>NC_137082.1:83218716-83518716 GCF_951640355.1 Cnephaeus nilssonii
CCCATGAAGCGGTGCAACTGGTGGAAAGAGAATGTTCGAGTCCCAACATCCAGCGGTTTGGAGCCCATCACGTACACTCTCTGAAACGTCAATAAAAATACCCACCTGGGGGTTCCTGTTGGAATTCAAAGGGGCTCTGCTCACAGAGCACGGAGCGCGGTGCCTGGCACAGGATAGGTGCTCGGTAAGTACCCTCCGTGACCACCCAGACCCACACCTGAGTTTACTGATAAGGAAACTGAGCCCGGGAAGTGATGCTAAGTAATGGAACACGTGCCTAGCATTTTGATGAGCGCTTTGCATATATTTCCTTATTTGTTCCATGAAATAAGACAAAGAATCACCTGAGACCTATTGAGATGAAGGGACTTCCTCAAGGTCACCCAGGCCAGTAAATGGCCAAGCTCAGAGCCATAGACTGGAAAAGACTGGAGGAGGGAGGGGTCAAGAGATCGGTTCTGTGTGCCTGGCACCTAACAGACTCAAAAATGGGATGAATCAATGGAAGGATGAAACTTAAAAATGAGCTGGGTTCAGAAATACGCTTGTTGAAATAGTGTCATTGCTGTATCACCCACACAGCCCTGTCACCACCAAGGAGACACATACTGTGCATTTCCTGGGACTGGCATGTGTCACAGGAGCTTCACTGGCAAAGGATCTGCTTGTTTGGGGGGGAGGGGGTTTGAGGGAGGAGGAAGCAAATATGTTTGCATAATAGAGATAAATCCATAAAGCAATGTATGCTCAAACCTGATATTTTGTGCCCAGATACTATCACTATACTAAACACCCTCCAGTTTGCTGGCCACTCAGGGACACAGGGAAAGACTGCTGGGTCCTGTTCTGAATGAGAGCGCTACAGACCGAGTTACTAGGGGGGACGGGAGTGTCCCAATCTGACTTGTCTAAAGTCTGGGCCTCCCCGCATACGAGCATTTTAGGCTGTCCGGTGCAATGCACCAATGATAATTAAGACTTCGGGAAGCACCAGTGAGAAGAAGAGGGTGTCCGAGAGGGTTTGGAGAGGTAAATTTTAACAAAAGAAGGTTCTATACCATGCCTGATGTCTTGTGCTGCAGCTGATGAAATTTGATTTTGTTGTTTCTCCTACTATGCATGGTAAGTTCAAGAAATAAAGAGCAGTAAGAAAACTGAAGAAAAGAGAATGAGAGAAGCTTTACACTTGGATGCCTCAGGGCCAGAACTTTTAGAGAACATCCAGAGATGGCATCTACTCCAAAGATTTTAAAATGTATACAAATCAAATCGATAAAATGTCAATTACCGTGTCATGAAGGCACCACTCAATTGGCTCGCAAAGATCTGGCACTTAGGAGGCCAAGCAGGAAGCATGAGCCCCGCCCGCTCCCTTTTTTTTTTTTTTCACAATAGCTGAGGCATGAGTGGAAATGCTGAGGCTTTCTGTGGAAATTCCAGATATTTTTCTTCTCCTTTTAAATACTTTCTGTTTGGAGAAATTTTAGCTACACAGCAAAACTAGTCAGGAAGTAGACAGTTCCCATAGACACCCTGCTCCCATACATGCACAGCCTTGCCCTAAATCAACATCCCCCACCAGAGTGGTCCATTTGTTACAATTGATGAACCTGCATTGACACGTCAATGTCACCCAAAATGATAGTTTAGATTAGGGTTCGCTCTTAGTGCTGTACATTCTGTGAGTTTTGACAAATGTATAATGACATGTGTCTACCTTTATAGCATCATATACAATAGTTTTACTGCCCTAAAAATGCCCAGTGCTCCACGCATTTATCCCTTTCTCCCCCTTCACCCTTGGCAGCCACTCATCCTTTTACTGTTTCCATAGATTTAGGTTTTCCTAAATGTCATGTAATTGAATTTATACTGTATGTAGCCATTTCAGTTTCACTTCTTTCACTAACGTAGCATGCATTCAAAGGTCCTCTATGTCTTTTCATGGCTTGATAGCTCATTTCCTTTTAGCACTAAATAATATTTCATTGTCTGGATTTATCACAGTTTATCCATTCACCTGCTGAAGGACATCTTGTTTGCTTCCAAGTTTTGGCAACTATGAATAAAGCTGCTATAAAAATTTATATACAGGTTTTGTGTGGACGTAAGTTTTCAACTCCTTTAGGTAAGCACACAGAGAGCTATTGCTGGATCAGATGGTAAGAGTGTGTTTAGTTTTGTTGAGAGACTACCAAACTGTCTTTCTAAGTGGCTGTGCCATTTTGCATTCCCAGCAAAGAATGAGCGTTCCTGTTGCTCCACATCCTTGCCTGCTTTTGGTGTTGTCAGTGTTCTGGATTTTGGCCATTCTAATAGGTGTGTACTGGTATCTCACTGGTTTTTTAAATTTTCATTTCCCTGATGACATGTTGTAGAGCATCTTTTCATATGGCTTTTTGCCATCTGTACATCATCTTTGGTGAGGTGTCTGTTCAAGTCTTTTGTCTGTTTTTTAATTGGGTTCAGGTTAATTAATTTGGGTTCCTTATTGTTGAGTTTTAAGTTTTTTTATATATTTTGGATAGAAGTCCTTCATCAGATATGTTTTAGCAAATTTTTTCTCCCAATCTGTGGCCTGTCTTCTTATTCTCTTGACAGTATCTTTCACAGAGTAGAAGTTTATAGTATCAATAAAGTCCAGCTTACCAATTGTTTCTTTCATGGATTGTAAAACATACCTGGGATAAATCCCATTTGGTCATGTTTATAATTGTTATATAAATTAATGGATTTGATGTACTAATATTTGTTGAGAATTGCTGCATCTATGTTCATGAGAGATATTATGCAACAATAAAACAGAGCATCCTATCTAATAAAGTGGGAATATGCTAATTGACCCTCATGCAGTCACAAAGATGGCAGCACCCACGGCCAATAAGGAGGGAATATGCTAATTGACTGCCCCGCCCTCAAAGATGGCAGCACCCACAGCCACAAGATGGCAGCGCCCAGTCCCCTCAGCCCCTCACGCCTGCCTCCGGAATCCCCCAGTCCCCTCAGACTCCCAGACACCCAGGGTTGGGCCAAGTGCAGGCAAGCCTCAGATGGCAGCTGCCCAGCTGCCCAGGGCCAGCCCGAGGCACAGGTAACCAGGGCCGGCTGAGGCTTGCGCTGCCGGCAGTGGCAGCAGCAGAGGTGTGATGGGAGCATCACCTTTCCCTGATCGCTGGGTCGCCTCCTGACTCTGAGGGCTCCTGGACTATGAGAGGGGGCAGGCCAGGCTGAGGGGAACCCCCCCCTGCCCCGAGTGCATGAATTTTCATGCACCAGGCCTCTAGTACCATTATAAAAAGGGAAAAGGCTATTTTTCTAGAATAAAATATATCCTACTCTACCTCATAAGGTGTTCACTCCCAAGTGTTCCTTCTGTCCACATCTACCATTCTAGTGTCTCCCAAGAACCCCTTGTGACCTGCCCTGCCTTTCAGACTTATTAAACACCCATGCCTGTAAGCAATGGGTTTTTGGAAGACCCTCCAACACTGTGTCAGCTGTATTCTGGGACAGGTCAAGAACAGGGGTTTGTAACTCTATTTTTATTCTATTTCAATTATAAAAATGCTGAGCATATCCCATAATTCTGACACTAAATAGTCATTAAAGACACAACCATGTAGAGAGACTTGGTATCTACCTCCAAGAAAATCAGTAACCAGCAGACACCCAGGAACTGATACAGAGTCCCACCTAGTGAAGGCTCAAGTAATCCTATGGGTTTCTACTGGCAGTCATCCGAGTAGTAGGCATTGAAAAATAAATACTTGTTCACTAGCTGCTCAGTTTTTCTGTACATACATACACACATACTACATACATAGTTAAATGTATGGATAAATGGTCCTTTCTCTATTAAAACCAGGAGGATCCCTCATTTACCCAGGAGGCATCCAGAGGGGGCCTCAAAAATTGGATCCAGAAAGTAGCCCAAAGGGATCAGCACAAGTGAAAATAGGTTATTACTAACCATTGCCTAATGATGGGACTGCAACATGAAAATTTCATGAGGGGTTTTCAGAAATATAGATGACCCTCAGGCTCCATCTCTAGAGATTTTGACTCAGTGAAGGTGGTATAAGTCCTCGGTGTCTGTATTTTCTAAAGTTTCTGGGATTATTATGATGCACAATTGAGTTTGAGAACCATTGGGACATATTTCCAAGTCTAGGGGTCATCCCAGCAGGTGAAGGTCAGGAAACCACATAGGTCCAGGCAAAAAATGAGTATAAGGGAGACAGAAACCTTTCTTACAAGACCCAGCAAGGGCAGAAAACGGGGCTCCTGGTATCCCATTAGTATAGAAACAGACCGGACTTCATGTTTGAAAATGACCTTGATTTGCTGGTGAGAGCTAAGGGAGTCATACATGACTAGTAGTTTATTAAAGTAGCATGGCTCTCCGAGTATTTAATGCTAATATCCTACTTTTCACCCTTGGTTCCCAATCATGGTACAGCTCCCTCTGTGAAGAAATGAGTCTCTGGGTGGAAGAGAAAGCATCTCAATATTCGCACAGTGAAAAGGACTGTGGGAATGTGAAGCTGTCACTGCAATGATTATCTCCTCCATTAAACCCTGAAAGGTCAACAATTGTTGAGCTCAATCAGCTTAACTCTTCCTTATCTTGTCATTGGCATGTCCTGGGGCCATCAGAAGTTGGTGACGGCGTCACTCTGGTTTTCTTTCACTGGCATCTGTCACTGTCCTGGCGCCACAACATCCAGCCCAGAACTGTAAGCCAGGCACCATCTCATGGGGAAAATGCATGCCCTTCAACTCCACTTAAGAATGTACACACACACACACACACACACACACACGAAGAATTCAATCAGTATTATAGAACTGTACACTTGAAACCTATATAATTGTATTAACCAATGTCATCCCCAATGAATGCAATAAAAACTTTAAAGAAATTTTTTTAAAAAGAATGTACACTATGCAGAAGCCATTGGCTTTATCCCTAATGAGTAAAAATTTAATCTAACTGGGAAAAGAATAAAGTATATTTTTGAGGTCAAGAAACAGCATTGGACTGTAGTCCTCTAAGAAAACCTATTCTGCTGAAGTTGAACTCTTCCCACTGCTTAACAGCATGATCATACATATTAGCAAAATTAAAAAATCTACACTTAACAAAAGTTATCTACCAGGCTCCTTGAAACATGGGAGCTTTTCAGGAGCAGCGCTACTACATAAAACAAGGCACACCTGGATGTTTTTATGGACAATGTGAGCCCACTTATCTCTTAATTTATAATGTGTAGAGCTCTTGAAAGTAGCAAAACTACATCTGGCTAAATAGTCTCAATTACTCAGTAACACCAGCCTAATTTGTCTCTGTTATCCTGAAGCGCAATGCATCTGATGCAGACCTGGTGCCTCCCTGGATTACCGTCCTGGCTCCCTTCCCAAGGCTCTGCCCATCTCCTGAACCATGGTGCTGCCACTGCTTGCAACCACCTCCACAAGCGGCAGGAATCCAGGCTAAGCCCCAGGCCCCAGAGCCAGCATGTGCCATGCTGAGGTGTCCTCCATTTCTGGACTTAGCTGAAATGCTACCCTCAGAGCATGGCATGTGCCTTTCTGAGCAGCTAGAGTGGAACCAGATAATGTGACATAGGGAACTCAGCATCCACTAGGAAGTGGAAGGTGCATTAACAATTTCTCCTCATCTCTCCCTTTAGTGGACCACCCTGAGGACTAGTTCTTCCTTGAAATTATTTTGGAGAAAATCTGATGTGAAGCATGAACCTGCAGACCAACTGAGCTGTACGTCTTTTCACGGCTTGTTATGGAGCAATGGCCAGTACAGTGACACACTGCATAGTTTCACATGCTTCATGGACTCGCTTCCCATTTTTCTCCACCCTCTCCTCTCCCTGGTCTTGCACTTCGCCATATAACAACAGCACTGTAACCCTTGCTTACTGCTCTGCTTTCTAGAAAGCACAGGCTAAAACAATTGTTCAAGACAGGTTCTAGAACCAATGTGTGAGATGGAATTAGGGAGCTGGATGGTCCACTTGTCTGAAAGAAATAGGTCCTGCATTGCTGGTGGTAGGTGGAATGGCAATGGTCTCTTGGAATGTGGTAGACTCATGATTTCTTCAACTTCCACTGTAGTTAATTGGGATAAAGTGCAGGTGGGGGGAGGTTAAGGCCTTGGGAGATCATGTGATCACAGCACTGAACCAATATAGAAACAATGTTAATTGCAAGGTCTGTGGATTAGGATGGATAGTTATGACAGCATTAAATACATTTAAATAAATAACAAGCTCAGGGAAGTCAGTTTAAGGCACACTCTACAACCCAGATAACCTCCACGGAAGTATTACAGGAAATCTTCATTTCCTGCAACCTAAGGGAAGACTGTGCTGAAAATCAGGGCAAGGGTCTGGTTCTAAGGGTCCCCCAGAGCTGCCATGGAGATGAAACGCAGAGCCTGGGAAGTATTCTGTCAGGTCAGAGCGCTGGTAGGGGAAGCATGGGACTCTGAGTCCTGGGGTGGAGACATGTAGATGAGTGAACCTGAGCAGCTTGAAACTCTAAGTTCCCTCACACCCTCCTTCCCAGAGAGGCAGCACCCTCACCTTTGCCAGAGAGGACTAGACTCTGCCTGCCTGGGTGATGTGCAGTGGCCTCACCTGAAGCAGGACAAGCTAGCCTGCACCTACCCTCATTGTCTCCCAACTGATAGCCTAAGTCAGTGGTCGGCAAACTCATTAGTCAACAGAGCCAAATATCAACAGTACAACGATTGAAATTTCTTTTGAGAGCCAAATTTTTTAAACTTAAACTATATAGGTAGGTACATTGTTATTAACTTAATTAGGGTATTCCTAAGCTGGCCTTTGCTAAAAACTCAAGGGGCCAAAGAGCCACATGTGGCTCGCAAGCCGCAGTTTGCCGACCACTGGCCTAAGTCAAGTCTCGGCAAGCTCAGCTAGAGAAGCAAAATCACTTCCAGGAAGGAATGGTCTAGATAGGAAAGAGATTGCAAAACCTAGCAAGAACTTGGGAACACTGATGAAAGTGAATATTGAAAGTGCTGGGCCAAGAGGGGGCAGATTATATGGCTGCACAGAGGAGAATTCATTGACATGGGCAATTCATTTATGACATACATTAATTTGTGTCAAGAATACCTGGCCTGGCTGGCATGGCTCAGTGGTTGAGCATCAACCTATAAACCAGGAGGTCACAGTTCGATTTCCGGTCAGGGCACATGCCTGGGTTGTGGGCTCTGTCCCCAGTGTGGGGCATGCAGGAGGCAGCTAATCAATGATTCTCATCATTGATGTTTCTATCTCTCTCCCTCTCCCATCCTCTCTGAAATCATATATTTAAAAAGAACACCTGAGCAGTTTGCTAGGATGGCTGTTTGATGCCTGGATCCACAAGGAACTACAGTAAACAAAGTGGAGATGCCAGAATCACCTTGGCATAGAGTTAAAGAGGTCAGAAGGCTTAGGGAAGTGGGAATATTAAACATGAATTTACCATGTATGGACCAAGGACCACTCAGAGGTCATATTCTTCACCAAGGCAATAAAAATGCTTTGGTGGGGAAGATGTCAGCATCTTCAAGAAGTTCGGTCGTGGCTTTCACAGGCACTAGGAACCAACACAATTACTTATTAGGCAGCCAGTTGAGTGGTGGTCAGGGTTCCTTCATCCACAGGTGTGCTGCGCCAGCACGGCCAAGGGTGAACCGGAGTGTGGGCGGTGAAGGATTGAGAAAAGACAGACAAGAGAATGGAAGCTGGGTCTCGGTGGGACGCTGTCCTCTCTGATGGAGAGCTAGCGACAGTGCCACGGACTACAAGCCGTGTCTTTATTTTATAACCAGATTCCACGAGGCAAAGTAAGGGCGTGGTCAAGATGTTTACAACATTCTCGTGGGTTTCGATCCTACTCAATTACATGCACCTGAACTCTATCAAGCCCACATCACTCAGGCACGTGGGGCCACGTGTTCAGACCATAGGTTCAAGCTTACAACTACAGCTGTTGGCTATCATTGTGCTGGGAGGGCTCTGCCCTCCAAGCTGGGACTTGCACGTGGCAATGAGAGGACTGTGCCCTCTCATTAGTCCGAGGCTTGAACCTGTCCAAACACTGTAGCCGCTCTCCACACACAGGGATCCCTGGCAGTAATTAATTGATTAATAGGAGTGGGATAGATGGACAACCAGTCTGGGTGCCATAGTATTTATATAAACAGGAGTATACCTAGATTGGCCAATAGATCAGAGCCAGGGTCGCCACCCATTTTCTGAAGACTAGCCCAGCACAGCCTTACTGCACACTCTGTTTTCCCAGCCCTGCTTGTGCTGCAGACAAATGGTCAGTCATCTTTTTATTATAAGTAAAGCCCCATTAGAATTCACATTTCTGAAAACAACACCGAAAACCTCTTCCCAACACTCTTTGCCTTACAGCACTGAGACTGGGCACAGGCATAACTGAAGCGGTGTGGCCATGAGTTTTGTTATAACAGAATTCTGCTGCATTTGGAATAAAGGGATGAAGAGGTCACAAATGATGGCCAAAGCTACGGTATTCTACTCTGCTCTCCTCGAAGCCAAACTTTGCAGAGTTTGTGTGAGCAATCTATGAACACAAGAAAAGGCATTTCAATAGGGTTTTGCAGTCTCCTCTCAAGGTCCTTAACTGCTGCGCCCTCTCGTGGTGATGAATTGAATCTGGTCTGTCTATTCCCAGACTTTGGAGAAATAACAGAAAGGCTCATGCTAGAGCATGGGAACCTCACCTTGTGGAAGATCCAGGGAATCACATTCACTCACAAGCTCTGTAAGGAAGACCAGGCTGGTGCAGGTGCAGCTCTGCCTGCAGGCAGACAGAGAGGTGACGAGGACCCGCCTGCCAGAGAGGGGTTGGTGGGAATGGAGAGGAACGGGAAGTTCAATGGGGAAAATCACAGGATTTGGAAGTGAACTCGAATGAGAGGAAAGAGGCAAAACAATGAAAGAATAGGCTAGGAACTCTCTCTCTCTCTCTCTCTCTCTCTCTCTCTCTCTCTCTCTCTCTCTCTCTCTCAATGCCAGACCACTGGCAACATCCAGGCTACCTTTCCTCTCAAAGATATAAGCAGTACACAACTCTGCAGGGCAATTTGAAGTCAGCACCATCCTCTCCTGCCATGCAGCCTTCCCCTCCTCTGTCCCCTTCATCTCTCATCCCTGCACTGGCCAGAGAGGCTGGCCAACTAACTAAGCAAAGAAACGGTAGAGGGAGCAATATCTGAAATCTTGCACCCGCTACTCTAATGTCTGAGTCCTTCTCCCTTCCTCCCACAGATTCGCTCCTCGAGAAAAGCCTTTCCGGGGCGTCAAAGTAGAATACAAGTAGATCTAGGAAAAGGTAGCACCTTTTCTCCAAAAAAAGGAAAAACTGGACTAAGCAAAGATAAATAGCTTTCTATAAGGACTTATCAGAGCCTTACATACACTACTGTGTTATGAAAGGCGGCTATAGGGGATTCTGGGAAGGTATTTCCAGATGTTATATGAGCATTGTAACCTACTTTCCAAAGGGCATCTTTGAAAGACGATCTCTAGAGTCCATCTGAGAAACATTTCCTTAAACAACTAGTAAGCTCATTCCTATTAAGGTTCTGGCTACCAGAGGGCAGTTCCTTATGACAGAAAGAGGGCTGTTCTAGGTGCCAAAATGCCAGGGTTTCCCCTCAGGTCTCCCGTTCGATGTGTGCCTTTGGTTAGTTCCCTTCATTTGGGGCGGATTCCGTTTCTCCATCTGGAAAGTGAGAAGTTTGGAGAGATCTGTGGTTTCTAAGCTCTTCCAGGGAAACTTGGGACTTCATAGGGGTACCTCATGGGTTCCACAACAGCCATATAATTTCCATAAATTAAGAAAAGGTGAGCTCCCGAGGGAATCCATTCATCTCTTTTAGCCTGTTTTATATTGAAGATCTAACAAAGATTTACTTCCCAGCCCTCTGTGTGAGGAGCAAAGCAGCCCAGCCAGTGTGGCTCAGTGGTCAGGTGAACAAGGGGGCGGGGTTTCTGGAACAAGGGGGAGGGCCCAGGTGACCAGCTGGAAGTGGTCAAGTGAACAAGGAACAGGTGAACAGCCAGAAGTGGTCACGTGAACAAGGGGGAGGGGCCTGGTGAACAGCTGAAAGTGGTGATGTAAATGAGGGGGTGGAGCCAGTTGATCAGCTGGAAGTGGTGAGGTAAACAGGAGAAGGGGGGGTGGGTAGGGCCAGGTGAACAGCCAGAAGTAGTGACATAAACAAGGGGGTGGGGTCAGGTGATCAGCAGGAAGTGGTCAGGTGAAGAATGGGTTGGGGCCAGGTCAACAGCTGGAAGTGGTCAAGTGGATAAGGCCATGGGGCCCCGTGAATGAGGAGGAGGGTTACAAGAGGACGCAAACGCCCCACCTTCCTGTGGTCCAGACTGGATGCCAGCAAGAAGGTTCCTGTCCTCAAGGAAGGGCGTTCCCTGTGAATGAGGCAGAAAGCTGGCCCAGGGCCCAGTGACCAGTAAGTGACTCTGGAGGGGGCAGGACAGTGCTCCCAGAACAGAACGGGTTTTCAGGGGCTTAACACAGCTCTCTCCCCGATTTCAACTGGTTGAAAAGAAAACTTGATCTGTAAGGACAATTCCAGGCTCATATAGTTGTACCTGTGTATGAACTAGGATTCCAGACCAGTGGAAAGAACAGGATTTCCCAGTGTGATGGCTGCTAGCTGAGGGTATGGCCAGGTCACAAGACTTCAGGGGGATTTTTGGACCAGATCACTCTGCTCCTGGGAATAATTAAAGAAAGTGGATGTGACTGGACACTGTTCTCAGACACACCTGGGGGAAGCAGGGACTGTCCTAGGTTGGCAGTGGGAACCAAATCCAGGACAGGCCCCGTGGCTGCAGCTGTCTCTCCCTGGGTCCCAGCCACAGCCTCTTCCTTCCCTCTCCACTCACCCTCCTGCTCAGTCCACAGCATGACCCCATAATCGTCCTCAAACAGCCCCCTTCCTGCCTCTGAACCTGCGAGAACGCATGCCACCTTAGCAGAGCTGGTCCTCAGGGGTATACCAGGCGGCTGCAATCCCCACAGCTAGCTGGCAGAGAAAAGAAGTCTCATGGGTCAAAAAAAGAGAAACCACAGTCCTTCACAATAAATGACACGAGAGCCTTGCACATCAAACCTGTGGGCTTCAACTAAAGCAGAATTCAGAGAGAAATTCATAACTTTAACCAGTTAACTGCCACGCATCCAAAACGGAAACCATCCCCACACACCACAATATTTTGAATTAATTTAAAAAATCAATTTGCAATGAATATTATAAAAATAAATGTATTACAATTCAGGTGTTCGTGAATATTTTCAGCTGAAAATTCTCACACAAAAAAACAACATGATTTTAAAGTTGGTCAGGGCTGCCACTTAGGGAAAACATTTTTTTTATATATAGACACGTGTGGCGTGTGGGGGAAGATCCACCGCTTGCTTCTACAGACGCTTATGGCGTACAATGGGTTAAACCCACATACATTAGAAAATGGAAAGAGAATCAGTAAACTAAGATGCAACTCAAGGGCAACGTGGTCACGATGGCCGTTTAGTGTTTTCATCTCCCTATAACGCCCCCTGACAACCAAGCAAACCAGGTAAGATATCCCCCTCCAAAAACAAAACAAATCAACAGCAACAACAACAAAAACATAAAGAATCTCTTTAACCACATTAGGTGACAGGAAAGTCATCAAACCCTGGGCTATTGACAAGTGCATCCAACCAGCCTCATTAGGACGTGGCAACAAAAATGAAAAGTCACTCCCACACGGTCACCACCAAAAGGCAAAAGGTGGCACCTGGGCAGGAACCTGGGCCTACAGATCTGAGAGCATCCTCTGTGGGGAAGGGAAGTCCCACGGTATGAAAGGTGTGAGAACAGCAAAAATAACGGTGTGTAGACATGGGCAGAACAGGCCAAGGTCAGCGTAAGTCCTTGGAAATTGCACACGGATCAGGCCATTAGTGCATTCTAGAAGGCAAGAGCCTCGCTTTGAGGGAAAATTACTGGAAACAAACCAAACTGAGCAGGGCAGGAACACTAAGTGTATGCGCAAGAGAAAGCGTAGATGGCAGGAGAGGGGGGCCAGCGGAAGAAGGTCTCAGAAAATACCAACACGGAGCAGGTGGAAGGCTCAGAGAGCGCGTGCCAGAGGCTAGGCCTGTCGAGCTCTAGGGCTGGGACGGAGCTGGAGCAGTAAATCTCCAAGAACCCAACCTATATTTCAGAGACAAAGAAGTGGCCACAAAGAAGGGCCTTATGCTGACTCATTCAAATACGATTCCACCCACAGAAGAGGTGACCTTGAGCCTTGAGCTGGGACAATGGCCCCGGCCCATCTCTCCTCACACTTCTTCCCACTCCCAGCTGAAACCCCTCCTATAGACCAAACAAGGCCTCCTGCTTTAAACACGAGGGAAAGGGAAATACAGCCCAGCTCCACACAAGTTCCTTCTCAAAGGTGAAAATGAAACGAAGAACACTGGGTCAGAGCAGATGCTTGTAGTGCCCTTGGCCACCTCGGAGTTCAGCCTCAGTCAGATGCATGCGAGCTCAGACCCGGCCCACCTGGCAGTGCCCTCCTCAGTGGGGCACTCTGCCTCTTTCTGCGTTCTGCCCAGGCTTTCTCTAGTGCCCGGGAGCCCTCCAGCTCAGTGTGAGAGCAGCCCCGTGCAGAGCTGCTGTCCTGCAGAGGAACCCGCGAGTAGGGCTGTAATGCACTTAAACCCATCTATAAACCCAGCCCAAGGATTTTCCTCCTCTTCAACGGACCGTAAGGAACTCCCCATGAGGCTGTAGTCATATGCTGAGAGAGAGGAAGCAACGCAAAAGGAGAAGAGAAAGCTGAGCTATCTGCTCATGCAACTTACTTGTATCTTCTGGACCTGCGTGAGCCCGAGATCTTCCACTGTTAACCCGCCAACAACACGGGTTTGACCTGGGCGGGTCCACGCAGACTCGGCTGTTTTTCAATCAATACAGTCAGCCTTTCATATCCACCTGTTTCAAATCTGCAGATTCAACCCATCGCTGATGGAAAACAGTATTTTCACATTCCCAACCGCAGATTCCCAACTTGGGATTAAAAATACTGTTTTCGTTCTGCAGTTGGCTGAATCCCTGGATACAAAGGGCCAAGTGTTTGGGGAGTCAAAATGTACACTTGTATTTTTTACTCTGGAGGGGGTGAGCACTCTTAACACCGCTCCACAACCACGTTGATCAAGTCAACTGCGTATCATTTCTATCGGACACTAGGTTGTTGCTGCACACACCCAACTCCATGGCTTCGTGAGTCAGATGACCTCCAGTTCACGGTAAGCTAAGGCCCTATGGTCATTTTCTATCTCATGTCTATGCTTTCTGTCTCTACCAAGGCCAAGTAGCAAACCAGAAACTTTCTCAAACTAAGACTCTGCAGAAGTGCATAGACTTGCTCAGAAATCTTAGAGGTCTGTGCTGTAATTCTCCTACTGGTATTTTCCAGAGACTCCGGAGAGCATCTCTGTTTGCCAGTGCCACGGTGGGTATCGTTGTGTCCGCTGGGTCACAGGCCCAAGTTGTTGAGCAGTTTGCACTGCAGCCTGGACTTGCTGGTTTTGCTCTGGTTCCCATTGAAACTGCAAATGAGGCATTAACTCAGACTTCCTGCTGACAGCTAGATCTTTGATTTGATGAGTCACTATATCGTTGGAAAAATAACACTGCCATGACTTGTTTCACTGACTTTTCATCCAGCAGGCATTCAGTGCTGTCAACGATGCAGGGCTCCATTAACCTTTCAGCTGTTGTTTCTTCACCCAATGCCACCTGCTAACTTACCTGTAAGATGCTTCAGTGGCTTTTTCAATTCTAGTTTGAAAAGCTATGACAAAGGCGTTTTGGGCTTTCAAGACTTCCTCATGTCTACATTTGAAATACAGGGGTTGGAAAAAGTAGGTTTATAGTTGTAATGCAACTATAGATAGATATATTCTAGATAGATAGATAGATAGATAGATAGATAGATAGATCTTCCCTTCCTCTCTCCAAAATCAATAAGCATGTCCTCTGGTGAGGATTAAAATAAAAAAATAAACTCTGTGGTTTTTGTACTCACAACTGTGAACCTACCCTCATATTTAATTCCTTTTTCTTTAAACTCTAAATGAAGAGTCTCAAAATTGAGCCACAAATTACATGATGCTGTAGTACCATTCAAAAATTTTCTGTTGTATAAGATACAGTAAATTATGAACATATAAAGTTGAAGGAAAGATAATTTTCCTACTTTCACTTTTTAGTTACAGCCTCACCTGGTTTCTTTGGCATCTAGTCCTCTCTTCCCTGGTCAGAGGACAAGCTGGTATCACAGTTTCATCTTTTTCATCTTCTTTATTTTTTTAAATATTTTTTTTATTGATTTCAGAGAAGAAGAGAGAGGGAGAGAGAGAAAGAAACATTAATGATGAGAAAGAATCATTGATTGGCTGCCTCCTGCATGTCCCCTACTGGGGATCAAGCACACAACCCGGGCATGTGCCCTTGACCAGAATCGAACCTGGGACCCTTCAGTCCGCAGATCGACGCTTTATCCATTGAGCCAAACCAGCTAGGGTGTCTTTTTCACCTTTAAATGTAGTAAGTGCGACTGGAGGTTTAAAAGGGGCATTTTCTAATCTCTCTTTTTAAGCCAATGATCCATCCTCAAGTACAAGAAAACATATTGTAAGTACATTCTCTTTTATTTTAGAATAGAATATAATTAAACTATCTATAATAATAAAAGGGTAATATACTAATTAGACCGGACGTCATTCCAGATGGACGTCCTTCCGGATGAAGCCGGGCCTAGAGTGAAGCCCGGGTCCCAAGTGCCAGAGGGAATTCAGTGCCAGCAGCCGGGGGAAGGAAGGCCTACTCTTGCATGAATTTCATGCATCGGGCCTCTAGTAAAATAATATATACTTTAGATAACATTTAAAAATTTAGAAAAGTTTTCCCCAAAATTTTAAAATATTATTGCAAAAACAAAACAACAAGGAATACACACTTCTTGTTGTTTTTGTATAGATGCAAACAAAACTTTGGATTTTACAATACTGACTTATTACACAATAATGAAGTCACAGAGGCTATAGCAGGTACAACCAAAAAAAGGTAGTAAGAGAAGTCCTGATAATAAACTGAGTTAATCTATGAAAATGCAATATTACACCTTAATCCTACTACTTAACCTTTTGCACTCAGATGTCGAGTGTGACTCGACACGGTTAGCATTAGAATAAAGGAATTGAGAAAAAAGCAAGTGAGTGCAAAGGGTTAAAAAGTTCTAGAAAACACAAGAATATATAAGCACATATTCCCCATTATCTGCCAGAGTGATATTCATACAGTGGACTATTATACAGCAGTGAAAATAAACTAGGTCTACACATATCAACAAGAACATCTCAAAAAGTTAACATTTATTGGGAAAAACAATAAGTTGCAGAAGGATACATACATATTCTATGATATCCTATATAATAATCCTCTCTAATAAAAGAGTAATATGCAAATTAACCATCACTCAGCTACATAAGCCATGCCCACCAGCCAAGCCACGCCCACCAACCAATCAGGGCGAGTATGCAAATTAACCCCAACCAAGATGGCTACCAGAAGGGAGGCTTGGGTTCCCCCGGCAACAGAGGAAGCCAAGTTTTCCACACACTCTGGCAGGCCCAGGCCTCCACTCAAGGATACAAAGTTTCAATTATAGAAGGTAAACAAATCCAAACAGAAATGGCTGCGGGCCACTGAGCGAGTAGGAGGCTTGGCTCCACTCCAGGCTACAAAGTTTCAATTGTAAAAGGTAAATAAATTCCAGATACCAGGGCCTCTGCTTGGGTAGCCGGGGGGCGTGGCTGGCCTGCAAACCACCACAGGCCCCTCGCCCAGGCCTCTCCATGCCCCAAGGGAACCCCACCCTGATCCAGGACACCCTTCAGGGCAAGCCAGCTGGTCCCCACCCATGCATCAGGCCTCTATCCTATCTAATAAAAGAGTAATATGCAGATTGACCATCACTCCAACACAAAAGATCAAGATAGCTGCCCCTATGTGGTCAAAGATCCTGCTCCCATGTAGACACAAGATGGCCACCACAAGATGGCCAGCAGGGGAGGGCAGTTGGGAGGGACCAGGCCTGCAAGGGAGGGCAGTTGGAGGTGATCAACCCAGCAGAGGAGGGCAGTTAGGGGTGACCAGGCCGGCAGAGGAGGGAAGTTGGGGGCAAACAGGCTGGCAGGGGAGCAGTTAGACATCAATCAGGCTGGCATGGGAGTGGTTAGGGGGTGATCAGGCTGGCAGGCAGAAGCGGTTAGGGGAAATCAGGAAGGCAGGCAGGCAAGCAGTTGGAAGCCAGCAGTCCTGGATTGTCAGAGGGATGTCTGGTAGGATCAGGCCTAAACGGGCAGTCGGACATCCCTCGAGGGGTTCCAGATTGGAGAGGGTGCAAGCTGGGCTGAGGGACACCCCCCACGCCCCTGTGCACAAATTTCGTGCACCGGGCCTCTAGTCCTATATAATAAAAGGGTAATATGCAAATTGACCCTAACGGTGGAACAACCAGTCACTATGACACGCACTGACCACCAGGGGGCAGATGCTCAAGGCAGGAGCAGCCCCCTGGTGGTCAGTGCACTCCCACTCAACCACAAGCCAGGCTGATGGCTGTAAGCTCAGCAGCGGTGGCAGGAGCCTCTCCCGCTCTGTGGCAGTGCTAAGAATGTCTGACTGATGGCTTAGGCCTGCTCCCCCAAGGGCTCCTGGGCTGCCAGAGGGATGTCTGACTGCCAGCTTAGGCCCGATCCCCCGGGGAGCAGGCCTAAGCTGGAAGGTGGACATCCCCGAGGGCTCCCGGACTGTGAGAGGGCGCAGGCCGGGCTGAGGGATCCCTCTGAGTGCACAAATTTTCATGCACTGGGCCTCTAGTATTTATATAAAGCTTTTAAATGTGCAACTCTGCCATGTGTTATTTGGGAATACATATGTATATAGTGATAGCGTAAATGCGTGCCTGGGAAGGAGACACACCAAATTGAGGATAGCAACTCCCTTGTGGAGGAGAGTGGAGAAGAAAAATGCAATTAAGGAAAGGCCAGGAAGCTTCAACTATTTTTATTTTACTTCCTAAAATGAATGTTATGTTGTTTTCTAATCTTTTTGTATGGTTTATATACATCACAATAATTTTATTTTATTTTTTTATAAAAAGAGACTGGGTCCTTGGTCACGCTCCTGGACCAAGGATTTCTGAGTTATATCAGCCAACACAGCCTCCTAAAGGATTGGGTCTCCCCCATGAGGCCTTGCCTGAGCACTGTGGCTCTCAGATGAGCTTCTCATTCCGCTTCTATACGCTATGGAGGCCTCCACCTGGCCCGATATTGTAGAGATTTATTCCCTACTTATTTTGTGTATACGGATCTACCAGAAAATAATAACAACAATGACAGTATCCACCACTTCTTGGGTGCCAATCTGGCCTTAGCTTCTGTCTTAAACCAACCTCACAGCAACCCTGAGTCAGGTATTACTAACTCCGTGTTGTACACCAGGCAACTGGAGTTCAGAGATGCTAAACGACTTGCTCAGGATCACACAGCGAAGAGTGCTCAGCCCATTCATCTTCTGCCAGCTCTTCACAGGTCTTCTCTCCTGTGCCTGCCACGATCTGAGGCTAGATCCAGCAGTGCCAACTGACAGTGACAGACTTTGCCCAGGAGTGTTGTTCTGATAGGGCCAAGCGTTGTGACCAGGCAGCGGCCATGTGGATGAGCAGGGCTTCCTGCTGGTGAAGGCTGCGCCGACGTGGCCCCTGAGCCCTGTGGCCCCCGTGTGAGGACATGGGCCATAGCTGTACTGCCCACGAGGACCCCTGGACCAAGGATTTCTGAGTTATATCAGTCAACACAGCCTCCTAAAGGATGACTGTCAGCGGTCACAGGCACTCAGACTTGCCTGAGCATTTGCTACCAGATCCCACTAGGTGTCTCTATTACTTTATTTTTCTGGTGTCTACGGTGAACCAAGCCACGTAAAAACATTTGAAGCCAGGTAGCTGGGCTGCCTGGATTTCTGTGGTCTTCAGAGAAATTAGACTTCTGCAGACAGAGCTGTGGGCGTGAGAGGGGGGAGAGAAGAGAACTGACATTTTTGGAGACCCCTGCATGTCAGCCAGTTTGTGTACCTTAACATTAATAATAGCCAACCCTGAAATAAAACTTGGCATGTGCAAAGCACTGTTGTAGGCTCTTTATAAACATTAAACTCAGGCCTCACTACAATCCAGGAGATAAGTAGAGAAGTACAGAGAGGTTAAGTAACTTGCCCGAGGTCACACAGCTAGTGAGTGGTGTGGTCATCTGGATCTTTTCATGCTCACGGCAGCCCTGGGAGGGGGTTCCAGAAAGCGTAAGAGGCCCACATTTGCTCAGCTGGGCAGTGACAGAAGCAGAATTCAAAGCTAGGTCTATTTGACTCAGGACAAAATACAAGATGTGGCCCCTTCCCTGCAAGGGAGAAAACACGAGTTCACAGGGAGGTCCTGTGTCCTCAGCCCCACATGGTCACAGACTCAGGCTGTGGACCCCGGAAAGGAGTGTGCAGCCCCCTTCACTGTGGTCAGGCCTAAGCTGTTCTGGGCTGTTTCAGGAATTGCTTTGAAGGAAATAGAGGAGCAACAAGGTCTGTCATCTCACTGGCACCACCACCACCACTATCACCCCCATCCTGCCACCCCCACCCCCACTCCACCAGCCCTGTCTACAGGCAGGAGCATATCCCACCCCAACTCAGGAGGATGAGGGAGCCTGGCCTTAGATGAGGGGGTGGGGGCCCCAGGTCAGCACCAGCAAAGGTTGCTGCAAGGTAGGATCCAAGGGGATCTACGGAAAGCCTCCGAATTGCTTCCTTTACCCAGCCTTTAACTGCCCCCTAGAGTCCTCCCTGTGGAGATGTATTTATTTGGCTTAAGGCATGGCCTCTGTTGAAATACAAATACCACCTGCGGTTGTTTTGGTGCCGAATGTTCCTAATTGCCCGTCCAGGAGGATGGTACACTGCGTGGGTTGGGTGTGGCCACATGACTCGCTGTGGATGATAAAACGTGAGCGGGCATGACGAGAGTCCCTTCCAGCTGGCTGCCTCCCTCCCTCCCTCTGTCGCGGTGACCAGCAATCTCTAGTCAGTGTCAGCTCTAGCCGTCTGGGTCCCAGGGTGAAGATGTCAACCTCGGTGGACGTGTGGTGTGCGTGAGAAATACCTCTGTGGGATGGTATACTCTAGTCCATCTGACCGATGCCCAGCAGGGCACACTAATCTAATGGCCAGCCATTAACACCTTTGTGTGAGTTTTCACGGAGCCAGGACTTTGGGGAAACTGGAGCTTTACTGGAAGGAAAGCAAAGAAAGAAAAGATCAGCACTAGTTAATCTCCATAGAAGGTCCCAAACAGTACAGCCTCCCGGTGCATACATGCTTCTCACATCGAAAGGAGAAATCTAATTTTCCGGACCTTGAACCTGGGCTGACTGCAGGCGCTTGCTTGGCCAGTGTTGAGGTGGATGTGATATTCTGGGACAGCCAAGGCTAGGTCCTGAGAACCCTGAGTCTCTTGGAACCTTTCCCACCCTAACGTGCTCCCTTCTTCCTTCCCCAGTCGCTTTCTGTGAAGACTGAAGCCAAGTACTTAGATTCAGAGTCTGTTTCTCCATCTGTGAAGAGGGAACCATGGTCCCCACATCACCAGGTTATTGTGAGAAGGGAGGGCAGAGCCCGGGCCCATTAGACACTCAATGCACATGATCATTTCATTCCTCCCACCACCATAGGAGAGGCAAAGCTGCCATATCCCCTCCTACAGAACTGACTCTACACTTCCTCTCCCAGCCTAGTCGAGGAGTACCACACGAAGCAAAGTGTCCCAAATAGTGCGAGACAGGGTTCTCCCTTACATCCTAAGGCATCGTTAGCAAAGGAATGACTTCCATAGGGTTTCACTCTCTCGGTCCCTCTTCCCCGTCTCTCTCCTCCTTTAGGAAAACCATGCCCCAGCTGAATCAGAGGCCACACGGGGGGCTCCCTCCGTGAGCCTGAACATCTTCTCTCTGCTCCTTCTGCGTGCTCCAAGCGTCTTTTCCCAGGAAAGTAGACAGATCACTTTCACTCTTAACTCCTTGGGGTTCCTCAAAAGAAGTGAGCAGTACCTGAGAGAATGAATGGGGCATTGAAAAGAGATCCAGGATGTGATGGTTAGATTTTGTTTTTTGTTTTGTTTTGTTTTTTCTTTCCTTGAGCTTTATTGTTCAAACAGGGAGGCTATACAAGTAGTAGTTCCTCAAGGGAGCACTTGTCATTGTGATGGTTAGTTTTATGTGTCAACTTGACTGGGCCAAGGGATGCTCAGAGGGCTGCTGAAACGTTACTTCTGGGCGTGTCAGTGAGGGTGTTTCTGGAAGAGATTTCGCGTTTGGATTGGTGAGGAAGGCAGATGGCCCTCTCCAATGTGAGTGGGCATCAGCTAACCCATGGAGGCCCCAAATAGAACAAAAAGGCGGAGAAAGGGTGACTTCGTTCTCTCTGCTTGAGTTGGGACGTCCATCTTCTCCTGCCCTCAGAGACATTGGTGTTCCTGGTTCTCGGGCCTTTGAACTCAGACTGAATTTCATCCCTGGATTTCCTGGTTCTTCAGCTCGCAGATGACAAACCGTGGGACCTCTTGGCCTCCATAATTGCATGAACCAGTTCCTATAATAATTTTTTTTGACAGACACTAAAATCACTTTAATTCCTTGGAATGCTCTTAGAATCCTGGAGCTAAGATCACAAAAATTACTTTGGTCTTTTACATGTCAATATTCAGGAAAGAGGTTCTCTTACCGCTAGTGGTAGAGACCCCACTCTAAGAAGATAGATAGATAGATAGATAGATAGATAGATAGATAGATAGATAGATAGAAATCTTCTATCAGTTCTGTTCTCTGGAGAACCCTGATAACACAGGAGTTCTGGTGTCCAGTCCTGGTTCTTTCATTCACTCTTTGATAACTGGAGTTGCCTAAATACATGATGAGTTCATAGTAAGCTCCCTGTTACTAGAAGTATTCAAGCACAGCTCAGAAAACAGCCTAGGGAGGCCTTCCGTTCAGTGGATAAATGAGTGACATAATAAACTTTGTCTTGAGGGCACTAGAGAGCCATGAAGGAATGTTGAAGCATTTTACACTTGTTACAAATCTTGTTTCAGACTTGTGGCACAAGCAAATGCTCATTTATAAAGATTACAGTGGCAGTAGGTGGAGAATGGATTAGGGTGGAGGGGCCTGGAGGTTGGGAGACCATTGAGAAAGTATTGTGGTAATCCAGGGAAACACTAAAAAGGCCTGAATGGAAGCATTGCCCCCTCTGGCATCTAGCATATTTATTCATTCAACAAATATGTATCAAGCCCCTAACATGGCTCAGGCATCCTATATAATAAAACCCTAATATGCAAATCAACTGAACACTGGAACAACCGGCGGAATGACCAGTCGCTATGATGTGCACTGACCACCAGGGGCAGACGCTCAATGCAGGAGCTGCCTCCGGTCAGAGGAAGCTCCTGTGTTGAGTGTCTGCCCCTCGAGAGGGAGGCAACCGGTGGCAGCGATCGGGGGGCAGGGCCAGCCAGTGGGCAGCGCCAGTCCGCCAGCCAAGGCAGGTGCCAGCGGGGCCCCCTGATTGCCCCGCCCGCCAGTCGCCCCACAGATCGACCCTGATCACTAGCCAGGCCTAGGGACCCTACCCTATATATTGGGAACAGTCTCTTAGATTTAAAAATTAAAACCTGGCAAGGCTATTCTAACACTGAAAAAACAGGATGATGCAGCGATGACATGCATGGACTCTGGCTTACACATTTTTGGTCAGCCCTGATTCTGACACTTATAACTGTGTGACAAAGCCAATTACTTAACTTCTCTCTACTTCAGTTTTTCCACCCATAAGATGGGGGAAATGGTACTACTGCCTCAGAAGGATCATGTTATGTACTACTTTTTATAATCAGGACGAAAAAAAATGTAGCTGCCCATACAACAGCAAGATGCCTTTCACCTGTATGAAAAGTATGGTCTCTGGTGCATGCAGCGTCCCAGATTGCGAGAGGGATGTCCAACTGCTGGTTTAGGCCCAGTCCCAGAGATTGGGCTAAACCGGCAGTCAGACATCCCCCAAGGGTGCAGGCTGGGCTGAGGGACCCCCCCACCCACCCACACGAATTTCATGTACTGGGCCTCTAGTATATTAATATTGGGAATTATTATGGAGGACAAGAGGGTATACACCATATTGTTTTGTTATTTAACTGTTCTCATTAACTTACTCCTTGGCCAAGGTAGAGTTTTCTTTTACATTTTGCTCAATAAACAGGAACTGAATTGAATTGAATTGAAATCATGAGAATCGGCATAAATCCCACAATTCTCCAGGTAGATGAGTAAACCTTGGATCAAAGAGATAGACATGATATGTCACCTAGGGTCACAGGAAACACTCCCACGTCCCAGTTCCTAAATTTCCCACAAGTGCCCGCATATGGTGGGCTGAAGGAGACACGGTAACTCGGTCTGTGTGCTCGTTCTTGGCAAGTTCTCAGGCTAAGTCCTGGGTGCGGAGGCCGAGGCTGCTGGGTGCTCTGGTGCCGCCTCGGCAGAGCACCACTCCCCACTGCCAGCTGAAGTTCCCCTCAATATGTAGACGGAGACAGAAACGAACACTTTCCGAGAAGACACGGGAGAGAGGAAGGAGGAGGGAGAAGACGAGTTTAACAACAAAGTGGGTAAAGGGGAAAAAGCACTCTTCTTGGTGTTTCTAAAAATAACTCCTGTCAAGCGACCTCATTCAAAGTTGTTCAAATATGAAATGAACTAGAAACCCCTGCTGTCACTATTGGGAGAGTGTTTGAAGGGGAACGCGTCAGACCTGATGTGTATGACAGCGCAGACCCGGAGGATTGCTTCCTAATCTCGTGCAAAACAGCTGTTCAGGGCCGTGGGGCCACCCGTGGTGTGTGGGCAGGTTAGTGTGGGGGTTAGTGTTTGCCGGCGAGAGGAGAGGGATCAGGACCAAAATGATGAACAAAATCAAAATGGTGGCACGTTTGTCAACTGCTCTTGTGTTCAACTTCACTTTCCAACCTCGTGTTCACATTGTTCGTTTCCACTTCAGGAGAGCATGGGAACTGGCCTCAGCTTTCCACTAGCAGGTCTGGAGACTTGACACACAACTTGTCTGGGTCTCAGTGTCTTTGCCGTATCGCAGGCCCGCTTCCTGCGTGGCTGTGAGCATCCCGTGTGAGTACTGTCCATAGAGGGGTTGGAAAAGGTGAAGGTGCTTTAAAAACACACGATATTGTTGATTGTCTACTCATCACCCATTCCTCCCCCAAACTGTGACTCCCACTCTCTCTCTCTCTCTCACACACACACACACACACACACACACACACACACACACCATTCATTCACACATTCAACAGAATTTTTTTAGAACACACTATGTGCTAGGCAATGTTCTAGGCACTGGGCTATATCAGGAACAAAATATCACTCTTGCAGCTTATATTTTAGTGGGACAGGATAGATAAGAAGCAAATAAACAGAAAATATATCATGTGGTGAGAAATAATATAGAGAAAATAATAAAATATACTATGAAAACCTTAAGTATAAATACTACTCTGGTAAAAGCGCCTTGCGTGCATGCGTTTGCGTGCGTGTGTGTGTGTGTGTGTATATGTGTGTGTGTGTGTGTGTGTACATGTGCACATTCTGAGAAGGACTGGGAGGGAAGGGGAGTGGGGACTGGAGATGGAAGCACCATATAAGTACACGCACGCGTGTGTAAGTATAATTTGGCAGTAAGAATTGGGATGGAATCGTTCTGATTCTTGGAAGAACGTAGAGTCCAAGTCCTGTTTATCCTGGGATTCACTGTTCTGGCTTTGTCAGGACTGGGGCAGGGAGGGAGTCTAGACAGGGTGCCCCAGGGGCTCGGTGGCAGATGACCGACTGTGCGCAGCCGAATGAGAACATAGCGGGGAAGTGCACCGGTCAGGACCCCTTCCTCACGGCAGAGGTAAAAGCAGAGATGAGGAAGAGGTGGCACCTCCCTGGAATCTTAGAGGCCTTCCCCTCTCTCCTGCTCTCAGGCTCCGCGCCTCCCTGAGAAGAACATCAGCCTGGAGACTGCAGGTCCATCGCCCTGCTCTCTCCAAGAGGCGAGAGGGCAGACTTTTCTCCCCGCCCCGGCTTGAGCCAGGCCTCTCTCATATGGGCTCACCTGGGTTGTGCCTCCAATTCGGGAAGGTGTCGCTTAGGAAAATTTCAGAACATAGTGGACCCTCCATATTTGGTAGCTATTACCATCAAATTAGTCCTGAGCTTTAGTCCTCATGTGTAAATGGGTGCAGCAGCTGCTACCTCCCAAGATAGATCGTAAGTCTAAGGCTGTATTATGTACCACAGGCACTGTCCTAAGTCCTTCACACTCACCATCCAATGTATCTTAACAAAACTCTATAAGCACTATGATTGTACCCATTTTACACAGGAGAGATTTGAATAGAGACAGTTAAACAAACCTTGCCCAGGGTCACATGGCTAGTTAAGTCATAGAGTAAGGACTCAAAGCCAGATTTGCCTCTCTCCAAGGCAAGTGTGCTTGACTAATGCTTATAAAGTACTTCCGTCATAATAAGAGTTACCAGTTTTCTCACTGTTGGGAAACAGGTCACCCCAAAACCAAGTGGCTTAAGACAACCACCATTTATTCAGCCCACACATCTGCAGGCCGGTAACCTAAGCTAGGCTCACTTGGGTGTCTCTGGTTTTTGCTGGGCTGCCTCATGTATCTACGGTCAGTGGCAGGTGGCATATGTGAGTTGATGGGCTATGGCTCTCCTCCATAGCGTCTCTCATCCTCCACGAGGCCAACCTGGGCTTTTTCCCATGACAGTGACCTAGGCTTGGAACTGTTACACTGTCCCTTCTACCCCATTCTTCTGTTCCAAGTAAGTCTTAAAGCAGCCCAGAGTCAAGAAGTAGGGAAATAGGATGCATTTCTGTTAGGAGGTGCTGCAAAAGACACCTTGAGAGGGTGAGATGCAGGGAGGTTATTAACGGAGCAACCCGTCTATCCCCAAGGGCATTCGGTGATCCGCAGGCAGTGTTACTATTAGATATTTTTAGACAAGGTCCACCAGACAAACCCGGGTGATCACTGCATTCCCTAGGGAATTCTTATAGTCACTTGGACTCCGTCAGCTAACTGCAATGGGGTGGAAACATACCTCATCAGGACTCTCTCTCTCCACCTTTAGCTCTCATTTATTTCTCTGATATCCCTAGAGGTGGAAGAAATGACCACGAGCAGCTCCAGGCTCCCACTCTGCCCCATTCAATCCCCAGATTCAAAGACAATGGCTCTAGCCCCAGCCAGTATGGATCAGTAGTTGAAGTGTTGGCCCACAGACTGAAGGGTCCCGGATTCAATTCTGGTCAAGGATGGAAACATATCCTCAGGTGAGGATTGAGAGAGAGAGAGAGAGAGAGAGAGAGAGAGAGAGAGAGAGAGAGAGAGAATGGTTTTATTCTAACACCTTAAAGAAAGTGCTGGGATGACTCCCACTGGCTCAGGTGGTGTCCCCAAACTCATCTCACAGGTCCTTGAGGTCACTGCTTGAGCCGGTCTGAGTCACAGCTCCATTCCTAACAGAGGAGGGAGGGATGTGCCCATCAAAAGGAAGGTCCCCCTTTGTTACCAAGAAAGGGTGAGAGGACACTGAGAAAGCCACTCAATAGATGCCAACCGTCTGCCTTTTCTCACTCCCCCAGAGCAACCCCTCCCTCCGTCCCTGGGAGCCCCTTCATTGATCTAAAGTTTCTAAATGAAAATGCACTAGCCAGACCTTAGGTGTTTTTTTATGTTAAAAACTTCAAGGGAACCTCTTTGAGGTCAAGTGAAATTACCTTTAAATGTTAATTGTGAAATCCTAAATGAGAATTTTGTGAAGGGATCAAAATGAGAACCATTCAGACTAGAAAGTGCAAGGAAAACAAGAAGGAAAAAAAAAAAAAAAAAACAGGACAGGAAGCCGATAAGAAGAGAGGGAGACCTTCTGCATACAGAATATACTGGATGCTTTATTCCTCTCTGGGAACATCCTGGAATAAAGCCTGTGCCAAAGGCCGGAGAGAAAGGAGAATTCCTGGCTTCTGCCCTAGGGAGTCTCCTTACATTTAACCTTGTGATTCCCACAGTTCCGACTCAGAGTGGCCAGGGTTCAAATCCTTGCTGCCCCAACTTACTAGCTGGAGTGATATATAATTTACTGTCCAAACTAGCACACTTCTGAAAGTGAAAGGGGATGTTATCAATGATTTCACAAGGGCAATATAATAATATGGTCAGTCATCCCTCTCAAACAAAATGATAAAAACGTATTTTTTGTGGCCCATAATAATAAATCATAAGAAATCAAGAGAAGGCTTGATACTTAGGAGGGCAGCAATGGAAGAATTAGGAAGATCACCAGGAGCAAAGATATGTCATTATAGAACAAGGCTAAGATCATCCACGTCCTCGTATTCCCAATTACTATGCACAGATTCGAAAGTTGGGCATTGAAGAAGGCTGATAGGAAACAAATAGATTTATTTGAGATATGGTTGGAAGAGAGCTCTGTGGATACCCTGGATCATCAGAAAGAAACAAGTGGGTCCCACGGCAAATTAAGCCTGAAACATTGCTGGAGGCAAAAATGACAAAACTGAAGCTGTCCTACTTCTGGCACATCATGAGAAGGCAGGGTTCTTTGGAAAAGACAATAGTACTGGGGGAAATAGAGGGCAGCAGGAAAAGGTGACCGAATAGGAGGTGGACTGACTGCATAAAAGAAGCTGAATGAGTCCACAGGAGCTGAGCAGGGCTGTTGAGCACAGGGCATTGTGGACATCACTCAATCATAGGGTCGCCAGGAATCAGAGCCAGCTCAATAGCACGTAACAGAATAATATTTAATGACACAAACATATAACATTTGTTCAGCACTTATTGTTAAACTAGAGGCCCGGTGCACAAAATTCATGAGCGGGTATGGTCCCTAGGCCTGGCCTGCGATCAGGGCCATCTTCCCTGGCTGCTGGCAGCCAGCCCCGCCCCCACCACCACACACCCCTGGTTCCCCATTCGCCATTGGGTGATCGGAGCCTGCTGGCTGGGGGGAGAGACCAAAAGGTTGTCCGTTCCCGCCCAGTAGCTGGCCCGCCCCTGCCACAGGTTGCCCTCTGTGTGGAGGGCAACCCGCAAGGCAGGGGCCTTGGCCTGGCACCACCCGCGTCCCCCACCACCCAGCCCCGGTTCTCCATTCATCATTGGGGTATCGAAGCCTGCCGGCCGGCCGGAGAAAAAAAACCAAGAGGTGGTCAGTGCACCTCATAGTGACTGGTCAAGCGGTCAGTCTGGTCCTTCTGCCATTAGGGTCAATTTGCATATTACCCTTTTATTATATAGGATTGTGCTCAGTTCTTTATGTGCTCACTATAATCCTATTGTGTGGCAATTATTGTTATCCCCATTTGACAGATGAGAAAACTGAGGCTTGAAGAAGTTCATTAATTTGACCAAGATCTAGGGAACAATATGTTTTAGTTTTCCTGTAATCACACCATAATGAGACGGTAAAGAACAACTGGAACTGAACATTCACATGAGTAGTATCCTTGCCGGGGGTGCTCATCTTGAGGAACTATACAGACAGCTATCCAGTGGTGTCGTTACCAACCACGTGGTTGGAATGGTGCTTTTGGAACGTCCCACAGATCGTGAGGCACATATTCCTGAGAATCACTTTTATGGTACTAAGTTTTCATCCACAGAGGTTAAATATGATTCTTGAATAGAACCCAAAGTGATTCAAGATAAAAATGAATCATCTAAAAAGATATTTTTACTTCTGGCTTCCACCTAGAATGTAGAAAGCTGAAAAGAGTGTCACTCCTGACTTAGCAAAAAGAGAAAGCCGATGAATCTACCTAAGCATAACCTCTCCTGAGCCCAGCACACAGGGCAACACAATCAGCGTGAAGTTTAAGGAAAGACGGCTCCTCTGAAGGTGGACAGGACATGAGCACTGGCTCACCTGTGAGCAAAGGAGGACGACAGGGCCACCACGCAAGTCAGTACGAAGCTCCCCGCTAAAATGTCTGAAGAATCACCGAGGCCGAGTGTGGGCTGGTGTGAGACCACAGAGCTCCTGGGAGTGAGCTGCAGACACGAGGCAGCTCCCACCACTCAGCACCTCTTCTCCATGGACCTCCATCGGCACGCATGGAAGCTCTGGGGCAGGCGGGAGACCAAGGGAAACCAGCCTCTGTGGTTGGAAGAGGGGCGTGGGCATAACTCTGTGAAAGGCATTCAGCCACTGGGGGGGAGGGTGAGATCAGCACCCTGTGGCCCTTAGGACACAGGGCAAGGAAGACACACTGCAAGGAGGAAAAGAAGAGGAAAAAGTCCTTACTCCAAAAGGAGGGGAGGGTCCTGGGCTCACACCATTAGGTCTAACACAGTGGTCGGCAAACTCATTAGTCAACAGAGCCAAATATCAACAGTACAACGATTGAAATTTCTTTTGAGAGCCAAATTTTTTAAACTTAAACTTCTTCTAACGCCACTTCTTCAAAATAGACTCACCCAGGCCGTGGTATTTTGTGGAAGAGCCACACTCAAGGGGCCAAAGAGCCACATGTGGCTCTCGAGCCGCAGTTTGCCAACCACGGGTCTAACAGATTGGAAGAAAGTCCAGATAAACTGAGACAACCCCACTCCCAAGACAGAGAGACCAGTGCCTGCCCAAGGCTGGGCTGAAACAGAACAGCAGAGAACCCACTGTCACCCCTCCATACCCACCACCAGGATGGCAAGCACCAGGCTACAAGCACCAGGCAACAAGCACCAGGCTACAAGCACCAGGCAACAAGCACCAGGCTACAAGCACCAGATAACAAGCACCAGGCTACAAGCACCAGGCTACAAGCACCAGGCAACAAGCACCAGGCTACAAGCACCAGGCAACAAGCACCAGATAACAAGCACCAGGCAACAAGCACCAGATAACAAGCACCAGGCTACAAGCACCAGATAACAAGCACCAGGCTACAAGCACCAGGCTACAAGCACCAGGCAATAAGCACCAGGCAACAAGCACCAGGCAACAAGCACCAGGCTACAAGCACCAGGCAACAAGCACCAGATAACAAGCACCAGGCAACAAGCACCAGATAACAAGCACCAGGCTACAAGCACCAGATAACAAGCACCAGGCTACAAGCACCAGGCTACAAGCACCAGGCAATAAGCACCAGGCAACAAGCACCAGGCAACAAGCACCAGGCTACAAGCACCAGGCAATAAGCACCAGGCAACAAGCACCAGGCAACAAGCACCAGGCTACAAGCACCAGGCAACAAGCACCAGGCTACAAGCACTAGGCAACAAGCACCAGATAACAAGCACCAGGCTACAAGCACCAGATAACAAGCACCAGGCTACAAGCACCAGGCTACAAGCACCAGGCAATAAGCACCAGGCAACAAGCACCAGGCAACAAGCACCAGGCAATAAGCACCAGGCAACAAGCAACAACGCTGGCCCTGAGTGAGGGGGAGAGAATGAGCTGAGAACTCCCTCCGTGGTGCAGGCACACAAGGAAGCTGAGGGTAGAGAAGGATCATGGAAAAAAATTCCTCTGGCATCCCAGGCCCCTCCCTTAGCACATGGTGATGCTAATCAATGGAACAAGTAGAAAGAAAGTGAGTCAAGACTTAGCCGACCCGCACAACACTGTCGACCATCTTGAGCTAATTGGATTTACACAACATTCCAAACAATGACATCAGAATGCACATTCCTTACAAGTGCACATGGAATAGTCACCAAGATCACCCATAAAACAGACTTCAACTGGTTTAAACTAATTGAAATCACAGAAAGTATGATCTCAGACCACATTGGAATTATACTAGAAACAGATAACAGGAAGATATCTGGAGAATCCCCAAATATCTGAACATTGTGGGCCACGCTTCCAAGTAAGCCATGAGTCTAAGAAGTCACGTGGGAATTAGAAAATATTTTGAACAGAATTAAAATGAAAACAAAACATATCCAATGTGTGGAATGCACCTAAAGCAGCACTAACAGAAAATTATAGCATGAAGTGATCATATTAGAAAATGAAAAAAGTCTCAATTGGAAGGAAATGGATATCTTAACAGTCTTGAACATCCCAATACATTTCCTTGTCTTTCATGTTTTGATACTTTTAGAATAGAGATCTTTCATGTCTTTCACCGTAAAGTTTTGAGTTTCCAAAGAAAGAAATAACATCTGATCATAAAGTAGAGCTTTTAGTTTTATTAGGGGTATATTCCAAATCAAATAAAGAAATAGTTTTACTTAATCATTTTATCAACAAATCCTATATAATAAAAGGCTAATATGCAAATCAACCGAATGGCAGAACGACTAATCGCTATGATGCACACTGACCACCAGGGGGCAGACACTCAACGCAGGAGTTGCCCCTTGGTGGTCAGTGCGCTCCCACAGGAAGAGCGCCCCTGAGCCAGGCTCACGCCTGGCGAGCACAGCGGTGGTGGCGGGAGCCTCTCTTGCCTCTGCAGCAGTCAAACATCTTCCAAGGGCTCCCGGACTGCGAGAGGGCACAGGCTGGGCTGAGGGACCCCTCCCTCCCCCAGTGCACAAATGTCATGCACCGGGCCTCTAGTGTTTAAATAACCACTAAAAAAAGGGGGGGGGCGGGGGGAATACTATGAGTTGCTACTTACCCAAGAGACAGATCTGATTATTAGCTCCTCAAAGGTAAACGAGTGTCTCTTTGGCTGGATTTGAACAACCCTTCACAGATTTTCCTACCCCAATGGGACGCCCATAAAAGCATTTTAAGACTCATTATATCTCTTAGCCCAATTCTAAGTGTCCTTCAAGACTCAGCTCAAGTGGCACCTTGTCTAAGAATCGTCTCCGATGACAACCTGCCACCACGCTGAGCTAGAACCTTACTGTGTCTCCCATGGCAACTCGTGTTTGCCGTCACCTTAACTTGTGCTTCACGTTGCTGGGCTGTGTGTAATAGAGGCCTGAAACACGGTGGCTCCACGCACACGCGTTCCCTCACTCACAGCAAGAACCGTCTGAAGGAAGGCATGTGAGGATGGCATGGCCGCTCCACCCAGCCATTCATTCCCTTCTTTCTGCTCTGACAGCCTCCACTGCATGGCGTCACCCGCACTGTCACCACATGATCCCCCATGGCAGCAGGCAAGGCTGTCTCTGTCCACACTGCAGACACCAGCAGGGGCCTCGGTCCCACAGGTGGCCCTGCCTTTACGCAGTTTTTCCCGACGTCCCACCAGAACTTCCATGTCCATCCCATTGGCCAGACGCTAATGCGGGGACCACACCCTGGTAAAGAGGCCTGAGCGCCATAGTCGTTTTCCTGGTAACAATGTTCCCAGCTAAGAGTCAGGCTTCTATTACTGCTGAAGGAGAAAATGGATATGAACAGGCAACTGGTAGTTCCTGCCAACGGGACTTACGACACCATAACTGCCTGGTTGTCTGCTCCTGTTGAAAGAATGTGTATCCCCAGTGCCTGGTGCAGTGCCTGGCATACAGTAGGCACATAAAAGGATTTTAAATTTTCATATTGAAGTTTATCACATACACCTGAGTGCACTAATCCATCGTAATTGTACATTGATATACATTTCAATGGATTTTTGCACATGAACACACCTATGTAACCACCACCCAGGTCACGATGTACATTGCCCCTCCCTACTCCAGAAGGTTCCTCCCTGCCCCTTACCAGTCCACTCCTCCATCGGTAACCACTATCCTGCCTTTTCTCACCTCAATTCGTTCTGCCTGTTCTTGAACCTCATATAAAGGAAGCATATGGCACTTGACATTTTAACCAACTAACGATGTCTAGGAACTGCAACCATCCAACCCAGGTGTCCTGGGTCCGTCTTCATCTCAAATAGGCTGTTGTAATAAAAAACATTCTTACTTTCTAGAATATTGCGTTCCTAATCGACATGCCCGGATGCCGTCCCCAGATGTTCTATAGTCCCATTCCCTGTGGCCTGCGATGCTTTCCATCCAGCTCTCTCATCTGTCTCCCTTTGAAGCCACCTCCATCGATGCCTCCTGCTGCCGTTCCAGGTGTGCTGGGGCACTCACCGGCCCCAACTGTGAGGGGACAGTGGTGACAGTGGCACGTACACCGAAGTCAGCAATGGAGACACGCAAACTCGAGGCCAGCCATCTGGAGCACCTGCCGCTGGCCCGGTGTGATGCTGCGCCGCGGTCCAAACCACCCAGCTGGAGGACTCTCTGCCTCTGCCACCCCCACCATTGGCAAGGAAGCAGCCCCTCCAAGCTGGCCGTCAGCTGGCTCTCTATTGGTCAGAAACAGAAACACGGGTCCGGATTTGTTCACCAGGCCCAGCAGGACACGGCGGAAGCTTGGCAGAAACATGAGCAGTGGACAAAAGGCTGTCGGAGCTGGGTTTGATGGGAAGACAGCGCTGTTCCCTCGCCTTGGAAAATGACCCCATTCTTCCTGGAAGCCACCGCAGAAAGTTTGTCCTGCCATGCGTCAGCCTCTGGCTAAAACCGGGAAGTTGACTGGGATGAGGGGGAGGGAGGGGAAAAGCAGGAGGGGCCGGGGACAGAGGGGATGTGCCACAGTGAGGAGGTAATCACTCGTGTTAAGATGGGGAATGGGACACGTGGGAATGATGGCATTGCAACCAGGTGCCATCTTCCCTTCAGCTCTGGGTTATCCGCATGGCCCCCCCACATGCCCCCAGAGGACAAATCTCAGCCCCTAGCCTCCAGGTCTGGAGGTCCTGGGTGATTGCTGAGAGGCAGCTCGAGCCCTGACCCAGGGTGGAATGGGAAATGCCAGTCCAGACCTTCTATTCCAGCTGCTTCTTCTGGCCTGGTCCTAGGCCCCCTCCCATCCCTAATCCCTCCTGTAGGATACTCTAGGACAGTGGTCGGCAAACCGCGGCTCGCGAGCCACATGCGGCTCTTTGGCCCCTTGAGTGTGGCTCTTCCACAAAATACCACGTGCGGGCGCGCACGTACAGTGCGATTGAAACTTCATGGCCCATGCGCAGAAGTCGGTTTCTGGCCTGGGTGAGTCTATTTTGAAGAAGTGGCGTTAGAACACTCAAGGGGCCAAAGAGCCGCATGTGGCTCGCGAGCCGCGGTTTGCCGACCACTGCACTAGGACCGCAACTCAATTCAGCTTTGTAGAGTCAGGCTGGGTGACCTCCCCTGGAGTCATCTCCAACGTAGATGAGCTAGGCCATCTTCGGGGGCCGAACTACTCAACCGCCAGCTTCTCCTTTGTATCCTCCAGCATAAAAGTGTGGCTTTCCCACCTCGAGGGGCAGCATGTGAATGCTGAAAAGGGAGCCAGACCAGCATAACACGAAGATCTAACTGGGAAATGGGGTGACTCAGCCCGTGTCTCAGAGGCGAGTCACCCTCCTGAGGTCCACCAGGGTGACTCTCTGCACTTCTAAGATAATCACAGTCTTAGAACTCTCAGATCAGAGCTTCTCCAGCCTGGCCCCACGTTAGAACCCCCTGGGAGCTTTTCAAACATACTGAGCCCTGGCTGCTGTTGCTCAGTTGGTTGGGCATCGTCCAGTGCACCGCAAGGTCACCAGTTAGATCCCCGGTCGGGATACATACCAGGGGTTGCAGGCTGGATTCCCGCAGTAGAGGGCCCTCAGGAGGCAGCTGATCGATGTTTCACTCTCACATGGATGTTTCTCTCTCTTCTCTCTCTAAAAATCGATAAAAATATCTTTAAAAAATAAAAAAAAAATTGACGCCTCAGCTCTGCCCCCAAATATTCGGATTGAACTGATGTGCCATGGATCCCGGACATGAATATTTTTACAAAGCAGCCCCAATGGTTCCGGTGCATAACCAGGCTGGAGGCCACGGGTCTAGTCCCTCCTGTCCCAGCTCCATGACCTTATTCACAAGGAGACAGAACCAGAGACAGTGGATGGGACTTGCCCAAGGTCACAGAGCCCAGTAGTAATCAACCCGCACAAGAGCCTCAGCCCCTCGGTTCCTGTTCAGAACTCCCCCTCCTGCCCCACGGCTGTAAGTGCTGTAAATGCCGGGCTACGATGCTCTTCCCAGGCGTGGCCTCTGAGAAAGGAGGGATGGGAGAGGGACCTAGGGTGCTGGATGTCTGGAGCGAGGAGGATTGAGGTGGCCAGAGGGGACCAGCCACGGTCAAGTGAGCCTCACTTCACAAGCGGAAAAGGCGGTGCGGATGGACAACCGTGTTAGCTCTTCGCACAGCCGCCCCCAGAGGAAGAAGAGAGTCGTTCAGTCCTAAGATTACACTCCATGGTCCCTGTCACCGCCTCCACTGTTACCAGCTTTGTATCACCGTGAGCATTCCGCAGCCCCCAAACCTAGCTAGGATTCCCAGCTCTGACCTGCTCCTTTCCCCTGCCCAGGGAAACTGCAGCCGGCACAAATCCGGCCACCCCCAGGGACAGCGGCTGAAAGGGCCCTGTGTCTTAGAGGCCGCACATAATACCCAATTATCCCCTGGCCTCCCCGGGGAGAGAATGGAGAGGTGAGGGCTTTCCAAAGCCAGCGGCCCTCAAGGCCCCATTATGGGAACACTCACACAGCTGCCTTTCTCCGCACACCACAGAAGGTCACGGGGACGCGGGGCAACAGAAGCAGCTCTCTGGGGCTGGGAGAGCGGCCTCTCTCCCTGTCCCGGCCCAGCCGGAGAGCCCCAACTTCCATTCTCAGCAACGGAAACCAAGATGGAGGACACGGAGGACGTTGTTGCAGAAATTCAGCATCCCACGGGAGGCACCTCCTGAATAGCCGTTTCTGAGGGTTTATTATTAGTGGGTGTGGCAGAACGTGCCGGTAATCTACCAAATACCCACCTATTCATCCCTCCCTCCCTTCCAGGAACCCTTAGCAACCGCTGATCTTCTTAGTGTTTTGCCATAGTATTGCCTTTTCCAAAATGTCGTATTGTTGGAATCGTACATACTTTTCAGATTGGCTTCTTTCACTCAGCAATACGTATTCACGGTTCTGCCATATCCATTCATGATTGACAGCTCATTTCCTATAACGTTCCATGTCTGGATGTACCACAATGTTTTTACCGATTCACCGACCGAAGGGCATGTTGGTGACCTCCAAGTTTTGACAACTATGAATAAAGCTGCTATAAAGATCCATGTGTAGGTTTTTGTGTGGACATGAGTTTTCAATTCCTTTGGGTAAATAACAGAATATGTTTGCTGGGTCACGTGGTAAGAATACGTTTAGGGCCCTAACCGATTTGGCTCAGTGGATAGAGCATCAGTCTGCGGACTGAAGGGTCCCAGGTTCGATTCTGGTCAAGGGCATGTACCTTAGTTGCTGGCACATCCCCAGTAGGGGGCGTGCAGGAGGCACCTGATTGATGTTTCTCTCTCATTGATGTTTCTAACTCTCTATCCCTCTCCCTTCCTCTCTGTGAAAAATCAATAAAATATATATATATTTTAAAAGAATATGTTTAGGTTTGTAAGAAATTGCCAAACTGAATTCCAAAGTGTCTGTACCAACTTTTCTTTTAATGTGAGTTGCTTTTTAAGCCCCTGTCATTGGGTCTCTACAGCCGATTCAGTTCCTAAATGGTGTGGGGGGATGTGCCTACTGAGTGCTGATCACCTGGACAGACATCGCGCAACACATAACTCGTCATCTTAACCAAAAAGCCAGAGGCGACTGCTCATCTAGGTATGTGTCCTCTTCCATAGCGTTCCTTCTTTTTCAGGAGGTCAGGAGAGCCTGACGAATGTGTAACAAACCCATACTCTCTCCTATTCTAGCTATTTGCATTAGCAATACAAGAAAATATTTCTCTTTGGCTCAGCTTCTTGTTTTTGTGTTGTTAAAGAGTGTTTTAGCAATTCCTTCTTCTGGTAGGTGCTCACAAAGCATTCGTTTAATAATCTGTTCTTTTGGCATTTCTCTGGCCCCTCAGAATTTTCACCAAGATTAAGACTAGTTGTGCCTGGCCAGTGTGGCTCAGTGCTTGAGCATCGACCTATGAACCAGGAGGTCATGGTTAGATTCCCAGTCAGGGCACCTGCCTGGGTTCTGGGCTCAATCCCCAGTAGGGGGTGTACAGGAGGCAGCCAATCGGTGATTCTCTCTCACCATTGACATTTCCATCTCTCTCTCTCTCTCTCTCTCTCTCTCTCTCTCTCTCTCTCCCTTCCTCTCTCTGAAACCAATAAAAAGATATATATATATATATATATATATATATATATATATATATATATATATAATTTTTTTTTAAAGAATAGTTGTAACCTATGGACACAGACAATAATGTGGTGAAGGTCTGGGGGCCAGGTGCGGGGTGAAGGGAGGGGTCAATGGGAAAAATAAGGGGACATCTGTAATACTTTCAACAATAAAGATAAAATTTTTTAAAAAGAATAGTCGTTTGATAGTTGGGTCTACAAATCCTTTTGTAGTTGGAATTCTCAAATGCTGAAGTGAGCAAATATTCCCCACTATCATTATCCAGTAATCAAAATCATTTTAGTAACTTGATTTGGCATCGTGCTGTGCAATAGATGTGTTCTGGGGGAGCTATATATACATCACATTGTTATAAATTAATTCCTATCTTAAATGAATGGGAAAAGCTCATCACAGAAGAGAATAATTCAGCGAATCCTTCTACAAAGCAGTCATTCCATTATGTGAATAATCACCACCAAATTTAGTTCTCTATGGATATAAAATGTTCAAATATTGGGGTGCTTTTTTTACGTATGGAGATTGAAGGCGAACATTTGGTTATATTCAATTCCTCTTTTCTTCTTCAACATCATCATTATTGTCTTCATTGTTGTCTGTTGTCATTACCAGAAAAGGCACTACATTTTATAAACATAGGAACTGCAGTACTAGAAGTTGTCCTGTCCATTCATAAGCAGGTCTCGTTCTGTGTTGAAGAATCCTGTAGCCTTCTTCAGTAGTATATAATGATTAGTTGATGATATGACTCTGGGTAAATCTTCAATTATCTAAACTCTCTGGACCTCAGTTTCTTCATCTGTAAAATGGGAATGATAGTGTGAGAAATGAGATAACTAACATAGAGTATTGTGATGGTTAATTTTATGTGTCAACTGGCCTAGAGTTGCTCAGGTAGCAGCATTGAAATTGGTAGACCCAGTAAATCAGATGCCTCACCAATGTGTGTGTGTGTGGGGGGGGGGGCGGGGGGTCATCCAATCTGCTGATGGCTCACCTAGAACAAAGAGGCAGAGAAAGGGCGAATTCCATCTCTCTGCTGAGACATTCATTTCACCCTTCTCTTGGACATTGCTGCTCTTGGTTCTCAAGCCTCGGACTGGGACTGAATTACAACACTGGATTTTTTTGGCTCTCCAGTTTTTGGATTGTAGATCCTGGAATTTCCTGGCCTCCATAATTGTGAGAGCCAATCCTATAATAAATCAATAAATATCTCTCTCTCTCTCTCTCTCTTTCTCTCTCTCTCTCTCTTTCTCTCTTTCTCTCCCCCCTATTGTTTGTTTCTTTGAAGAAATCTAATAAAAGTGCCTACCACATGCTATTCAATTAATGTTAGCTATTGTAATTTATAATTGCTATTACAAATAAGTTATGACCACCTCACACCCAATAAGGATGATAACTATTTAAAAAAAAAAACGGAAAATAACAAATGTTGGCAAGAATATGGGGAAATTGTGAACATTGTGCACTATTGGTGGTAAAGTAAAATGGGGGAGCCACTGTGGAACAGTATGGTAGTTCCTCAAAAACTAAAAATAGAATATTATATAACCCAGCAAGTCCACTTCTGGGTATAGAACTAAAATAATTGAAAGCAGGAGCTCCAAGAGGTATTTGTACACTCATGTTCATAGCAGCATTATTCACAACTAGAGGCCTGGTGCACAGATTCGTACACCAGTGGGGTCCCTCAGCCTGGCCTGTGCCCTCTCACAATCCGGGACCCCTTGGGGGTATGTCGGACTGTTGGTTTCAGCCCAATCCTCACAGGCTCTGCGGGGATAGGGTTAAACCCCGGAGGGATGTAGTAGTACATGAAGCAGCAGGTTGGGCCAGGCAGGCAGCTGTGGGAGTGCACTGACCACCAGGGGGAAGCTCCTGCATTTAGCGTCTGCCCCCTGGTGGTCAGTGCATGTCATAGCGACCGGTGAAACGGTTGACCAGTTGAAGGGTTGACCTGTGGCTTAGGGTTTTATATATATAGATAGCCAAAAGGTGGACGCAACTCGTGTTCATCGATGAATGAATAAACAAAATATAGTAGATTCCGTACTTTCCGGCGTATCAGACGACTTTTTAACCCAGGAAAATCTTTTATACACCCAGTTGTCTTATACACTGGAAAATCGGTACATACCATGGAATATTATTCAGCCTTTAAAAAGAAGGAAATTCTGACAACAAGCTATATTATAGGTGAACCCTGAGGACACTATGCTAGGTGAAATAAGCTAGTCACATTCAGGACAAATACTGTATAGTTCCACTTACATCATGAGGCCCCTAGAGTAGTTAAATTCATGAGACAAAAAAATAGAATGGTGATTGCCAAGAGCTGCGGGGAGAAGGGAATAGCGAGTTGTTGTTTAACGGATATAGTTTCAGTTTTGCAGAACGAAGAGTTCTGTGAGTGGATGGTGGTGATGGTAGCACAACAATGTGAATGAATTCTGTGCTGCTGAATTGCACACTTAAACATAGTTAAGATGGTACTATTTATGTTATATGTATTTTACCACAATTTTATTAAAAATTTGGGGAAAAACGACCTATAATTCTGTTATCTGCAAGAGGACGAGACCTCGGTTCTTCTTGAAGGAAAGATTTCAGTCAAGGGACAAAATGCAGCAAAGCAAGCAAGAATTTATTGGCCGCAGCAAAAGCACACTCAGGACGTGAAACGAGGGAGGGCCTAGAAGCAGCCGCAGGAGCCTGGGCTGGGCTGCTTTCACTCACTGGGAAGTCAGAGAAAAGGGGGCCTTGTGGAGGTTCAGGGGGTTAGCCGGGAACGAGCTGCTGCTGCCCGTTGCTCCCCTGGTTGCAAGTCTCATGGGGTCCCTTGAGGTTAGGAGATGCATGCCTGTGGAGGAAGAACAGGGGGAGGGAATGGCATGGGCATGCTCCCCAGAGCTCACGCTGGGTCCTTCACCAGGAAGGGCTTTTTAAAATATGTTTTTATTGACATTTTTCTAGAGAGAGAGGAAGGAAGAGGGAGAAAGAGATAGAAACATCGATGAGAAACATCAATATTGCTTGGCTGCCTCCTGCACACCCCCGATTGGGGATCAAGCCTGCAACCCAGGCCTGTTGCAGGGAATCAAACCATGACCTCCTAGTTCATAGGTCGACGCTCAACCACTGAGCCACACCGCTGAGCCAGAAGGTTTTTATATCTCTCTTGCAGGAAGGGAATCTTAAAGGAGGTCTCAGGGGACGGTCTCAATAGACTATTCATCAGCTTTCCAGGTGTGCTCTTTCAGGATCGTGGTCTTCGCTGATGGTTCTGATCCAAGGCAGGGGGTCATTAGTCATTGCAGCTGGTCCTGAGGCAGCCACGGCATCACGTGTCTGGTTGTGCTGCTTTTCTGGGCCTGGAGCTGAAATACAACTGAGGCCTAGATGTTATCTTTAGGGAGGAGAAGTCAGGGGGTCCAAACCACATGACCAGCCATATGCTAGGGGAGGAAAGGTTACCCTGGGGGCGAGGTCCCTGTTTTCCCAGTTTTGCCCCTTGCTTTCCGCCCTGGTGACCTGTACCGGGCACATCGGCCTTGCTTGCTCATGTCTGTCTAACTGCTCATTACTATTCTATGCCTGGAGGTTTTCTATACCTAGGAAATGGGAACATACTAGGCGGAAGGAGATCGTAGGGAACAGAGGAGTGACAACCTAGGATGTGCTTTGGTGGAAATGAGCGTCTGCTCATTTCACAGGTGGACCACTCAGAGTGTGCTCAAACTTCACAGTATCTCTGGAGCTAATCCCGCGGCCCAGTGGCTCCACAGAGCACAGCATAGGCCAGGCGTCCTCAAACTACGGCCCTCGGGCCACATGCGGGTGTTTTTGCCGTTTTGTTTTCTTCCTTCAAAATAAGATATGTGCAGTGTGCATAGGAATGTGTTCATAGTTTTTTTTTTAACTATAGTCCGGCCCTCCAACGGTCTGAGGGTCAGTGAACTGGCCCCCTGTTTAAAAAGTATGAGGACCCCTGGCCTAGGCTAAGACCTGTGTCTAGATAACTACCGCTTCCAGAGCTAGGCCCTGCCCAAGAAGCTGGTATTCAAAAATTACAGCTCAATCGAGAGCAGAAGAGGAGTTCACTGGTGTTGGCTTAGTAATTAAATTACAAGGTGATTATTAGTCTGCTCAGGCAAAAAGATTACATCTGAGTACTTTAAGTAGTCTAGGACTAAAACTCCTCCCCGGGAGGGGGGAGCGGGGGGAACCCACACCTGTAACTAAATTAATGCCATTTTTTACAGATGCCCTCCAGTGACCATAAGGTTGTCATGGCAACATGCCCTCTGAAAGGGTGTTGGGTAAGGCCTGAAATAAAGTATGTATAGCAGAGAGTATTGTACATCTTATCTCTGTAGCAGACCAAATCTGTTTGTTTTTAATCCTCACCCAAGGATATGCTTAGAGAGAGAAACGTCGAACGGCTGCCCTCCATACACTCCCTGACCCGGGATCAAACCTGAAACCCAGGCTTGTGCCTTGACCAGGGATCGAGCCGGCAATCTTTCTGTGCAGACTAACAGAGCCACTCCAGCCGGGCCAAATTTGTTTTCCAAGGTGGGGGGCAGGTGAACTGTCGCGGGCCTGCTTCACTCTCTGCTGTGGCTCTTCTGAGGTTCCAGGTTAGCCAGCCACCTCTGCTGCTGCCCTGTGTGGAGAACAGCAGCCCCCACATCTCTCCCCATGGCTACTCTCCCCTGGGGTGGTCTCCCATTCAACTCCAGCCAAATCGTATCTTACCTTCTTTTCTAAAAAGAAAACCACAAAACTCCTCTGCCACCTCCTCCAAGCAGGCTTCCCTGACTAACTGGCAGCTAAATGGTCTCCAAACCAGAGTCAATTTAATCAGTTAATGCTGCACAGTGCAGAATTTACAGAAATTCACCAAAAAAAAAAAAAAAAATACAGCAGGGCCCCTATTTTGGTTTAAGACAGCACAAAATGAATTCAAAAGCTTCTTATATACTTTATTCAAGTACCAAATTTGATCAAAGTACCAAACTTGATCAAAGTAAGTCAGTGCTGTGAACATACTAATACCACTGACGCGTTCCAGAAAAGCTGCTAGCGATGCAAGTTTCTGACAGACCTGATGTTGAATGCACCAGAGGAGCTGCTATTTAAAGAAACCATGCTTACTCCTTTTGTAAAGAGATGCTCATCTCGTAAAATGTCTTTTGTGTAAACTCCTATTTTCAGATACTAAGTATATTTTAGAATTTAAAAAGCTGTCTCAAATTCTTTCTGGGAAGAGTAGAGTGTAAACAAATCTGCTATCAATATCGTCAAAACAGACACAGAGGTGGGGTGAGTGGATCTGTGTCTGAACGTGGGTGAGAGAGGGACTGGACGCCTGACTGCTCCTTATTCCCCAGGTTCTGCTGACCCCCCAGAGGTCATGCTGAAGCTGCCCATGATGATTACCAGGATCTTGGCTCAGGCCAGAGTGGAGCCACACTCCAGTGTCTGAATTACCACTCAGAAATAAAATCTAGCCCTAGCCAGGTAGCTCAGTTGGTTAGAGCCGTGGTGGGCAAACTGCGGCTCGTGAGCCACATGCGGCTCTTTGGCCCCTTGAGTGTGGCTCTTCCACAAAATACCATGGCCTGGGCGAGTCTATTTTGAAGAAGTGGCATTAGAAGAAGTTTAAGTTTTAAAAATTTGGCTCTCAAAAGAAATTTCAATCGTTGTACTGTTGATATTTGGCTCTGTTGACTAATGAGTTTGCCGACCACTGGGTTAGAGCATCATCCTGATATGCCAAGGTTGCAGGTTCGGCCTCTGGTCAGGGCACATACTAGAATCAACCAATGAATGCGTAAATTAGAGGAACAACAAGTTGATCTCTCTCCTCCCTCAAATCAATCAACCAATAATTTGAAAATAAATAAATAAAGTCTAAATGTACCCCTTTGAGCCACAAAGTATAAACTGGTCAGATTTTCATCCGGGGTCCCACATAGCCTATCCCCAGTGTAACAGCCAAAACAGCAACAATAATACCCAACAATAAAAGCTAAGCTTCACTAAGTCCTTACAGTGTGCTAAGTGCACCACACACATGATCTCATTTAACTCTGATTGGCTCAGTTTATCTGCTGAAACCAGGGCCACTTAAGTCCAAGCCTAGCCGATGGCCTGGTGTCCCTGGATCAGATGTCTACCCCTGGTCCAAAAAGCCTGCCTACCCCTTCCAGGGTAAGGTTTTCCTAGTGTGCAGCTGGGCAATGAAACATGTCTCTTGCAGAGATGTGGGGGTGTATCTTTGCCCAGGTCCTCATCATGAACAAGGCCATCTGTGAATGAGATGCTCATACCACTGAATGGTGAGGTCTGACCTTGAACTCTCAGGGACTTAAAGAATGCCTAACTACTCATGGGTTTCACTTACTGTCCTTGAATCTTGCAAGACAAGATCTGTTTATCTTCTTCTGTTCCTTTACAGACTTCAGGGCATTGTTTAATGAATATTACAAACCCTTCCTGTTCTGCTGGAATTAAAAAGCTTTAAAGGCAGACTTCTGGCTATTAACTTTAGAGCTTCTTTTGCCAGCTAGATTGTAAACTTCTTGAAAGGAGAACTTCAGGTTGGAAAATAATTTTAGAGATTATAGAGTCTAACCCTCCCATTTTACAGGTGAGAACACTGAGGCCCAAAGAAAGGAAATGTCACAGAGCAGGATAGGGTCAGGTGGGACCTGGAAACCAGTTTCACACACTTAGTTCCCCATGGTGCATTGCAATGCCCTTATGCATAGCATGCGCCCCATAAAATATGTCTTGGTTTATTCTTACTTAGCTTTTGCTTTGCTCAAGCTCATTGTTCTCTGTGGATGTCCCTTCCTCCATCACCAACTTCAACCCTAGAGGATCACTTTCCATCTGCCTTTCAGGCGTTGGTCTTTGGAGTTGTGTAGTGGAAGCTGAGATGAGGCCTGGGTGAAACTGAACCTGGTTCTATCAAGCCATTATCTCTCCCGGCCAACACCCCAGTAACAGAGCGTAGACACTAGACCGGTAACTTCCTTCCTTCTGTGGGGTCAGTGGCTACCAAACTGATACCCGATGAGCCCACTCTGTAGTGTCCACCTGAAGACACAACTTCTGCAATATTTCCCAGGCCAATGCTGGGCCACTGTTGACCTCTTCACTGTGGGAACTCATAAATGGATCTAGTTCTACTTTCTTCCCAGAAGCCTTCTCTGACCAAAGCGTTCCAGGAACCCTTCGTTCATTTAAAATCACCCTTGCACAGTGTAGCACTTCATCAGTTTTCCCATGATCTCACATGTACCAGACGGGTCTATTTAGCTCCTGAAGGCAGGTAACTTCTCCCCCGGCACTGGGGTGGACTCCCACCAGGCCTGCAATAATTGTGTTGACTAATGGAGGAAAGGCTGGTAGAAGGAAGAAGAAGAAATTGGAAAAGAGGAGAAATATTTCTTTTTGCTAATATCTTAGGGAAGCGTGGATTAAGAAAAGCAACTGCTTAAAACAGAGAGAAACATTCTGGCTTTTAATTTCTGGGCTATGTGGTGACAAATCAGACAAAGCAACTCTTGGCAACTCAGATCTGCCGCAATTAAACCAAGTCCAGGGTCAGTTCATTAACTCTGCACCCAGCAGCAACTCTGACCCCAGCCTGCAGGTGGGGCATCAGATCAACCACAGAGCAGAGGACAAGGAAGCACCAGGCCTCCCACACTGGGGAACTTCGGTCTGAGGGCCCTGCAGAGCCTTCCTCTCAAAGACCCCCATTCCAGCTGGGAATCCGCGTCACGAAAGGCCATCTCAGAGAGCTCTTGATAAGAATACCAACAGGTAGGAGTTGCAGGAGAGAGTGAAAAGACTATCTTATCACATAGTGACGGTATTCGGCTGGAGGACAAGCAGAGGGCCAGGTGCTGAGGATCTGGAGAGCAGGAGATAAGATAATAGGCAGGGAGAAGCAATGTGGGAGCCCAGGACATGCCTCCCATGGGGACATCATTTGGAGGGCCTTGGACATCAGGGCAGGGAGAGGAAACGCATAACTACTGTGGACTGGTGAGGGTTCAGAGCTGGGCCAGCAGGAGTTGAGAACTAGAATTGAACTGAGCCTCCTTGAAACAAACCTAACCTACATCGCACATGGAGATGAGTCACCCCCAGAATCCTCCCTGCTGCACCGGCTCTGCTGGCCTGACTGTAGAAGGAAAATTCAGGGATCATTCTTCTGGGCCAGGAAGACCCTGCATCAAAGAAAGGAGTCAATCATCACTGAGGATTTGCTGAGACAGATCCCATTTAAATAGGTTATCGCCGTTGGTTCTCACAAAGCCAAGAAAGGCTGTGGACTAAGCTGCCCAAGGTCACCTTTGTGAAGGGTAGGTAAGCTGCCCAAGGTCACAGATCCAGGAATGTCATTCCTGGGATGCAAACCCAGGATGCTAACTCCCAGACTGTGCTGTCCCCACTGGCCCTCTCACTCCAGACACACCCCAAACAGAGGTGTGTCCTCACGGTTGTTTTGCAGGTAGCTCAGCCTCTCATCACCTCTGGGATGGATCCTGTTCTCACCTCTGGGGGTGTGATTTAAAGCGAAAGCAAAACCAAGACCCAGACAGTTCCATTCTTCTCTCCTTGTAGGTGGCGTGCCTCTCACACAAATGTGCAAACAGCATTGACAACTAAAATCAGGTACCTGGCAATCAGCTGGGTGGAGAGACTCTGGTACTATTATTTCGTATTTTGCAAACTCAGGAAGTGCTCCAGATGTTAAAGCATAAAAATAGCACACCGCTGAGCCAATGAGGCACAGATTCTAAAAGAGGCAAACCTGGGGGAAGAGTCAGGTGTGCTTAAAGGCGGGGTCCTTTGATGGGAGCGGGGACGGTTGAAAACCGGGCCTGACACCCAGACAGCTGGCTCCTGGTACCCACTCTGCCTCTTAGGAATGCATGACTGTGGGCCTGCTGTCTCCCTCTAAAAGGGAGGGCAAGACATGCCCGTGTGCCCTTTGGTACAAGAATTAAATGAGCTGCTCTATAGGACGGGACTGGTTTCTTTCTTTTTTTATTTTTTAATTATTATTTACTAACAGCCAGGCTATTCCATGTTTCACTAATTCTCTTAACAACTTTATGATACAGCTGTTTCTGTCCCCGTTTGAGGATAACACAGGCACAGTCAAGTCATGTAATACTCCTAAATTCACCCAGCTTTAAAGTGACAAAAGTGGGCTAAGGCTCAGGTCTATCTAACTATAAAGTACTATCTGACTACAAAGTACACCATACCATGCTGGATTCTGCTTTGCTTTCTCTCCAAGGTTTGGCTCATGCTGAGCCTCAGGCCTGGAACACAAGCTCTCCACACAAAATGAAATCCCACTCGTCCTTCAAGGCCACTTCAAGCCCCACCTCCAGTGAGAAGCTGTCCCAGTCTCCTTCTGCTCTCTAAGCTCATCCCCCACACCCACTCCCTCTGCCCTGCCAAATTGCTGGGACTTTCAGAATTTACTGTCTTCTCTCTCATCTGGGGCATTTGTACTCTGCAGCCTTTGTCAGATGCCTACCAATGCCTTTGCCTTTGTTTAAAAACCTCCCCCAGGAAGCCTTCCCTGATCCTCTCCCCTCCCACCTCCATCCACCTTCCATCCTGGTTGGCTGCTTCACCTGAGAGCTCCCTAGGTCTTTGTGCTTATGCCTGTGTTAAGTGTTGACTTATCCCCTACACTTGCATTGACTATAATCCTTACACTAGACTTTGAGATCGAGGGCAGGGACTGAGGGTCTTACTTGTCTTGGCATTTCCAGACATGTCCTGTCTGTAGAAGTGCTCACCAAATGTTCTCTGAATTAATAAATGGATTTCTATGGCAATTACACTGTGTCACACAATTCCTCCAAAGAGTTGATCATCCCTTGCTTTGGAGGGGTGTAAAGCATCCTTCTCCCGAAGGCCTCTCTGTGCCAAGCTCAATGCCAGGCATCTAGTAGGTACTCAGAAAACATTGGTGATTTGGTTAAGCGATTACCGAATTTTCCATTGTATTGAATTCTCCCAGCCACCACGTCCCCTGTCCCAGCCCACAGCATGGCCAATGGAAAATTAATTGGTTGTAAAGTGCATATCTAATTACAACATCCTGCCCCTGCCACCGAGATGTTCAAATGTTAATTATAACATGCATCTCAATAACAGACAGCAGCATTTAATGCAGCATTAATAACGCCACTTGGGCCGGCCAATACATACACAAAGCTCCCTTTTATCTGCCATTAGAACAGACTTTGCACTCGAAGCGCCTAAGTCCTCATCCATAAAGCATTCCTGTCCCCAAAACCAAACCTTTCCCCAAAAGCCTGGAACGCGCCTGAGCCCTCAGTTTTCCCTACGCAGAGGTTCGCACCCGGGGCCGCGCCAGCGTCCAAGGGCGTTGGGCGCGGGTTTCGGCGGCGTCGCTGTACAGGGATGCCTCGGATGCTCCAGTGCCCGCCATCCCGGGAAAGAAAGGCGAACTACATTACCCAGCAGGCCTCGCGCCGCCCTCTTTCCTTTCAAGTCTTTGCACGTGGCCGGAGGGGAGGGCGGGGCCTGGACGTCACTCTCCAGCATTCTCTTTCCTTGTGTCAGAGCAGGGATATATTTTTTTTCCTTCCTCTACTCCCTCCCCCCACCCGCCCCTCCCTCCCTCGTTCCCTTCCCTCCCTCCCTCCCTCCCTTCTTGGCTGGGTGTCCGCGCCCGGGAGCCCAAATCCCTCCGCTGCCCGGACGCGCGGAACTCGCGGCTGGAGTCGGCTCGCGGGAGCCTCCTCCCTCCCTTCCCCTTCCCTGCCCCCTTCCCCCACCCCCGATCCGGCTCGGAGCGGCGGCCAGAGGAACCCCGAGGTGAGCATCCCCCCGCCGTCAGCCCCCCTCTTTTTAGTCACCTCAGCTTGCCGACGGATTCGGGGACCTGGGAGGAGGGCTGCGTGACGTGCGCGTGCTTATAGGTAAATCCGGGAAAACCGCCCGAAACCATTAGCCCCTTCCCCCTCCGTGCGCCCGGGGCAGCCGGGCGTCCGCGCTCCGCCGTGGTCCCCCTCTCTGTCGAGGATCGCACTCCACGGGGCTCGCCACTCCCGAGGTTTGCCCCTGCCCTCCCGGTGCCCCGCCCCGCGGGGAGCCCTGGCCCTGGAGCGCCGGTGGGGAGGGGTGCGGAGGGGCGCGCGGCTGGAGCCCGACTGGCGTTGGCCCCGCGCCGTGTAGCCGCTGTCATGTGCCGGGTTCCGACCGGGGGGAGGAAGAGAGCGAGCGTGATTCCTCTCCCTTTTGTGTTGCAGCCCGCATTTGCTGCAGCCAGCAGTTGGTTCGGTAGCGGCCGAACTTGCAGCTGTTCGGACCGTGCTCCGCCGCGGTAGGAGCGCGGCTCCCACAGCCGCTCCCGCCGGAGGCTGCTGCCCTCGCGGCTGCGGGGGGACCCGGAGCGAGTCTCCCCGCCGCCCCTCCCTCCGCTGGTGAGTGATTGTGTCTGTGGCAGCGGCCGTGTGTGTGCGCGCCCGTCCCCGCGGGCTCGGGGACGGCTGTCGTCTAGACAGTCTGCGCCCTCCCTCTGTCCCCGGTGAGCCCGCGGGCCGCGGGGGGCCCCGGGGGTGGGAGCAGAGGAGGAAATCACTGCGGTGGCAGACTCGGACCCTCCCCGCGGTGGTGATCCTGCTGGCTGTTTAACTGATGGTGCTGTCGCCGCGGTGTCGCGGGGCCCGGGGCACCGTTCCGCCGGCGGAGCGGGGGTTAAGTTGACAGGCTCTGACAAACAAGGCTCGCGCTGGCGAGTGGCTCGAGCGGCCGCGGGGTGGGCTCCGGCTCGGCTTTTGCCGGACGGAGAGCAGGTGACTGGTCCCGGACGCCGGTCTTGGGGGAGGGCGGGCGGGGGGTGGGGGGCGGTGGCTCGGTCCGGGCTCCCGAGCGCTGCGTGGGGGAAGCCTGGTGCGTCCGGAGGGAGTGTCCCAGGGACCGCGCGTCGCAGATTTTAGTAAGTCTCTCCTCTGGCGTTAAAAGGGGAGCGAGGGTCTGAGCCCCTCCTCTGGGCGGCGTTGGCTGTTTGGGTTCGTGGAGTTTGCAGGGTTGGGATTGGGGGGGGGGCAGCCGTGAGCTGGAAGGGGGTGCGGCGTGTAAAGGGGAGGGATGGCTGGCGGCACGGGGTGGGTCGCACACCCGGGAGTGAAGCGTCGCCTCCCCCGCCCAGCTGTTGGTGAGTACACACCGCTCCGGCGTGGGGGGCGGGGGTGGGGGTGGGGGGCCGAAGACCGCTGCCTAGTGGGGACGCGCCCGGGTCTTGATCTCTGTGGAGATGGGTCCGGGCAGCCCCCTGGTGGTCCCAGTTGGGTTCGTAGTCTGGTGTGTCCGCGCGCGTGCGTGCGCGCCCGTGTTACTTAGAGAGGGGGTCGTGCTTGCGTGTGTGCCGGGCTCACGAGGGAGTCCCAGGCCCGAGGGCGGCGGGAGACCCGCAGTTCCTACCTCCGCATCTGCACGCCCCTAGACCCGACACACGGGCTGCCTACTCGGCGGCGTGGGGAGGGGTGGTCTGGCTGAACTGGGAGAAGCCTAGGGGGGCTCGAGTGTTCTCTCCCCGTCGCCCCCACGCTTGGGTTGACCCTTGTACGGAGGAGCTCTGTGGATACGCATGCCCGAGCAGACCCTGGAGGGAGTCGGTGCGCTCTGCGTCCCTCTCCCAATTCTTCGTCCTGGAGGCCGTGCGGGCCGAAGGCTGGCCAGCGGTCCCGGCCCAGGCCCAGCCCCAGCCCGGCGCTGCCGCCCTCGCTGCTGCTGGATGCCCAGACCGAGCCTTTGTCGGCTCCGCCCACCGGGCTCCGGCTCCGTGGCCGGGGATTATCTCCCAGGCTGGAGGCCCGCAGGCTAAGGAAGGAAGCCGCCGGAGCTGCCGGCTTCTAGGCGGCTGGAGGCTCAGGCCGGCGAAAGTGACACAGCAAGAGAGCTAGAGGAGAGAGAAGGTGCCGCCCAGAGGGCGGAGAGGGGCTGCAGGCTGTCCAGCAGGTCCTCTGGCCTAGCGCTGGGTCTGTGCCCAAAACCTCAGGAATCCCGGTTGCAAGCATGCTCGGACCTCAGGAGAAAATTGCCTGGCTTTCAAGAAAACCCAATTCCATGAGATCAGAATGCACGGAACAAGCCCCTCACAGGATGCACTCAGGTTGCTGGAGGAAACTCCCTTTGAGTGTTTGGAACAGGACTAGGTTTATTCATCTGCTGTGGCAAGTGTCTGTCCTGGATTGTGTACGCTTGGAGGCAGTAATTTTGTACCGCATTCTGGGGGACAGTGTCATCAGTGGTTAACAGATTGCCGGAATAATATGTTTGACTTTTCAGGGCGACCCTGCCTTGTGTACATTGCATTTATTAAGATGGTCCTGTGAGGCAGGGGGTATTAACCCTGTTTTACAGATGAGCACACTGAGGCTCAAAAAAATGCTATGACTCTCAGTGGGAAAAGGGCTACTTTCCCCTCTTTGTGATTTCTCTTCTCAGCCTATGGCTTTTAGATGAAATAGTGGCCACTCCCGCCCCCCCTCCCCCCCCCCCCCCCCCCCCCCCCCCCGCCTCCCCTAGGTCTTTCCTCCCCAGGAAGTACTGAATCTGAGAAAGGGGGTAAATTAATGCTGGTAATTACTCTTGTCAAGACACTTGTGATTTGCTACCAGTCCTAATGGCAACAGCCACTAAAAAATAGAAGTCTGCACTGCTGTTATTATCACACATGTGAAAACTTCCTGTCGGTGAATGGTCATCAGTTTTTATACCTCTAATACATTCCAGAATCATACCTGCATGTAATAAATGCATATGGTACACATATTCATGTGATACATGCCCGTGTTCACATGGGTGTGTTCATGGAGTTGTTATTGAATCCAAGGTTTATTCTTTAGTTACTAATTTCAAAACCATCAAATTTAGAGTGTAGACCCCTGAGAAACCATCTCAGGTTATACTCCTTGTCCCCTCCATCTCCAGGGATGGGGAAGCCCCCCCTCCCAAAAAAAAGCAAAGGACTCCAACATGTATATTTGTATTTCTCAGAGTTAATGTACGTGAGGGTTCTCAGACACAGCCTGAAGAAAGGTTATTAGGTTTAGCCAACTAATCAATCATTTATTCCCAAATATGTATTGAGTACCTACCTGTTTGTCGAGCTTAACGTAGATACAAAGAAAATGTAACATATGGCCCCTGCTTGCCAAAAACCAATTCTAACGAGATGAATGTAAGATTTTTAAGTCCAACAGAAGTTTATTGAACACCTACCTTAAGCTAGATATGCTACTGTGATTGGGGCACACAAAGATAAGATAGCAGAAACAGCTATGTTGTTACAATGCAATAGCACGGATGATTCAGGCACTGTAGGAGGGAATAAATCATAAATATTTTAGAGCAAGCACCCTGGAACTTCATCAGTTTCACATATGTTGGTTGCAAGGGACTCAAAATGCTAGTTCCTATCTTAGAACAAATACAGAAGGAAGGAACAGAGGAAGAAGAGCCGAATGTCCCTTGTTATTTTGGACTTCAGACTCTTTGGAACCTCCCAGGTGGGTCCAGAGGTACTGTGTGTCCTGTGGAAGTTAAGCAGCTAGTGGGAAATAACCCTGAAGCCAGCCAACAGCTCACTGGGCTGAGCAATGAGGAGCTCACAAGTTGTTCTCCATGGTCCTGCCCCTGCTCTGCTGGGCCGTGATGGGCAGCGACAGGCTGCTGTCTTCTGCGATAAGCTCAGGCTTTGGCCGAGGTCTCACTCAGAGCCCGAGTTTAGTGTCTGTCTTACAGGTCTGTGTAGATGTTTTAATATGGGTCTGCTTTGTATCTATTCATTCCCAAACTCATTTCTGGGATCCCCGACACTGGCCTCCAATTTCCTCTCAGTTGCAGAGTCCACTGCCCTTGTTTTTAAGGTTCTGTTGCTTGCAGTTCAGATCATGAAGGAGGAAGCAGGCAGTGGTGGTTAGGATGGAGAAAGAATCCTGAGCCCACATAGAGAACAGGAGGCACAAACAGACAGGCAAATTGCAGTTTTGGGGAATTCTCCAAAGAGGATGGTATTTCTGCATGGCTTACCCAATAACGTGGCAGCCCCTTTGGATGTTCTTTTGGGGGAGGTGGGGTTCCTTTACCTCTGGGTCTCATTGCTGACTCACTGGTCACCTGGGCTCAGCTGCGCACATTCAGGCTTTGCTTTTCTGCCTCACCCTGCACACACTGTTATTTAGAACAGTGCTGCGATGGTGGCCTTCCTGAGTTGTCACCATGATGACTTATCGACATCTGCGTCTTATTTCTGAATTACACCCAGGCTAGAGCTGTGCTTCAGAACAGGGTGAGAACAGACCCATCCTCAGATCCTAGGCACCCAGAGCTGGGAGCCCTGGAGAGTGGGACACAAAATCCTGGATTTTGATGCCTCATCCAATCTTCTTTCTTTGTACTATGGTGTTTTCTGGGGGGAATAGTGGGGTTCTTACTCCCCAAAGAGAGAGAATTCTACATCTTCTCACCTCTCCTCTGGTTCCAGGAAAGGCTCTGGAATTCATCTTTTTTTTTTTTTAATTATATTTTATTTTTATTGATTTCAGAGAGGAAGGGAGAGGGAGAGAGAGAGAAACATCAGTGATGGGAGAGAATCATGGATCGGCGGCCTCCTGCACGCCCCACATTGGGGATCGAGCCCGCAATCCGTGCCTGTGCCCTGACCGGGAATCGAACCATGACCTCCTGGTTCCTAGGTTGACGCTCAACCACTGAGCCATGCCGGCTGGGCTGGAATTCATCTTATAGTCTTGAGATTGCTTTCCTTCGAGACTGGCCTGGCTTTCCCTGCCCTCTCATCTTGGGCATGCAGGAATCTGGGAGAGGTGGTAGGCCTTGGGGCCTTCAGCACTCTTAAGTTTAGCCTTTGGCTTTCCTCCCCCGTGACCTGGACCCATGGCAAGGTTCCTTCCTATGGCAAGGGAACCTCCTGAGAGTGAAGAGGGCCCACAGATTTCATTTGATTCTCACCTGACTCAAGTGAGGGGAAAAACTACCCGTGGGAAGGTCATGGAGTTGGGTAGGGGATTGATGGGCACTGGAGATTATTATAATACCCAACACTTGTTTTGGTTTTACACTTTGCAAAGCATTTCACACAACTGATCTCATCTGCTTTTTATAGTAGTCCTGGGAGGCTGTTCTCATTATTCCCATTTGGCAGATGAGGTTACTGAGCCTCTATAGTAGAGCAGGGATCTGAACCCTGGTCCTCAGACTTCAAATCCACTGCCTGGGGCTGAGGTGGCCCACCGTGTCACCTCACATTGCAGTTTGGTGAGTAGAGGGCCTTGAACTTTCCGGAACTTTTTTATGTCCACTGTTGGCTCACATCCAGCCAGGGAACCAGACCCAAATGCTAATTTACCCAGGGGGTGGGTTGGGTAAAGGATGGGAGGCGGTGATTATAGCCGTGGTCTGGGGCTAGTTTGGGGTGATTTCACGGAAGAGGTGAATTTGGGAATAGATCTGGGGTTGTGGAGGAACTAGAGGAGGTTTTCGGCTGGGGCAATGGCACACAAGCGCTGAAGGGGAAATTGTGGGTGTTGGGACTGGGAGTGGAGCCGACTAAGAAGGTTCGGTGATCAGCCTGAAGTTAGAAGGCTCTGTTTCTATGCCCGGCTCCGTGCCAGAACCTGGGGCTACAACAGTGAGTGGGCACAGCCCCCACTTCCTGCAAGGGGCCCACTCTCTTGCCCAAGAGACACTTAAACAGTAACGTCAGTGTGGTGCGGGGAGGGCAGTTAAATTCTGCATGGAGCGGTAAATGCAGGGGGAGAGAAAGTCCCGAGGGCCTTGCCGTAGCATGGACAAGGGGCCCCTGCTCTTGCCTCAAGATCCGGGAGTGCTTCCTGAGGGAGATAACATAGGTGCTGCAGCTGAAAGAGAGTTAACCGGGAGAGGAGATGGGAGAAGGGCATTCAGGGGTAGAAACAGTATGTGCCAAGGTGTGGAGGCCTGAGGCTGTCTGGGTACAGGGAGGGAGGGAAGCTGTGAGGTCGGAGGACAAGGGCAGAAGGGCAGACAAGGCTCAGGAGTGAGGATCTTTGTGAGCCTGGCTGGGACCTTGGCTGTTAGCCCGCAGGTAGAGCCTGGAGGACGGGGCATTAAGCAGAGTCGAGGTGTGCCACGGTGGAACAGAAGGGAGAGTGGCTGGGAGCTGGGCAGCTGCAGAGCGGATGAGGGAATGACAGGCTCCCTTCGGTCCAGGTCACAGGGGCTGAGGCCTGGAACCAGGGCCATGCGTATGGAGATGGAGGAAGGTCTTATATCTATATATATAAATATTTAGGGAATAAAGTCTTCAGTGATTGCTTAGCTTTGGGGGATAAGGAAAGAGCCCAGTGCCTCCCAGGTTCCTGGCCTCACTGAGGTGGTGGGTGGCGGCCTTTACCCAGGTGTGACCTGGTTGCTGGAGCAGGTCAGCTAGGGTTGGGGTAGGGGGAGGATTGTGGGGAGTTCATGGTTACACGGGCTGAATTTGGATTGCGGATAGGGTAATCCAGTGGCTCTGTCTCTCAGACAGCACGGTGCGCAGGGTGGAAGCCCGAGGGAGCAGTGTGGGCAGGGGCCACAGGCCCAGGAGTGGGGAAGGGTCTGCTGCCGAGTGGAGTGAGGTGGGGCTGCTGTAGACAATAAGGAGACCTCTTCCTCCCATTGTCAGAGGATCCTTTGTCATGCCGCTTGCCGCTGGCTGTCGTCAGGGAAGCCAGGCGGGGATGCTGTGTCATGCTGGAGGCCCAGCTGGCAGAATCCAGCGACAGCCAAGAATGAGCTTCAGCTGGAAGCATTGGAGGGCGTTAGGGGACTGGCGGGTGCATTTTTAACGTCCATGGCGAGCAGGTGCTGTCCCAGGCCCCGGGGCCCTGAGTAAAGGGCAGGGAGGATGTGGAGCAGGCAGTCCTGTTGGGCGACGGGATGTGGACTTAAGAGGCCACGTAAAAGCTGTACCAACCTGGGCAAAGCGTAGAGTGCAAATCGAACAGAAGAGTGGCTACTTCTCTTCCCGCCATCCTGGAGCTGCGCATTTTAGGCAGAGCTCCAGCCTTTTCCGTTTTTAATCCTTGGGGCCTAAGATAGTGCCTGGCGCGTAGTAGGTGCTCAACCTGTGTCTGTGAATATGCAGGGATGTGGCCAGTCAATTGTTTGGGGTGGGAGGTCAGCCAAGGAAAGTTTCCATGAAGAAGACCAAAGAGGGTACTGTACTCCAACACCGATTTAGAATATTTTTAGTACCACAGTGGAGTAAAAAATCTTGAAAACCTTCCAACTACCAAGTACCTAGAAATGCTGTATAAACTAGCATCCTTTCAAAGAGCTGAGCTCATAAGATGTGAAGAAAAACCAGAGGACTCAAAAGTGAGTGTGGACAGGAAGCTTGCGCATATGCTAGGCCAGTCCTGCTGAGTGGGGGTGATGGCGTGGGGGCGGGGGTGTTGAGGGGTGGTTACTGGTCTCAGAACCAAAGGGGGTTGAGTTCTGATAACATCTCCAGGGCCAGGGGTGAGACTGGGAGTTGGACCAGAGAGAGCCCTGCCTGAAAGGGGCCCCTGTTAAGGTTTTCGTGCTTGGAGAAAGGACAGGGGGTGGGGGGAGCTTGCCAGTCTTGGCCTGGATCTGGGGTGGGGAAAAAATCTTCCCTGGAAACTCTGCTTTTGGATGTGGCCTGGAGGTCCCCAGAGGAGGAATTAGCATATAAAGCCCTGGAGAGCAGGGTCCTCCAGCCTGTGGTCTAGGCTCTTGGGGACGCCAGGAAGGTCCTGGGGCTCATCACCCTTCGCTGACTTGGGTCTCAACCTTGGAGAGATGCTGCAGGACCTGGGTGGCCGGAGAGAGTAGTGAGGAGGAGAGAGAGGCCTAGTTCGAATCTTTTAAAAAAAGTTTTTGTTGGTTTTTAGAGAGAGGGGAAGGGAGAGGGAGAAGGGAGAGAGACAGAGAAACATTGATTGGCTGCCTCCCGCATCCCCAGGCCTGTGCCGGACCGGAAATCGAAGTGGCGTCCTTTTCGTGCATGAGTCAACACTCAACCACTGACCCACACCGACCAGGGCTTGAAACCTTTGAAAAGGGCCTCAGGACAACTGCTCCCTGGTGGAGGCATGTGCAGGGCTGCGTGAGGGGCTGTTCCTGCCCCGGGCTTCACCTCTTAGCAGAAGCCTGCAGACCAGTCGTCCAGGAAGGCCAGAATGTTCTCCCCTGCTGTTCACTCGGGCCAGGAACTTACCGACGAGGCTCTGTCCAGGCTCCCCCTAAAGGTGCCCTATGCAGATTCCAGTTGCTACTCATGCCCCAGGTTGTGCATCACACTGGCTACCCGAAGCCCAGAGTCTTGAGTTCCTAGAATTTCAAACTGGGGAGACATCTTGGAGGTCACCTTGCCCATCCCCGCTGTGTGGCCCGGCATGTACTTGCTTCCTGCGTCCAAGCAAGTACACGCCGGGAGTGTACTGCCTGTGCGGGGAGTGTACTGCCTGTGCGGCAGCGCCTTCCCTTACCAGAGGCTGTTGCAGCTGCGAAGGTCTTCTGTGAGCCCCAGCCACTGCCCAGCCCTTTCCACCCCTCGCCCCGTGGCTGTCCGGAGGGATGTCTTCCAGGCCTTTCACCATCCTGCTTGCTTCTGATGGCTTTGATTTGTCAAGCTACGATTCTGTGACAGTCCAGCCAACTTCTAGCCTAACTTTAGCACAGAAGGCGCTTTTGCAGATCAGATGCAAGTTTAGCTGAGCCGGCTGCGTAGATGCAGTCTGTGATGTAAGTAGAAGTTAGAGAAGCTCTGGCTCAGCGCTTTCCAGATTACCATGAGAGAAGGAACAGCACACACTGCAAGCTCTTTCCTCCAACACGCAGAAATCCTTTTGGCTCAAGTAAGTGACTCGGGAATCGGTGTTTATTGAGTGTCTATTATGTGCCAGGCACAGTGCTAAGCATTCCCCATGTGCCTCGCTGCATCCAAGCAGCTTCCATGAGGGAGAGAGACGGAGAGGCAGAGACATGGAAATGCCTAGCTGTAGCTGTGACAGTTGAGCCTGCAGTTATTCAGAAAGAATGTGTGTGGTTCCCTCCCGGCTGGGTGGAGCTGACCCTCCCCTTGCTGTTCCCTTGTAGGCCTACCCCCCCCCCCCCCAGCAATGTCCTGGTCTCACCACAGGTCTTTACCATATTTGTGGGGCATTTGCTGAGAGACTTACGATTTTAACCCTTTGCACTCGCTTGCTTTTTTCTCGATTCCTTTATTCTACTCGGGATTTAATTTTTTAAATACCCCAGATTTTACAAAGCGCGGCAGTAGAATAAAAAACTGGAGTTTCTTTTCATACAAATTTATTTATTTGGATTTTTTTTATATTTCAAAGTATTGATACATTCAAAGAATAATTTTAATCTCGACATCCGAGTGCAAAAGGTTAAGCCCTGAGATCAAGAAAGTGGCCTCCCGGGGAATCCACATCTTGGTGTGTCACCAAGTAGGATGGTGCTCACAAGCAAAGTGTTTTTGAGAGCATGCTGTCTGTCTGTCTCTTGGGGTCAGTCTGCCGTCCCCGGGCTTTCTCAGGGAGCAGAGGCTCTCTGTCCCTTTGCATCTGCAGGATGGTCAGCGTCTGTGGGTCCATCTGTTCACTAGCTGCCATGACAGATTACCAGGAGCACGGTTGCCTTTGCAGCAAGGTTGCATCAGTCAGCTGGACGCCCGGATGTGCGCTGCCAGTTTCACACGGGACCCTGTGCTAACAGCACTCGGTGGGGAGGGCCAGGGATTCTGGGAAAGCACCCAGTTTTTCCTCTTCTCCTTCCAAAAAAAAATGGTTCCTCATGCTCACATTGTACTGGTTTGCCTCGATCCTTTTGCTCCAGGCTCTTACCCGTTACATTTGGTTCAGTTTAGCAGGACGTGCTAGGCACCAGGCTCTGAATGAGGTGAGATGAATTCTGGTGAAACTGGCAGGGCCCCCGCCTCCCATCTGCATCTCGGTGGGGAAGACAGGATGGCCTAATGGGAAGTACTGGATAAGGAGAAAGGAAAGTGTGCTGAGGCAGCCAGAGGTGACTAATTTTTTTTTGTGGAAAAGGACACACTTTTGAGAGTGAAGGGGGGTGCTGTTAACAATCCTGCTGGGACACAGATGTAAACTGGGATTGTCCTCATGGCCACCAGAGAGGGTATTTGCTTGAGGGTCACACCTGACACTATTATCATTTACACCGCAGGATGCACATGCGGTGATGGGGGTAGCGGCGCGCCCAGGAGAAACCAGCATCTGTTTCCTCGTTTTGTTTTGGAACTAGAGAGGAAAGTATTATCCGTGGGGACCGTGGACCCAGCTTTCTGATGGGGCTCAGTTTCCAGCCACAAGGCCCTATCTTAGACCTCTCCATGACCTCACTTTTAGGATTGGAGATGGAAGTTGGGAGAGAGAAAAACACCTGGCTTGTAGGATGTTGGCTTATTGGCAAAAGAACATAGGACTAACAGTGGCTTGGAAAACAAGGTGTTTGTAGACTCACATAGCCAGCGGTCTGAAGAGAGGGGTCCTAGGGTTGGTTCATTCAGTGGCTCAGTAGTGACCTCAAGGACTCATTGTAACCTTCTAGGCCACCATTTCAGCATGTTGGCCTTTATCCTCAGGTGCACTGTCCCCCCCCCCCCCCCCCCATGGTCACAGCATGACTGCCACTACTCCAGACATCACGTTCTCATAACTGCATCTGCAGGCAGGCAGGAAGGTCAATTTCTCATTTCTCCTTGTGTCTTGATTTATCAGGGAGGGGGAAATTTTCCAGAATCCTCCCACTAAAATTTTCATCAAGTCCGTTGAAGATAAATGGGTCAATACCCATGCCTAAGCTCAAGTCGAGGTTGAGATCTCTTCTCGGCCTTTTGGCTAAGATCCAGTGTAGTATCTGTTCTTATCAGTTTAATATCTAGTAGGGTTGAAATTGCAAGCTTTCTGCCTCATCTGTAGAGGTGTGAGCTCTGCTTATAGGGAAGTGGGACGGGGAATGATGGTTGGGGAAACAAGAATTAATGTTTGCCTCACCAAATTTTAATATGCTTTTATTTATTTATTTGTGGAAGTGTCACATTTATCGAGATGAATTTTTAAAAATTTTTAAAATATATTTTTATTGATTTCAGAGAGGAAGGTAGAGGGAGAGAGAGATAGAAACATCAATAATGAGAGAGAATCATTGATCGGCTGCCTCCTACATACCACACACTGGGGATCAAGCCCACAACCCAGGTATGTGCCCCAACCAGGAATCGAACCGTGACTTCCTGGTTCATAGGTCAACGCTCAACCCCTGAGCCATGCTGGCCGGGCCAGAGATGAAATTTTTTATACCTCAACATAATTGAGGTTTAAAAAAAACCCTACTCCCTGTCTCTGGCAAACACTGATCTGCTTTCTCTCACTATATTTTTGCCTTTTCTAGTTATTATTATTTTTTAACCCACAGGAAATATTGGGGCATGGAACCCCAGGTGTTCAATGAAGGCCTCTTGTGTGGTCTCAGTAAGTGGGTTCTATGTCCCCTCCCCCAGGAGCCCCTCCAGTTTTCCTGAGAGAACCTGCAGGCAGCATTGTCCAGAGGGAGGGAGCATATGTGGCTGGTGGCCTGGACAGCAGGACTGGAGATGCCTGAGGGGCTGAGGCTCTGGCTGGTCAGTGGCAGACAGTGGTCACCTTTGCAGGTGACCATGAGGATTGAAAGGAAATTGCTTCTGAGTGGTTTGGGCACCTTGTATCTAGCAGAGTTAGGTCTCTTGCCCATGCTGATTGGGAACTCCGGTCCGAGGGAATGCAGGCCATGGGAAGATGGTGGTGGTCACCACCTTCCCCTCCCCCAACCACCTTTCCCTTCATTCATGCAAATAGCCCAGGCCACTGGCGACTACCCAACAACCCCCTGGGGCCAATCCTTCCCCTCTGGGCTCTTCTACACTCTTCTCATATGGCCATTTTTATCTTCCTCTCCACTCCAGCTTTTGGTCTATAAATCTTTAGGGCACTTAGCACTTTCCATCGCTCCTATTTGTGCCGCGCCAGCACAGCCAAGGATTCGGCAAGCCTGAGGGAGGGCGGCGAAGGATGTAGAAAAGTCAGACAAAGAGAATAAGCTGGGTCTAGGTGGATCTTCTGTGCCTGGCTGAGGCCACAGAGAAAAGATCCAGAGGGCAAGCTGATGCTTTATTTTATAGTCAGAGGTAAACAAGGTAGTGGTCACCATAGTTACAGTGTTCTTGTGAGTTTCACTTGTTTTGGCAGCACTTGCTGCACCTCCCATAGCCCATTAGCTACCCAGGAAGGATCTCTAGGGAGTGTCGTAAGGTCAAGCTTAGTTATGCTAAGAGGGCTGTGCCCTCTAAGCTGGGACTTGTTTGCGGCTTTGCCTACAGGTCAGTCCGAGGCTTAGCCCTACAGCTGCTCCCTACACCCATCAGTCCTTGGATCCTTGCTTGGTCTGTTCTCTGAGATCCTAAGCACCTTGAAGATACTGTCCTCCTCTGAGTCCTCTGTGGATTTCCCATAGGGCGAGGGCAGTGATGGCCATAGGATCCATGCTCATGAAACAAAAATTTTTAAAGCAAAATGCATACTTATAGAATGAGGAAGGGCACTCCTTATTTTGGACATCTCTCCAGATTCAGAACCAGTGCAGTGTGGCCCAGCACAGTGCCCTGGATAAAGATTCATGGATTTCCACATACAGGGTGGGGCAAAAGTAGGTTTACAGTTGTAAGTATAAAAACAGTTTATTCTTTATTATCATTTTTTAAAAATGTATTTTTATTGATTTCAGAGAGGAAGGGAGAGGGAGAGAGAGATAGAAACATTAGTGATGAGAGAGAATCATTGATTGGCTGCCTCCTGCACACCACCTATTGGGGATCGAGCCTGTAATCCGGGCATGTGCCCCTGACCGGAATTGAACCTGGGACCCTTCAGTCCACAGGCTGACACTCTATCCACTAAGCCAAACCAACTAGGGCCATTCTTGTATTATCATTTATTAATTACTGTAGCCCTGCACAGGAATCTGTGCGCCAGTAGGTCGCTGCTGCCCTCCTATAGCTCTCCGCCCGCTGCCCCACCCTCCTGTAGCTCTCCCCTCCTCTCTCCCCCCCTTCATAGCTTGCTGCCCTGCCCCCTGCTGTAGCTCTCAGCCGAGCCTGTTGCCCCACTGGGTGTAATGGATAATTAGCATATTCCTCTCATATTATATAGGACTAGAGGCCTGTTGCATGAAGATTCGTGCAATAGGCCTTCCTTCCCCTGGCTACCGGCACTGGTTTTCCTCCGGCACCCAGGACACAGGCCTTCACTCTGGCTGCCACCTTCTGCCTTCGCTCCAACCACAGTCCGCCTTTGCTGCAGACTCCGGCCAGAGTCTGCCGTCTTCATCTTCGCTAAAGACTCCAGCCGGAGTCTGCCGTGTCTTCATCATTGCTGCGGCCAGAGTGCCGCTCCTGTAGATCCCTGCACCCCCTGCCCTCCCTCTCATAGCAGGCATCCTGCCCTGCCCAGCTGCTCCGTGCCTGGAGTGGCTGGGTGGCTGCCATCTTTGTTCTTCTAATTTGCATATTCCCTCCTGATTGGCTGGTGTGCATCGCGGAGGTACGGTCAATTTGCGTCTTTCTCTTTTATTAGTGCGGATTGCATTCATTTCCATACAAACAACTGTAAACCTACTTTTTCCCCACCCTGTATTTCTTTCCTAGAGAAAGAAAGGTAACCTATCATGCTATTATGAGTTGAATTTTATCCCCCCCCCCCCCCAGCTATATTGAAGTCCTAACCCACCAGGACCTCAGAATGAGACTGTATGTGAAGATGAGACCCTTAAAGAGGTGATTATGAGATCCTGTGGGTGGGCCCTAATCCAATATGACTGCTGTCCTTAAGGGAAGAGGAGGTTGGGACACGAGTAGACACAGCCCGAGGGACAAGCATGTGAGGGAGGACACAGTGAGAAGGCAGCCATCTATAAGCCAAGGAGAGAGACCTTAGAAGGAACCAACCTGCTACACCTTAACCGCGATTTCTAGCCTCCAGACTGTGAGACAGCACATTTCTGTTGCTTAGGCCGCCCGGTCTGTGCTCTTTGGTTAGGCCAGGCTGTGGGTCCGGGCCTGTGTGACTCGAACATCCTGAACTCTGCCCTGTGAGCTGCCGTGTTTGGGCATTGGGGGAGATGTTGGTCAACTCAGGGATTGAACAGGTGGGATTTCTCCAGAAACCCCAGGCAATCCAAGAATAACTTTAAAACGCTAACATTTGTTAAGTATTACAGTGTTAAAGTGCTTAGTGAGCACTTTACATGTGTTATCTTTATCAGCCTTCAAGCTCCTGTTTTATAGATGAGAAAATGAGGAAACAGAGAGGTTGAGCAATTTCACCGAGGTCACACAGCTGAGAAGTGACCTAGCCCATTTTGCTCCAGTTTTGCCTCTTAACCATCGCACACCGGGACTGACAAGTTATGCTGAGGGCTCCTTGTGATGTTCTGGAAAGGTCACTGGTCTTCTGGAAAGGTCACTGGTCCTCTGGATAATGCCACCTGGGTGGTCTTTGGCAGTCACTGCACACCTGGATGTTTTCTCCTCGGTGACCTCAGGGATTGGATGAGTGAATATCGGAGATCTCCGATCGCCTCTTCCTGAGGTTCCCAGTGCCAGGCCTCTGAGGCATAGCGAGGAAGAACCCCTGTGATGTCATTTTCAGCACCTGCCAGCATCTAACGTAGCAGCTCTAGGTCTCCCGGATTTGGCCAGTTGAACCCCATGGTTTGGCAGTTTGTTCCTTCCTGATAAAAAGTGATTCCCTTTCAGTAAGGTAGAAATTATCCCCACCCTGAGCCAGGCTGTGTTCCAGGTCTCCCAAGGATGTGGGCTTCCCGTGACGTCCGCAGAAGGGTGTGGGGAAAGGGTTGCTGGTGAGTGACGTAATGTGTTTCCTTCGTCTGGATAAAACACACGTGGTTGACTGCAGCCTCATGCGTGTGAGAGAGAAACCAGCCACGTGGGCAACGAACATTGGGAGCCCAGAGTGAGCCGCAGACCTCTGCGTCTTTAGCCATCTCGTTTCCATTTCCCTTGAGACCCAGGTGGATGGCAGGTGAGGGTGAGGGTGAGGGTGAGGAGAGGGTGGCGGGTGGTTCCAGCAGTCCACAGACTGAACACGGGGCAGTAAAGACAAGAAGGAGGTTGCCTGGGCTCCTGTGGACACTCCTGGGGACCTGGTTTTAAACCTCCAGCAGGCTGGCTCCTGGTGTATCCCCACAGGGCTGCAGTGACTTTAGTTACCTCATTAGGGCCAAGTTTACTTAATGTGTCTGTAATAGATTTCAGAGCCAGAAAAGCACTAGCGTACCGAGATCCTCGTTCCCCAGCCGCCTGCTTATGACCTCCATAGCTCGAATCCCCAGCTCCCTGGGTCCAGCGTTCACTGGGCCAGGAGGAAAGAGGCCAGCCGAATGCTTCAGCTCACGTGGCTGAGTAGACACTGACACCCCCGGTCAATGTGGACGGGCAGTTGTCTCCTTTCATGCTTTTGTCAGCAACACCAGGGGTTGTTACTCCTGGCATTGCTGTGAGGTGACTAGAGAGCTGGCTGGGCCAATGTGACGCTTCCAGTGGGGACATTGAGGCAAGAAAAAGCAGGTGACTTGGCCAAGGTCACATACCATATTTGCCAGTGAGAAAACAAATTAAAGGCAGGTTCTCTGTTCAATTACTCCCCCACCCCCTGCTATGCCTGAAAGCCCGCAAAATCATTTGGTCTGCCCCTGCCAAGGCATGAGGGGTGAGTTAATTAAATGTTTGACCAAATAGAGCAGGCTAATTTTTAAGTTGATAATGTTGTGGCCCTCGAATGCCGGTGTAAATATCCAAATGGCCCTTGGCAGGAAAAGGTTCCCCACCCCTGCCTTCACGTATGGCGGCATACTGCTGATGGGGTATATGCTGACTTCCAGTTGAAAGTCTATGAACTTATAAAAAATTTAAAGCTCTGTATCTATGCAAATGTGCATTAAAGAAAAAAAAACTTGTTATTTCATTATTGCATAGAGGAAACTAAGTTTAATAAAAAGTCAATACAAGGTCAAGGACAATATTACATACACGGGTATGACAGACAACACCAAACGAAGTGCCGAATGTTGGGAAATGCAGCACAAGCAGGTTTGGGTTGAGCTTACGTTGAGCTTGGTACTGGGAACGTTTTGAATAATACATGTCCAGTTTCAGCCCAAGGCTACCTCTTTTCATGTAGCAAATGCAGGTTCCTAAATATTCGTTTACATCAAACTTTTATGCGTATGATTGGGATTTGAATTCACAAAAGGTGGTCATTACCTAAAGACAGCTTCAGTAAATATTTTTGTAAAGCAAAGATTCCTTTTACATAGTCTCCAGTGTTTTTCCAAAGCACCTGTTTAGCAAGTTTAGACTTTGAAACTAACTTCTGTTTTCCAGAATTTTCATAACCAGAAACTTCAATGTATCTGTGAGAAAGATCATCTTAGCAACAAATGTGCTCCAATAAAGAGTGTTCTATTTGACATCCATTCTCCAACCGGTGATTAAGTACTCTTGTCTAAAGTTAATAACTGAAGGGTGCATTAGAGAGCTAACTCACTCTAGTAAACTGATGGTTTTGCTACTCAAATTCAGATAATCTAGAAGAGTTATGTTGAAGTTGAGACAACTACTTGTAACTCAGCATTTTAAGCCAGATTTTCTCTTCCGTATTGTGAGTGACGGTGGCCATTTGTTCTGAACCCAAATTAGGATGTGCGTTTGAGTATGTGAACTCAGGACATCTCCCAACTGTCATCTTACATCTAGGTTGGGACTCTGGGTCTCAGTTTCAAATTCGTGGATGTGCTCATATGATATTCAAGACAAAAATATTTTATGGTAAAAATATTGGTCCTACCTTCAGACCCTCCTGAGACCTGCTTTTTCTTTCTCCCCCCCAATATCTTAGCTTCTTTCGATTCTGCCCTTAATATGCAGTGTGTGTTGGTTTTACACAACCAAGCAATTCTCTGACATCAGCTGGGTGTCCTACAATTTGACTCCATTCTGATACTACCTACCTGGAGATAGCGGCCGATCCCACAGGTTAACAGTCTTACAAGATTGCCCCCTCCCACCCCCACTTCAGGTGCCACTTGCAAGTCCAGGGTGGGTCACTTGTGCTTCCTACTGGCTATAGATTGGAGACCCTAATGACACCTTCCTCAGGTTCAATTAATTTGCTAGAATGGCTCCCAGGACTCAGAAACATTTTACTTACCAGAGTACTAGTTTGTTATAAAATATATAACTCAGGAACAGCCAGGTGGAAGAGCTTAGTGTGGGGAAGGGCTTCAGACATGCCATTCACCTCGTACCTTCACGTGTTCACCAACCGGACGCTCTCTGAACCCCCATCCTCTTGGGTTGTATGGAGACTTCATTACATAGGCATGAGTGATTAAATCATTGGCCATTGGTGAGTGAATCCAATCTCCAGTCTCTCTCTCCTCTCCAGATGGAGGTCAAGGGCTTGGGACTGAAAGTTCCAACCCTTCCCTCACATGGTTGGTTCCCCAGGCAACCAGCTGCAGCATCCTTAGGTGCTTTCCAAAAGTCATCTTATTAACATAAACCCTGGTGGGAAGGGGTATGAATATCAAGACACCTTTATAGTTCTTATAGATTCCAAGGGTTTTAGGAGCTCAGTGCCAGGAACAAAGATAAATTTCTTACTATAAATGACGTTATTACAGTCCTTTATTTATATAACAATATAATGTTAAATCTGGAGCCTACATTCTCACCCCATCTGCCAAACTTCTAACAAAAGACTATTTTTCCATGTTACCTGTGGAAGCAGATAGCTTTGTGACCTGTGCAAGTGATTGAACTTGAAGAGCACAGATCATGGGCTTCTCCACGGGGCTCCTTGGGCTTCCTCAAAGCATGGTGGCAGGGTTCTGAAAGTGAATGTCCCAAGAACCAGGAAGGAGAGGCTGCGGGTTCCTTAAAGGCTTGTCCTGGAAACTGGCTCAGTGTCCTGCCCATATACCGAGTCCAGATTCAGTGTGTTCACCGCATTGAAGGGATGGGATGGAGACCCTGCTTCCTGTGGGAGGGGTGTCAGCTATTTTAGGGCTGTAAGAACTAGTGTCGCAGAAAGGGAGTATCGTCCCTTCTCACAGACCTTCACGGAGCTCACATTTTATTTGCTACTTGCAGTCTTTTGTGGAGGGATGGAAAATGTCTAGAACTCGGTTTGTACCATGGGAACTCCGTCATAGTAAACGCTATGTGTGATGTCACTTCTATATTTTAATTGTTTGGCAAGTGGCTTCCCCTTGTCATTTAACCAGTCACTCCCAGAGTTGGCGGAAATACACAAGTCTTGCCCTTGGCCGTCCTCCTGAGCATCTTCTCCGCTGCAGGGCATCCACAGTTATCGGCCTTCTCAGAGCAACTCCACTGTGGCAAGACCTTAGGCTGGCTGCTGGGGGCGCTGCAGAGATGAGTCAGGAGACACCTGTGCCCCTGTGCCACCTGCAGGGAGCCCAGGGTTGGTATTGTAGATGGAAAGTGCTGGCCTCGGGGTCACTCTTTTTCAGGGTGTCTTCAACTGGCGGAACGCGTTGGGAGCAGGTGTGCTGGCAGTGCCGACTATGTCTCGTTCCCTTTCTGGGGCTCCTGATTGGAGAACGTGCCCTGGCCTAGGAGGGCAGGGACCTGGGTTCCAGTGATGTCAGATAACCCCCTGTTCTGTTTCTTCATCTGTAAAGTAGGAAATTAGGTCTATTTTAAGGGTCTGCAAACTGTGGTCCCCAGACCCAAGCATGCTTTCCTGAACGACTCTTGCTGGAACACAGACTGCCTATTGATTTGTGTATTTGCACGGTTGCCTTTGGCTAATCTCAGCAGCGAATGTGTGGCCCACAAAGCCTAGAATATTTACTCTCTGGCACTTTACAGAAAGCTTATGAACCCCTACTCTAGAAGCTTCATTTTAGCCACAAAGTTCTTCCTCCGAGAACTTGAACATTTTTGTTCACCAATAAATCAGTTCTTTTCACACTTAACCATGTGCCAGGCACTGTACTAAGTGCTTTAAAATTATTCACTGATTTAATCCTTATAAAAACCTTGTGAGATGGGTATTATCTTTATTTTTTTTTAATTTTTCAATTACAGTATACAGTCAATATTATTTTGTATTAGTTTCAGGTGGTTAGACAATCATATACTTTACAAAATGGTCCCTGATATTTCCAGTACCCACTTGGCACCACACATAGTTATTACAATATTATTGACTATGTTCCTTCAGCTGTACTTTATATCCCCATGACTGTTTTGTAACTACCAATTTGTACTTCTTAATCCCTTCACTTTTTTCATCTATTGTCATAACCCCACTCCCCTCTAACAGCCATTAGTCTGTTCTCTGTATCGGTGAGTCTGTTTCTATTTTGTTTGTTTATTTTGTTCTTTAGATACCACATATAAGTGATCATAGGGTATTTGTCTTTCTCTGTCTGACTTAATTTCACTTAGCAGAGTAAGATGGGCATTATCTTATCATCCTCATTTAGAGAAGAGAAAATTGAGACAGTAAACAGAGGTTAAGTAACTTGCCTAAGGTCACACAGCTCCTAAGTGGGAAAGGCAACATTTGAATTCAGCAGTCTGGCTGCTGCGTTCTTACCCATTGCTTCATGCTGCCACTCACTGGTGGCCTGAGGTGAAATTGGGTGGACGGGGTGGCTGATTGGAACTGATCTGGGGTGGTCAGCATCTTCCCCTCATCCCCTGGCCCCCAGGGCCTTCAGAGCCATAACTAACAAACTGTGGAGGATGTAAGGTTAGCAAATTAGTAGGGTCCCACGCTTGTAGAAGGGACTTTAGCTTGTTTAATTTCTACAAGAGGAATTGGTCCTGGCTGTTGGGAACTCAGGCAGGCCTGGAATTATAGAGAGCACTGTTCCCGGGGAATAAGGACTCCAGACAAATACCATTTCTAAACGGTCATAATTATGCCAATAAAAGTGAGTGCTCGGAGTCCAAGGTCCACATTTCAGAACAGTAACTGGAAGAGGCACCTTCCGATTAATTGTAATGCCCCAAACAAATATTAAAACCTGTAAATCTGTTTGGAGCCAGTTCCCTGGGCCAGAGTGATTTATCTCAGAATCGAGCCATAAAATTCAGCCAGGGCTGACTTCCCACACTCAATGTCACCTTCCCTGCTCCCTCCTACCAATAACCCTAAATCAGCCCCTGGAGTTCAGAGATTAGGCAGCATTTGTTGAGGAGGTGGGAGCCTGGGGCTGCAAAGAGGGGCGTTAGGGTCTTCCCTGTATGCAGATTAGCTGTCTTGACTGCGCCCCCCCCTTTCTCATAAGGGGGAGTCTTAGGGGATGAGATTCAGCCTTCCCCTCCCCTTGGGGCTGAACCACTCCTAGGAGCAGGGGAGGGGAGCGTGACTCATTTTTACTGCCAGTGGAAAGCTGACCTTGATCTTGGTGGTGGTTTGAAGGTGACTGGGGCCTTGGGGGAGTTTGTTCCTTGGTGTTTTGGCTGCTGTCCACCATGGTACCTATTCACATTAGTGATTTAAGAGGATTCCTGATTCCTAGGAACCTCCTCCCCTTCTGGCCTGTAGGTGCAGAAGGGTCTCCTGTTCTGAGGGTTGTGCTGTCTCTGCCTTTCTAGGTCTGTGTCCTGCCTACCTCAGTGTGTCTGGGACCCCTCCACCTTCAGGGTTCCCCTCCTGCCTGGGTCCCCAGGCCCTACCCCTTCTCCCAGCCAGCAGCACACTGCTCCCCAGCCTCCCCCGCTCCTCACCCCTAAAGTAGTGGAAGAATCTTCTTGACAACCAGGAATTGAGAAGATTTTCAGTTGTGGGGGGAGGCTATTTAAAAAAAATTTTTTTTTGTTGATTTCAGAGAGGAAAGGAAGAGGGAGAGAGAGATAGAAATATCAGTGATGAGAGAGAATCATTGATTGGCTGCCTCCCGCACGCCCCACGGTGGGGATCAAGCCCGCAACCCAGGCATGTGCCCTGACCGGGAATGGAACCATGACCTCTTGATTCATAGGTCAACACTCAACCATTGGGCCACACTGGCCAGGTGGGCTTTTAAAAACTCCCATTTCTTCTTGGCTGCTTTCAGACCACTCTTGGTTCTCCTCCCTATATCCAAATTGGGGTTCCCCTTGTTCTCAGGAGCCAGCTTTTCTGACGGGCTCCCTCCTGTTTCCACTCGCCCTGCGGACCTGCCTGTTTGAAGCATGACCAGAGTTGATCATCAGGTGTTCCAGAGGCCAGAAGGTCCCCGAGCGAAATGAGACTTTGTGGGAGTGGGAGGTATCCTTTCTTTCCCCAAATGCTTTGCCTGCCACCTGGAATCCAAGTGGATGGGGTGGGGCCCCTTTCAGGCCTGGGCGTGAGACTGCCCGTGTGGGGATGGAGGTCCTGCTGGGTGGGGCAGTGGGTACAGGCCAGTTCCTGGGGCGGCTCCATGTGCTACATTTGGCCCCCTCCACAGGCCTCAATGGAGGCCCCCAAAGCCTGGCTCCCCTCTATCTCATCCTAGAGGAATATTGACCTCATTCATCTAATACTATATTAGAAACAGCAGGTACTTGGATGAAACGAAGCTGTTTCATCTGGGGAGGACACTGTGGCAAAGAAAAGCTTGGTTCTCATTGGAGATACCTTATTAGTGTGTGTGCTTGTTTTTTTAACAACTTAAAAAATGTTATTGAAAATAGGGCGGCAGCATTATTGCATGAAAATATACACTGAGTGGCCAGATTATTATGATCTCTGAAAGCATAATAATCTGGCCACTCAGTGTGTGTGTGTGTGTGTGTGTGTGTGTGTGTGTGTGTGTGTATTAGAGGCCCGGTGCATGAATTCATGCATGGGTGGGGGTCTGGCCAGCCTGGACAGGGGGAGGGGACATGGGCGGTTGGCCGGCCTGCCTGCTGGTTGAACTCCTGGTCGAGGAGACAATTTGCATATTAGCCTTTTATTATATAGGATATACACTGAGTGGCCAGATTATTATGCGTTCAGAGATCATAATAATCTGGCCACTCAGTGTATGTGAAGGGAAGGCTGGTGTATCAATCGACCTCTTCACTTGAATACTGTATTAATTTGAGCGTATCGTATCCCTTTCCCCCTTTTATAGCAATTGGTTGATTTGCAGTTATGTTAGTTTTGTATAATTAACTTTGTTTTGTGTGTTTTTTTAATATGTTTTTATTGATTTTTAGAGAGAGGAAGGGAAGGGGATAGAGAGATAGAAACGTTGATGAGCATCATCGATCAGCTGCCTCCTGCACATACCCCTACTGGAGAGTGAGCCCGAAACTTGGGCATTTGCCCTGACCGGGAATCCAACTGGTGACCTCTTGATTCCTGGGTCAATGCTCAGCTGCTGAGCCACACCAGCTGTGCTTAACTTGGTTTTTATTAGTTTCAAGTTCTGTTTATTGCCAACATCACCACTGTTTCCCGTGAACACCAGGCTCGCAGCTCTGTTGCATCACTGCCTTCATTAGCGACACTTCTCAGCTGAGTGTCTGGTTTTAGGTGGTGGTTCCCAGCGCTCCTCCTTCCCTTCTCCTAAAGGAAACAGCTGAGAAATGGCCAGGATTGCCCTCTTCTTAAATAACACCAGCTGCCACTCACATGTGTCGTATTTTATGAGTTAGCCACGTGCTCTCATGCCTCAAATGGGGGGTAGGCAGGTCTTGTTATTATGGCCGCTTCACAAAGATACTCCAAGAGATTAAGTCCCCCGCAGGACCTCACAGCTGACACTGGGCCCAGAGGCCCCATCCTCTCCCTCACCCTCTTGTGTCCTTTCTGCCACCACACAGAACCAGCCACGGACACCAGGGACGTGCCTTGTGCTTTAGTTCTGTAAAATGGGGCAACAATAGTGCCTGGTTCACAGGGCCCCTGTGAGGCTGAAGTGAGTTGTTGCACGTGGTTAGGACAGTGTCTGGGGACAGTACATGTGAGCTCTTAGGAGGGGTCTTCGTAGATGGCCCCTCCCCCAGGATGTGCTGGACACTGAGGGGTACAGGCACATCATGTGGCTCTGGTACACCATCCAGAAATGCAGATAAAACCTGTGCCCAAGTAAACATCGCAACTGGTGGGAAGGTTGGCCCGAGTGTGTGACCTCGTGGCTGTCCTGCACTGTGCGTCTCCTGGTCCAGTCCAGCCTCCTGAGGCCGTGCCCTCTCCTCACCAGGGCTGATGGGCCAGGAGGTCAAGGGCGGACATGAGGCCGCTTATAGAGCTGAACCTTCAGTCGGGGACCTTGGTGTGCTCTGCGGGCTTTTTCACTCACAGCCCATTTTACAGACCGAGGCTACAGCCACAGGACCTGCTGGCTCCCAGCCCTGCCTCTTCCCCTGCCAGCACCACCAAGTATAGACACACACACAGAGGAATAAAACAGTCAGCAGGGGAAGTATGTGCTGAGTAAAGGAAAGGGGAGTGCATTCCTTCATTCAGCCAGTATGTACTGCAATAATGCCAAGCCCCGGGCTAGCTGCTGGGGTGCAGCTGTGAGCCTCGTGACTGGCCAGCACCTCCAGGGAGGCGCTTAGAGGGGGAGTTGATAGTTTCATGGCCAAGGTGGGCTCCCTGTATGTGGGGATTTGCCTTCAGAAGGGTTGGGGCAGACAGAGGGGTGTTCAGCACGATGCAGCAGGGACCTCCTTCCCATGCTGTGTTGGCAGCACCCTATTCTGCTGCTCGGTTTTGAAGGGAACAGCAGCCGTGGCTTCTGGCGCCAGCCTCTTCCTCGAGCGCCTCTTCGAGAGGCGGTTCCCTTTGGGGTCCGAGTTCCAGTTCTTCGTCGCCTCAGAAGGAAATGATAGCTTTGGAGAGGCGGAGGAAACCTCTGGGGGAGGACAGGAGAGGGACTGTGGAGGGATAAGTAATGCTGGAATTAGGCCTGAAGTACAGCACTTCCGGGCACTCCTCTTGGCTTACAGTACCCACACTGCCCGCGGCCTGCCTCGCTCAAGGCCTGGCTGAACGCTAGTAGTCTCATTTAGTCAAAACTATTCAACAGATATTTTTGAGTAGCTTCTACATACCAGCCTTTTTTCTCGGAGCTGGGAATATGGCAAGTGAACAAAAGACAAAAATTCTCATCCTGGATGGCTAGTCTTAGAACAAGAGGACATCCTTAAAGGAAGATCCAGGCTCATTAAATGGTAACTCCTGGAGTTCACGGAGGCCTTGTTTCAGGGTCACGAAGCTGGTGAGGAGAGGCAGAGATGGTGGGGGTCGTTGGGGTGCCCAAGGACAGCGGGAAGCTGAAGCAGTGTCCCCTGAGGCCAGGCAGCCAGGGTGGACACCCAGCACTCTTGGGTCGTGGCAGAAGTCAGAGAAGAATGAGATTCTGTTTGCAGAGTTGAGCTCGCAAATAGCTATTTCTGAGCATGTTTACATTGCGGGGGTGACGTGTCCAAGGCTGGTTTTCTGACAGAACAACAAGTGTTACTGAGTATTTTCTTTGCGCCCTGGGTACACGGGCTGGCAGGAAGACGCGCTCCCTGTCCTGGGGACTAACCTGGTTAAGCAATTTGCAAACAAAACGAGGGCAGGTCTGTTCAGAGTCATCTCTTGTGACTGGGCCTAAGCGCACTGTGGAAAGAACGCAGATCAGTGGCAGAAGGCTTCCTGGAGGAGGTGGCTCCTAGGCCAGTCAGAAAGAAGTGGAGAAGGTGTTCTCAGTGAGCATGGTATGTGTCCATCGAGCTGGGTGACTGGTCTGTCACAATGGAGTTGGAGATGGGGGGGCAAGAGGTTAGAAGGGCAGGGGTGAGTGCAGGCCAGTGGGGGCTTGATGTGGCCCCCACCTGGGAGCCATTGAAAGTTTTGCAGCAGAGGAGTAGCCTGGTAAAGGTGGTGTTTCCGAGTCTTTGGGGTGGGGGAGGGAGCGGGGAGCTGGGAGCAGATGAATGTGAGCTCACAGAACCTGGGTCCTGTCTAAAACGTCATGGGTCACAGAAAAATCACTCACTCTTTCTGAGCCTCAGTTTACCTCATCTCTAAAATGAAAATAAGATTTCTAATCCTATTTCACAGATTTGTTGTGAGTCTTAACTTTAAGAATATACTAGACAGTGCTTTAAATATATTTGTATTGATTTCAGAGAGGAAGGGAGTGGGAGAGAGAGATAGAAACATCAATGATGAGAGAGAATCATTGATGGGCTGCCTCCTGCAAACCTCTCACTGGGGATCGAGCCTGGGCATGTGCCCTGACTGGGAATTGAACCATGACCTCCTGGTTCATAGGATGACGCTCAGCCTCCGAGCCACACCGGTTGGGCCGTGACAGTGCTTTGAAGAAAAAGAAAAGGTAACGTGTTGAGAAGACAACCCAGGCTGTTGGTGTCCGGATCCCGTCTCACTCTGGCTTTCTGTACCCGGGAAACAGCAAGACGTGGGAGAGAAGTCTCCTTCCCTTGTGGGTAAATGACATCGTCCACAGGAGAGAGAGCCAAGGAGGGGGGAAGGTGAGCCCACAGACATGCTGCTCCTCATGTGCATTTAATCCTTACACCCCCAGCCCCCCAGGAAGGAAGCTGTGGGACCCGCAGCTAGAGCCAGAGCCCTGGCCCCAGCCACACAGCTCACCAGGGCACTGGCCGGCTCTCCTGTGTTAGTCTGCTCAGGCGGCCATGACAAAGTGCCTCAGACTGGGGCACTTAACAGCAGGTTCATTTTCTCACGGTTCTGGAGTTCGGACATCCAAGATCAAGGTGTCCGCAGGTTTGGTTTCTCCTGAGGCCCCTCTCCTCGACTTGTCGATGGCCGTCTTCTCCCTGTGTCCTCACACGGTCTTTATTCTGTGTGTACCTGTGTCCTAATCGCCTCTTCTTGTAAGGAGACCAGTCCTCTTGGATGAGGGCCCACCCTGGGGACCTCATTTTTCCTTAGTCACCTCTTTAAAGGTGCTGTCTTGAAATGCAGTGGTACTGGGAGTCAGGACTTCAACGCATGAATTGGGGAGGGGTGTGCATAATTAACCCCTAACTTATTCTTTCAGAATTTCCAGTGAGGCACAGTTTTGAGTAGAAAGGCACTTTCCTGCAGGAAAAAGGGGTGAGGGCTGTAAAACGCCCGGGAGCCGTCATAGACTCGACGTGGGGAGATGGGCACCTCCAGAAACGTGGCAAGGAGAACATAGCCGAGGGAATGATTGTAGTTGAGTGCACCCAGCAAACCCCGGTTAGATTCGCTTCAATATAAACTTCATAAACAAACCAACGAAAACCCTGAACTTCCAGAAAGTTCCATTAACTTGCTTTTTAAAAGATTTCACAGCAGGTTTCCTTTAAATACCTAACCTTACCCGTATGCTTAAAAAGTGATCGGATTTAACACCCTGTGATTAAAGTACTGCGTTCTCAGAGCCTCGCCATTACCAGCAGGAGAGACAGCCTGTAATTAAAACTTCGCTGAACCTTCCTCCTCCAGAGTTCAGTTCACACAGTTGACAATTAAAGCAGCCGAAGCACCCATGGGTCACCAGCACCTTCTGCCCCAAGTAATTGTGCGCCAGGATCCGACCGCTCTTGGGGGAGGGAAGCCCTGGCCGCCTGGGCCCTGCCTGGGGCTGCGGCCGCTTTCCTGCTGTCCGGGAGCCAGCATTGGGTCTTTGCCGGCAGCAACCCAACCTAGTCACGCTTGACCTCCAGTACCCTTTGGAGGCAGTCATGTGGTCCCCTGTCAGTTTAGAGGTCAAGGAGGCATCGACAGAAGAACAGTGAGCGTTGTCCAAACCTCATGTTAGCGATTTCAGCCTGCAAGCAGGTGACTCTTACCAGAGCTGCAGACGTGGCCAAGTTGATTGACTAACTCTGGTCCTCCCTGTAAGTGGGGAGGGAGGTGGGGGGACAGAAGGAGGCCCTCACCCACCCCTACGAGGGGAGAGTGAGTATTACCGGGAAAAGCACGTGTGACTGGTCCGTTTGCAGGGAAGAACATCATGGTTCTCAGCGTAAAGAACAGTTACTGGGAGGAAGAGCCGCTGTCCTGCAGGGCAGAGGAAAGGGGGGTTTAAGTAAGCCTATTGCTGGTTGGGCTCTAGAGTCTGAGTCCTGTCTTTCCACAGGTCGCGCTAAGAACCTACTGCGCGTTGGGAACCGTGCTGTGTCCTGCGGGCCTCACGCAGTCTCCTTGGGGAAGAAGGCCTTCAAGTGCAGTTCTCAAAGTCCCTGTTCCAAGGGCCGCACAGACTAGTGGAGGAGACAGACACTGCCACGCGAGGGAAGGGAGAAGCCCAGGGCACCGTGGGAGTCCCTGAGGGGCTGGTCCAGCTCGAGGAGTCAGGAAGGCCCCTCCTGGAAGTGTTGACTAAGTTGAGAGCTGAACCAAAGGATGTAGGGGACTCAATCTGGCCAGGAGGAGGGAAAGGAGTGTCTAAGGCAGGAGGAACATGGTATGCAGAAACCTGGCGGTGAGGATGCGCATGGGTGGGGGCCTTTCAGGTACCTCTGAGGACGCAGACTTTGAGGAGAGTGGAGGGAGGTGAGGAGTGGAGCTGGAGAGTTGAGCAGGGGCCAGAGTGGGAAGGCCACACAGGTGGAGGTGAGTCAGCAGACCTTGTCCCAGGATTTTGAGGTGCACTTTGTTTGGGCTGGTGGGACCAGAGTGCTGGGTGGACGCCTCCCTCCCCATACATGGTGCTCTGAGAGCTCATTCAGACCCCTCGTTGGCATCCAGGCAGGAGGTCTTGTTCTCTGACTCTGCCGTGAGGTTTGGACGGCCTTGCCCTGCGCGCAAAGCTGCCTGGTGGATTTCGGGGCTGTGGCTGCCTCCGTGCTCCTTCATGCCGATGCACATCTCTTCAGAGCTTGGAGGCTTTGCTCTTTAAGGGATATCAGCCAAGTCCAAGGAGCAACCCCTGTGTATTGGTTTGTAACAGAGACCAGAAATGGTTTAGACAGATTCTTTTTCTCATGCATAAAAGAGGCCTGGGTGTCCGTTGGCCAGAGCTGGTGTGCTGGTTCCATGGGACCTAGCCCACTTCCATCTTTTTTGTTGCTCCACCATCGTCTGCATGTGGCCACTTGACTCCAGGAACCTCAAGGACACGTCATGATCCCGTGTGGTTGCTGGAGTACCGGCCATCACACCCTCATTCTGCAGGAGGAACTGAGATCAGTTTCCCGTTTCTTGCATCGAAGGGATCATATGGAAGGGCTGATGCTATACTTCCTCCTTTCACCTGACAGGGTATTCCGTAGCTCTCCTCTGCATCGGCGCATCGTGAGCCTCCTTGTTTTCTCCTAAGTATAGAATATTCTGCCGTATGGCTATGTACTAGTTTATTCACCCACTCTCCATTTCTGGACGTTGGGGTGCTTTCCAGTCTTTGGCCCCTGATAGTCTGAGCAGACTGAGGGGTGAAAAGCAAATCATATTTGGCTCCTGGCCTCAAGGAGCCTGGATTAGGCAGGTTCTTCAGAGCAACAAAACTAGAGAGAGAGAGAAAGAAGGGGGAGAAGGAGAGAGAGGGGCGTGGGGGGGGGGGGGGAATCCTCCTGGGAGGCTCTGTTCTCTATGTGGTTAGCTTGGGCTTCTTTTCAACATGGTGGTCGCAGTGTAGTTGGCCTTATTTTTTTAAAAATATATTTTATTGATTTTTTACAGAGAGGAAGGGAGAGGGAAAGAGAGTCAGAAACATCGATGGGAGAGAAACATTGATCAGCTGCCTCCAGCACACCTCCTACTGGGGATGTACCCGCAACCAAGGTATATGCCCTTGACCGGAATCGAATCTGGGACCTTTCAGTCCGCAGGCCGATGCTCTATCCACTGAGCCAAACCAGGGCATAGTTGGCCTTATTTCAAGGTGGCTGGCTTTCCTCACAACACAAAAGCTAATGCCACCCGGCCTTCCTCAGGCTTAGGCCTGGAACAAGCATAAAGTCACTCCTGCTGCCCTCTGAACATCCAGTCACACACTGGGAAGTATGGACACTGTTCCATCCCCGTAGAGAATGTGGTAGAATACCCAGGTACTCGGTAAACATTAGCTGTCTTACTAGACAGAACTCTGGACTGGCTGAGGCCCAGCTCTTGGGGGTAACTTCCTGTGTGACCTAGCCCCACACGCACTCCCTCTCTGAATCTCTAAAGTGAGGGCAATAGAAACACCAGCCAGTCCCCTGCCTGCCTCGCAGAGCGGCTGCCAGGTCCAGATGAGAGAAGGCAGTAATAGCTGTGAAACGGGTTGGCAGTTGGGAGTGGCAGGGCTTTGGATTCTCCCTCCCTGGAGCCCCTACCCCCAGACCCCGCTGCCAGGGTTCTTGGGGGCAGAATCTGGAGGTGCAGGAGGAACGCCGGCTCTTCCTGAGGGGCCTTTGGGTTGGCAGGTAGGGCTCGAGCCTGCGAGGCGTGAGGGGGCTAGCTGGCTGCGCGCTTGGTGTCCACCAGGGACTCGCAGCCTTTCCACCTTCTCTCATACCCTTGTGGCCGTTCTGTAAGGCAAGTGGCACTCTTGCCCCTTTGGCAGACGTCCCCATGGTGACACAGCTGAGTGACGGAGCCAGGACTCCAGCTTGGGCCCGCCAGGCTCCAGACCCAGTGCCCTTTACCCACAGAGCTGGCAGGGGAGAGGCGTTTGGCAAAATACCAGAATGTTCCTTACTGTGAACACTGTCAGCTTTAATTAGATTAATTTTCACTTTTGCCTTTGAGGCAGGAGGGTTAAAAATGATGCCGTAGGATTGCAGCGAGGCCCTGTGAGCAGAACAGAGAGTTCTGGTGTAAGAACCTCCACCAGGCAGCAGACGGAGGCACGCTTGGTTTATCCATGCACCCCCTTCCCCAGACGCCCCCTCACCCCACCGAGGGCAGGATGGTGCGTGGAGGCCCAGCCCCTAGGTCAGGCCCCACTCTCTAGGGACCGTCTCTGCCCCAGTCCAGGACGGTCACAAGAGCTCCTGCCCGGATTTTTATTGCGTGTTTAGAAAGGCTCTTTGCACACGTCTGCACTGGGGATGTGGCCACAGCCCCGAGCCCTGGCTGTCTGGAGTAAATAAAGGACAGCGGCCACTTACTGCTAAGTCCTCTTCTCTTTCCAAGGTAAACTGTGGAAGTCAGGGCTTGTGAATGAGAGTGCTTTGCCCAGGCCCAATCCCAATCGTGCCTTTTCACCCTGGGGAGCCAACAACAAATATTTGTGGAAGGCTCAGGGCATGCCAGGTGGGGCCTGGGCAGGAGAAGGGTGCCCCGTGGAACAGTCGGCCTCCGAGGGTGACTTGCTGAGAAACAGTTTGGCTTGTGGCTGGCAGCACCTGCACGCCGGGCACCCAGGGCTGCAGGTGGACCTGGTGGAGAGAGCGCTGAGCGGCGGGCCTGCCTCTGGCAGCGGCGGGTGTGCTGTCGCTTGTGCCCAGGCTGCTCAGGCGGCGCTGGCTTTTGGAAGGACACACATGTGGCCTTTGGGGCTTTGCCGGCCAGCTGCCAGCCCGGGAGGGAAGCCCTTGATGCCGTGTGTGTCCTCCCTTCTCCTCCGGCCTGGCCACTTTTACTGGCCACCTTACTGTGAACACTGTCAGCTTTAATTAGACATTCTGCAGTCATTGTGGGGGCTGAGCCTAGTGGTACCTGGGGGCCCTTTTATGAGATGGGCCTTTCTGTTCATCTGAGGACCTCTGCCCCCCAACCCCAACCCATCTCACCCACATCCTCATCCTAGGGCCTCACTCGCCTCTCCTCTCCCTTTCCAAGTCCCCTTGCTATACGATCTTTACTTCAGCCAACACAAACACCAGGACAAGCAGGCCAAAAGGCACCCCGGAATGAAGAATGTTCTCTTCTCCAGATTCACCATCCCAGATGAGGCGTCACCATATAATTGCTGACCCTGAGTCTCCAATAAAACCCAGTGATGTCTGGTCGGCACGGTTCAGTGGTTGAGCGTGGACCTAAACCAGGAGGTCATGTTTGATTCCTGGTCAGGGCACATGCCCAAGTTGTGGGCTGGATCCCCAGTGAGGGGTGTGCAAGGAGGCAGCCGATCAATGATTCCCTCTCATCGTTGATGTCTGTCCCTCTCTCTTCCTCTCTGAAATCAATAAAAATGTATTTAAAAACCAACAAACAAAAAGAGCCCTGGTCCTGTGGAGGCCCAAGTGCAGGATTTGTGTGCGACCCAAACAAAAACAAGAGAAGGACATGGGTGGGATTCGGTCTCACATGCACCTTTGAAAATCCTTGTATTTAGACTCTAATTTCCTGCTCTTCTTTGTAAGCTTGCGGTTTGGGGACTCCAAGGCTTGTCTTTGGTCTCCATCGAGGGGCTAATATTCTAAAAGGTTGAAATTGCTCATTATTCTTGGAGCCTTGAGAACCGCTCTGGTGGGGATTGTGTGACCTTAGAGCACGTTACGCCACAGACCACGAGAGTGAGCCTGCGTACGGAGCCTCCGGAGACCGTTGGAGGGGAACTGCCCGACGGAAAGGGTGGTACCTGCTCCGGGGACGCCATCGCAGGGCTAATCAGAGCAGAGGGGCGCCTGTGAGGCCGCTATTCCCCGCATTGACCCAGGGGGACACAGGCCTGCCCAGGCCCCCGTGGCCTGGTGTGGTGCTGACCATGGCAGACTGGCCTGGAGGGCTCAGTCCGACCCTCTGGAGGTTAGAGATTCGAGAGGAAACACAGCAGCTGTGACTAGAAAAATGCTGCCTCATCGAAGTGGAATCTGATCTGTGGCCCTGCCTCAGGACCGGGATGCGGACCGGGCTCGGGTTTTGAGCAGGTGGTGTCAAGGCCGCATCCGGAATAAACAGTCTTGTAGGGGCCCAGCTTCGTCCTTCCGCATGCGGACGGCCAGCTGTCCCAGCGTGGCTCCTTGAAAAGACTGTTCTTCCCCATCAAATTGTCCTTTTTAAAAATCACGTCTCTTTGCCTGGCCGGTGTGGCTCGATGGTTGAGCTTTGACCTATGAACCAGGAGGTCATGGTTCGATTCCTGGTCAGGACACATGCCTGGGTTGCGGGCTCTATCCCCAGTGGGGGATGTGCAGGAGGCAACTGATCAGTGATTCTCATTATTGATGTTTCTAGCTCTTTCTCCCTCTCCCTTCCTCTCTGAAATTAATTAAATTATATATTTAAAAAATCATGTATCATTCCTACTGAAAAATAACTTTTAACTTTCTCCTCCCCCCCTCCAGCATCTCTCTCTCTCTCTCTCTCTCTCTCTCTCTCTCTCTCTCTCTCTCACACACACACACACACACACACACACACACACACACACACCTGCCAGCCTGCCCGAAAGTAATGGGCATTTCTGTTGCTTGACAGAGGCCTCGGTGCTACAGCCCAGGCCCTTGTCCCTAACTCCCAGGATTCCTTCCCACGCGGACCTCTGCTTACGCAGGCCTTCTTACGTGTTCCTTTGTCTCCCTAGATGGGCGTATTCAGCTCCTTCAGGGGAGGAGCTGCATGTGGCTCAAGAAACCCCGCACGAACTTATCTTTTCCCACCTGTATTTCTGGCTGCTGAGCCAGTTGTAAGTTTTCCTGGGCATGGTCATCTTTGAGCCCCTCATCCTTCTGAACAGGGTTTACTGAATGAATAACTAAATGCAGGCTTCTACAAGGTATCTGTCTGGCAAATGATTTGCTCACTAAAGTGGCAGTTCATCCATTAGTCCACCCATCCACCGAACTGTCCGTCCGTCCATCCATCCATCCATCCATCCATCCATCCATCCATCCATCCATCCGTTTATCTCTCCATCTATCTACTGAGACAGAAGAGGGCTGGTTACTTGGCCCCTGTCTGCTGGCTGGGTCAGAGTTGTGCTATAGGTTTGTACTGTTACAAGGTCACATTTATCCAATCATTTAAGAGGTAGCCAGGCCCTAGCTGGTTTAGCTCAGTGGATAGAGTGTCGGCCCATGGACTGAAGGGTCCTGGGTTCAATTCTGGTCAAGGGCATGTACCTCAGTTGCAGGCTAGATCCCCGACCACAGTCAGGGTGCTTGCGGGAGGCAACCAATCGAAGTGTCTCTCTCATATCGATGTTTCTGTTTCTCCCCCTCCTTTCCACTCTCTCTAAAAATCAATGGAAAAATATCCTCGGGTGAGGAGTAACAAAACAAACAAAAACCACACAAAAACGATTCAAGGGCTGATTTAAAAAAATGTATATGTTAAAAAATAAAAGAGTTAGCCAGTTTACTAGAAAGCCAGAGTGTGCGGTTACCCTGGCTGTTGTCTCTGGCAGGATGCTTGCTCAGGGGCCCTGTGGGGTGTGTGGGTGGGGGTATCTCTCTTCAAGAGCCCAAGTCACAAGTCTACCTGATGAACAAGAGTCAGAACAGAGGGACAGGGTGGTCCCAGGGGCCCACTTACCCCACTCCAGGGGTATTTCTGTCAAAATTCTGATCTCTGCTCATTAGAATTTTGTGTCACAGGATGGAGATGGAGGCCACTGAGAAATTCTCACTCTTAGGTGCCCTGTGCAGCCTTTAGGAATAGCATCCTTGGGGCCTGCTGTTCCATCTCACTTTACATGCATCCCCTTCTGTGAGTTCTGAAATTGGGCCCAAACTGGACAACTTTTGTCCCTCTGACCCATTGGTGCAAGGCTGTCACTACTATCTGGAAAATCGAATTTTTGATCTTGACCTACATTTTGGGGACCCTCTCTGACTGGGGATTTTATTCCCAGGAACTGGCTGTGGTTTGCCTGGATCCTCAAGTCCTGTCTGTCCCAGTGCCAGGCTGCTTCTCCCATCATGGGGGTTTCTTCCTTAGGGTTTCTGCTCTCCTGCCCTGCAGGCTAGTCTTTCTGTTCACTGTTTCTTGACACACACACCCCCCCCTCACTCCCACCCCCTGGGTTTCAGAGGTCTGGCCTGACCCTCAGTGGACAACAGGTCCCCAGGAGGCCTCAGTGGTACATGGATTCATGAAGGAATTGGATAGCAAGTAACGCGCTTGCTGGAGGCATCAGAGCCTCTTTCATCTACGACACCCTCTTGAATTGTCCCAGAAACGCGATTCTTCGGCAGTCCTGCCTCAGAGCTGACTTTTTCCATTTACCAATGAGTTGTGTGCCTTGGCCAGGTCATTCATTCCGCATTCCCTCTCCAGCCTCATGCCAGCACCAGCTCTCCAATAGTATTTTCATAAATTTCCCATTTCACAGCAAGAGAAGGCGAGGTGGCAGTAATCTGTTTTCACAGTACAGAGGCTGATCACTGAATTAGGTGGTGTGGGTTTTTTTTGTAAAGATCCTGAGATCTACCACATTTGAGTATGAATTGTGTAACTTACCAGCCCTGTGTCCAAAGTTACACTTTGATCTTTGTATTTGCAAGAGTAATTCTTGCCAACACCTTAGGTCTGGGGGTTTTATTTTGGCCCTGCCCTCTCTATTCTCCATGTTCCGAGAGCTTTTCTTCCCATTTCTTTTCTGCTGGATCTGCAGGCGCCCCTCTCCTCGCTGGTGCCTGCAGACTCTCTGGCATGTCTCTGACCACTGGCACTTCCTCTGAGGGAAGCGGATCAGAGGAACGGAGAGGGGCGGCCAGGGGAGGGAATGCTTTCTGTGCTGGCAAAAATGGAGCAGAGCAAGTGGCTGGTTTGCTCCCCGGGGTCAGGCAGCCAGCAACAACTTGACCTCGTTTCTTTCTTATTGCTGCTTGTGGGTCCTTGAGAGCCAGAGTGCGAATCCACCCTGCAGTGTTCGCTGAGCCCTCGATACGTGCCTGGCTCCAGGAAGGAGTCGGCACCTGTCTCTGGGGGGAAAGGTGGCAGACAGGAAGGGGTTAAGACTCCATGCAGGGGAAGGTGTGACAAATGGCAGAGGCCGAGCTTTGCCAATGCTGGTGACATTGAGGGAAAGGGGAGGTCCGTGTGGGCCAAAGCAGGGGAGGCCTGTGTCTGAGGTGGGTGCAGTGGGGCCTGCAGGGTGGGGTGTTTTGGAGTTGGGTGGAGAGGGGCTTTTCTAGGAGGGAGAGGGTATCACCGTTCTTCTCCCAGATGACCTCCCGTGTGACTTGGCATCTGAGAGGCCATGAGGAGAGAGGTGCCAGAACGAAGTGTGGGTTCCAGGAAGCAGGCGGCAGGTCTGGGACCCCCTGAGTGTGAGGTGGAGCCTGCACCCTCTGCCGAACAGGGACCCATGATAAGACTTTACAGAGACAAACTGATGGCTTCGTGAGGCTGTGTGGGGCTGGGTCCTGGGCCCTGGGGGCGGAGGCTGGGTGAGGATGGGGGGTGGGGGGGGCCATCAGGAGCTGGCCTTGGGGGTCCGGACAGCTGGCAGGGAGCGATGTAATGTGGATGGTGTAACGCATCTATAGGAACAAAAAGGAAGGGGATGGGGATTGAAAAACCTTTAGGGGACGACCCCTCGGGGCCTAATGCCTGGCTTGGGGTGTAAAGGAAGCCCCGGGGGTGGGGGTGGTGTTGATTCTGTGCAGTCCCCTGGGGGCCTCCGGCAGGAAGGCCTCCTGCCACACCTGCCTGCCCTCCTGCCTCAGGCTCCTCTCTGAGGCCCATTCAGTTGCATTGACCTGCCTGCCGTGTGCTGGGTGCTCTCGGCACAGGGACACTGTTACCGCGTGGCCTCCGGCTAGCAGGTTAGTGAGCGGTAGCAGTGATGATGATGGTGGGGTGGGAGTACCGGTGCTAGTGGTGGTAACAGTGTCATCACCGGAGGGCCAGTGCTGGTGGAGGTAATAATGCCCAGTGGCTCAGATGCCCAGGTGCTTCCAGCGCGGGGCGAGTCCTGACCCTGCTCTTGTGGTATTCAGTGCAGACCTTTGACCGTGCGGCCTCCCCCGCTCTCTCCCAGCTCCCCCAGCTCTGAAAATCTCCGAGGTCAGGGACTTGGCTCTGTGCCATTTGGTTTGCAGACCATGCTTCCTGTAGCCATCAATGTCTTTCCCATCTTTATAGTAACAGTACTTTACTGAAGTGTAATTTATATACATTATAAAGCATGCCTCTTACCCACACAGGCTGAGGGATTTTGCCAAGATCAAAACCATGCTCATGTCCATCCCCCCACAAGGTCACCAGTGGTTCCGAGAGTGAGTTAGACAGGAGAGGAAGGACAGAGGCACGTGTTTGGGGGACGGAGACCACCTCCCCTGTTTGTGCCACGTGTATGTCCTCTATTCTCCGCAGTTTCCCCTGGAAACGTGGGGTCTGTGCGGGAGGCGGGGCTCATGGAGCAGCAGGAATGACTTGTTGCCAGATGTATCCAACCCCAAACACCTTCCTATGCCAGGGCCCGACCAAGATGCAGGATGATAGCGGTGCATCTGTTTGGAGTGTCAACAGCATTTGAAGGCTGTATGAGTACAGGAAAATGGCTCTTGTTGTTGAAATAAAGGGGTGCATAGAAAGCAGAACAGAAATCCAGGGTAACACAGTCTTGGGGAGAAATTGAGGAGTGCCAGTGTGTAGCCTTGTTGGAGCCCGTATGTGAGGTTGGGGTGGGGCCTGGGCACCCCCACCACCCCCCCCGAGGATGCCAACACTGGCTCCCCTGCAGACATGGCGGGCAGCCAACCCTCAAAGGCTGCCTTTGAAGAGTCCACACTTCTGAGACATGAAGCTGTGGGATTTGCATCCTGTTCCTTGGAGCGGGGAACATGCCAGAGATACAATCTGCTTCAGCTCTGAGAGGCTCCCCGAGACTTTGCTGAGGGGCGTTGCCTGCCATTCCCATTTCCAAGGGACAGAGCGTTTGCACAGGTGACGCAGTCACGGAGGTCCTGCTGCTCAGTGATGTGCCCTGTTTCACACGCTCCTTGTTCACGCTTTCTTCTCCTGCCTCAACTTCATGACTCTTCAGAGCTGAGTTGGGAAAAAAAGAACAATACGTAACAACTTGCAAATGTTTTTGCCTTTGGGTTAACCCTTGTTGGTGTTGTAGTATTTGTTACTTACGTTGACTCCAAGAGCTAAGGGCTGCAGGGTGTGGCCTCTGCTCTTAATTTTTTGGTGGTGGTTGTTGTTAACCCTCATCTGAGGATATTTTCCCATTGATGTTTAGAGAGAGTGGAAGGAAGGGGGAGAGGCAGAGAGAAGGAAACATCTATGTGAGAGAGACGTATGGATTGGTTGCCTCCCCTATGTGCCCCAACTGGGGCTGGGAATCGAGCATGCAACCTAGGTACATGCCCTTGACCAGAATCGAACCCGGGACCCTTCAGTCCGTGGACCAACACTATCCACTGAGCCTAAGTGGCTAGGAATGCTCTTATTTTTCCTTTAGACACACTTGTCGGTGAATGTCAAAGACATCTTTAGTTATTTTCTTGATTCCTAAATCATGTATGCATTCAATGAATTTTTTTGGTACTTGAGCCAAATCGCCCTAGAGAAGATAGTTGTCATACCCTTCCCACTCTTCCAAATTTGATGAGTATAAAAATTATATCTTATTTTCCTTTACGGTTCTTTGATTACTGGTGAACTTGAAGATTTGGGAGGAATTTATAAGTTGTTTATATATCTTCCTTTAGAAATGTACTTCTCATGCTCTTTGCCCATATTTCTATTGATGTATTTATCATCTTCTTTCATTTTAGTTAGGCCAAACTTCATAGGTTAAGGCCTTAATTTTCCAGTTAAAAAATAAAATATTTATCCCTACCCGGACTTGGAGGCTTGGAACAAATTAAATTAGCTCCAGAGTGGTACTACCCCACCCGTGGTCCATCACCAACGTGGCCTTTGGGAGAGTCAGGAGAGGCGTCCCTTCCCTCGAAGACACAGCTCTTTCCTAAGTGTAGCACCTGTTGAGTGGCACACAGGTGAGCTTCAGCCCTTCCGGGGTCCCTCATCCAGGTACACCCCCACCCCCATTCAGAGCATAACTGCACAACCTACACAGTCCGTCTGCAACATGCGTGCTGCTTGAGCGATACAAAACTGAACTGAGCCAGTTTTAAAAACAATATAAAAACTCCATTGGGTGGTCCTCATTTTTCCTATAACTGGACCTCCCACACCACTGGGCATCACAGTGTTTTGAACAGAATCTGAATTAGGTGAGCCCGGAGCTGGCTCGTGCTGCAGGAGAAGGCCCTAGGGCAGGCATGGGCTTCAGTCCTGCCTTTGCTACTAATTAACGACATGGCTTTGGGCAAGCCGGCTAACTTCTCAGGGACTTTTCTCACCAGTAAAATAAGAGGCCGCAACCAGATAAACTTGGATGTCGTTCTCACCTCCAGATATCTATGAGTCCAGTTCTAGCCCTATTTTTCTTTTTATTCACAGGAAATATGACATATTTAAGACAACGTAGCTTTAATTTTTCTTTAGCATCTGGGTTATATAAAAATCAAGCATTTCAGAGTCTGATATTTATTTTTTTATATTTTACCAAACACCTACCTGACTTAGTTATTCTCTCTAATTGTGTCCCCCCAAAAAAGGAATAATTCAACGTAAACAATCTCCTCTTCAGTGTTTTACCGCGGGGGTGTCCTCGGTATCTGTGAAGGCGTTGGTGAGAAGGCCTGGCTGCATTTGACAGTGGGAAACTAAGATTAAGTATTGGGTCATTCCATAGCTTCCTTCTGTCCATCCTCATTAACCATGTGTGTGTCCTTGGTGAGCTCAGAAGTGAGCAAGGCTTCAAAGACCTCACTGCTTTGGGGGGAGCAATGACATGATCCTAAACGTACCAAGACCTCCTTGTGTGCCGACATTCTGCTTTTGTGCTCTTGGTGGCCTCTCCCACAAACGCTCCCCCACCCCCCGCCGCCTTCACCCCAACTCTAGCTACCTTTGGCTCACACAACCACTTGCCTCTCTCTGCCATGCTTTTCTTGCTCCCCACATCTTCCCACAGGTCCTGTTCTCTGTGGCAAAGGTGGGGGTTTCCCAGGGTCCCAGCCCTAGCCCTCCTCCTGGGCTCGTTTACCTCTCCCAGTGGCCCTGGCCATCGTTTGAGTGTCGCTGACTGTCCCATCTGTCCTCGTCCAGTTCCCACCCGCCAGCCTCACCTTGACCTCAGGCAATCCTGACCCAGCTCATGATCCCTTTTCACACCCCCTGCTTGGTCCACCTTTCCGTCACCTGACTAGTCCTGCAAGCCCAAACCTGGACTTCTCCCTGTGCCTCTCTTCTATCAACCTGCCGCCCGGGCCAGGCCAGCACCCTCTGCCCCTCCCACGGCACGCTCACTGACGTGTCCTCCCGCTGCCTGCCCAGCTCTCGCCCATCTTGTCTTTGTCCCTCTGCGTGCACCTGGGTGTAAGCCCACGTAATCTCAGGTCTGGCCTCTTACAGTTCTCTCTCTTCTGCGCCTTCTGCCTCTAGCCTCTCCCCGCTCCGGGCTTTCTTGTTATTTTGGTGCAAATCTGAAACATGGGAAAGCTCAGTCCGTGAGAGAATCTCCCCAGGGGTCTTCGCTCCTTTTCCTGCACCCTGTCCCGAGTGGGGTAGGATGCCAGCTCGCCAAGACGAGCTTGACCGACTTTTTATCAAGGTGGCCTTTCCCCAGACTGTGTCTACACCAGTCCTCAGCACCACATGGGCAGAGCGGGACCTCCCTGTGCCTGTCCCCATCCTTCCCTGAGCGTATCCCCTCCCACCGCCACCTCCCATATCCTCCAGGTGCTTAGTAGGGCAGAGAACCTGCGGTTGGATGTCAGGCCTGGAAGGAGCTATCTGCCCCAGCTTCTAAAATGTTACAGAAAAGAAAACCAAGGCCCAGGGTAGGGTCGCACAGCTGGGGGGTCTGTGGTGGGTCCTCTCACACGTGTGTATTCGTTTTCTGTGGCTGCTGTAACAGATGACAGGCTCGGTGGCTTAGAACCGTGGTCGGCAAACTGCAGCTCGCGAACCACATGCGGCTCTTTGGCCCCTTGAGTGTGGCGTTAGAAGAAGTTTAAGTTTAAAAAATTTGGCTCTCAAAAGAAATTTCAATCGTTGCACTGTTGATATTTGGCTCTGCTGACTAATGAGTTTGCCAACCACTGGCTTCGAACAACAGAAATTGATTCTGTCACAGTTCTGGAGGCTGGAGGCTGAAGTCAGGGTGTTAGCAGGGCCATGATCCTCCGAGGTTCCTAGGGCAGGACCCCTCCTTGGCTCTTCCCATCTTCTGAGTGGCGAGCAGATACATCACCCCAGTCTCAGCCTTTGTTTTCATATGGGCTTCTCCCTGTGTGTGTCTCTTGTGTCTGAATTTCCTTTTTTTTCTTTTTACAAGGACACCAGTAATTCGCAGGTGTCACGCAGTTCTGTGGTGCTGGAGAGGGGGTGTGAGAAGTGGTTCACGCTGGGCCACCCTCGGGTAGGATTCTGCCTGGTATTTAGGTTGGAGACTCAGTGCTCTGCTTGTCGGACCTGTATTTTTATTTATTTTTAATATTTTTTATTGATTTCAGAGAGGAAGGGGGAGGGAGAGAGAGATAGAAACATCAATGATGAGAATCATTGATCGGCTATCTCCTGCACACCCCACACTGGGGATCGAGCCGAAACCCAGGCATGTGCCCTGACTGGGAATTGGGCCATGACCTCCTGGTTCATAGGTCGACATTCAACCACTGAGCCACACCAGTCAGGCGGACTTATATTTTTATAAACAGTTTGCTAGTGTCAGGGTGTGTGTGTGTGTGTGTGTGTGTGAGAGAGAGAGAGAGAGAGAGAGAGAGAGAGAGAGAGAGAGATGGAGGGCTAACGTCAGATGGGCCTTCTTTTAAGATGTGACCATATTTCAGCCTAAGGGGCGGGAGAAACGTTGGGAGAGGCAATTTAATTTTTGTCCTTGTTCCGTCTGGAAAATGAGGTACGGCTCTGGGACTGACTGCTTGGCATTCTTCTCCATCATTTAAGCAGCAGTCTTGCTCCTGTGTTTCCTAAAGCCCAGTGCCTGTGCTGTGTTGTTTCGATGGCTGTGGCCCTCCCGACCTGTGTCTGGCCTTCTCCTGTGTGCAGAGTTCCGCAGTCAGCGTTGCGGGCGGGCTGGAGGGCGGGCAGCGTGGTTGCAGAGGTCTGGGCCCTGGGCCTGCAGGTGGCAGAAGCCTGCGGCTGGGGCTCCATATTTAGTCTGGAATCCGGTGCCAGCTGCTGCGCTGAGGCCACAGTGGATGCCAGCGAGGGCGGAGCACCGGCCAGGGCCAGGGCCGCGTGGCCGGCTGTGCAGCGCAGCTGGGGACAGAGGGGCCGCCCATCTGTGCCAGGCCTGTCCAGAGCCGGCTGCCCCTTTTCTGCCTCTGCGTGGACCAGGGGGTTCCCGGGAAAGCAACAGTGAGGGAAGTGGACAGATATCTCAGAATTAAACGGATTAGAACTGGGAAGCGCCTCCAAGGTAGGATGATCCAGGGCCCCTTTTCTCTGCACATGAGGCTGGGCTGGCCCAGACCAGACTTGCCCAAAGTCATATAGTTAGTTAAGGGCAGAACCAGTAGATTTGGGTTTCTGGACTACAAGTTCTTTGCCCTTCCCTGTGCCCAGCAGGCCAGGCTGTCATCGGCCTAGGGTCCCTCTAAGCACCAGCGTTACCAGAGACTGGGCAGAGAATGATCAATGGCAGCAACCCTGGCAGCACCCCAGTTGGGAAGAGACAGATGTCCATTTCACATGTCTTCTTGCCTTCCTTTCTGTACCACTCTCCATCCCATTGGCCTCTGCCACGCCTTCCCAGCCCCCACCCCCTTGAAACCTGCTTTGTCCGTCATTTACACTCTAGTATGAACGTCAGGCCTCTCCCCGGGGGACTTGGACAAGCATCACAGAGTGAGACTTGGATCAGACAGACACCACATTCAGGGCATGTTGTTAGGTGCATATAGGTGGAGACAGGCGGACCTCAGCAAGGGAGGCAGCTGTGGGTCCAGCTCTATCTCCTCACACGCTCAGAGCATCTCAGCTCCTCTCTGGTTCCTGCCCCGTCTCCCTTGTCCGCGGACTGACGACTCCTCCCACGTTCTACAGGCCAGACCTGCTCCAGAGCCAGTCTGATGGCCTCACTCATTACCCTCGCCGGGTCCTCCCACGAAGCCACCCCCTGGGTCCCAGCGGGCTGCAGGTGGTGCGCCCTCGGTTGTGGTGTCAGCTGCTCCAGGCAGTGGCTGCCTGCAGGCACGGAGCAGCCTGGCCTGATCTCTGCGCAGGACACATGGGAGGCGACAGCTTCAGCGACCGGGAGAGCGCAGCACCGGAACAGCAGAGCCCATGACCCCAGGTCCGTTGTCCTCAGCTGCTGTGTGGCCATGGTGTCTGGACCTCGCTGACCTCAGTTTCCTCATCTCTAAGATGGCATTTAGCTTATAGACTCGGGGGGACTGGAGAGAGTATAGTTAAAGGCCTAGCTCCCACATGCCACTCATATAATTATGATGATGCTTGGTGCCTCCATTCACCCTCACAGCAGCCCTGGGAGATGGGCGGGGCCGGTCCCGTCAACCCCGCTTCACAGATTCAGAATTCCTGGTGAGGCAGGAGCGGTACCCACCGGACCTATGGGCTCCTGGCGCTGTGTTCTTTGCACTGAAACTCCCGGCGCCGTCCACGGAGTGGCTGTCTGCCTCGCCTCCGTTCACCTCGATACCAGTGAGTAAATCGTCAAGCTGTCACCTGCGAGGCCCCTTCCTTCCCAGGGATGGTTTAGCTCTCCCCGGCGTTTCCCCAAAGGGGACGAGCCGCGGGTGCCTGGCTTGGACTCGGCAGAGAAGCCTGGTCCCGGCTGCTCAGGCGGATTGATAACTGGCACGAGCCTGCCTCGGCGCCCGGTCACTGCCATCCCCATGACACGCCACTTTTGTCACTGTTCACAGTCAGAGGCTGTGTGCCGGCAGAGGGCTCCGGGAGGAGTGGCCGGGAGGGCCTGGTACTGCTGAGGACAGCAATTAGCAGGGAGTGGCTGGCACTAATCGCGCTGATCAGCCGAGCAGAAGCCAAGCCCGCCGTTCACAGGCCACGCTTGGCTCCGCGGCCCCGGGGAAAGAGGAACAAAGGGAGTGGCTGCAAAACTCTGGAGGCTTCTTCTCATTCTGGAGGGGCTGGCTGCCACGGGAGCCGGGAGCCCAGAGACAGGTGGGCGCAGCCAGGCTGGCTGACTCCCCGGTGCCCAGAGCCCACTGCTTGCCCCCAGTCGAGCCAGCACATTCTTAAATGAGCCCTAGAAAGTTTTCCCTTGTCCCTCCAACCCTGGGAACCCTCAGTGGCCAGGAAGACTGGGGCACTGTGCATCCGGCCAGAGCATGGCACCTCTCAGGGTTCGGGGGAGGCCCCCTGAGGGGCTCCCTCCAGTGAGTGTGCCCTTGGCAGGAACAGGAAGAAAACCCCTCCGGTGGGTGCTCCCCTGAGAGTGGCTTTTAGGGCCTGAGGATTCTTCCCAGAAGACTTGGCCTCAAAGGGCGAGTTGTAGCGCCTGTAAAAGGACCCGGCTGAATCAAAGCAAAACCTCTCACTGATCATTATTATTGTCAGCATTATTGGTATCAATCACAGGCGTTAGGGTTCTTTTGTATTTTAGGCCTGATATTTATATTCTTAGCCCTGGGAGAGAGAAACAAGTCAAGAGGGAAGAAAAGGTACTGTTCCCGTCTATAGTGTAGGCCAGGGGCCTAAACACGCAGGTCACTGCCACCCATGACACGCAGCCTCCTGTGGGGCTGGGGCCAGGCCAGGTGGTGCTAGGAACTCATTCAGACTCCTCTGTCTCAGTGTCTGGCGTTCAGTCATAGGCCATAGGGCAGAAGCTCCTGGAAAAGTATGCAGGGGACACTTCTGTCAACCGGATAACAGACCAAAGAGGTGAATGCATTACCTCTCCTCTTCCTGTGGGTGGCCCCGGAGATGCCTGCTCATTGACCGGCTCCGTGGGTGCGCACCCCTCCTGGGTGCACTGGGCCCCACGCTCAGAAGGGTTAACGCTTGGTGAAGGCTCAGCGGTCGCTGTTTTTAAATTCTTATTGGAAACAAGAGGCCCTGAGTTTTCAGTTTGCGCTGGGCCCTGTGAGCGATGTAGCGGGTTCTATGTGCTCAAGGTCTCCCAGCTGCCGGGGGCGGGAGGCCCGCATTCCTCACCGCCATGCCTGCCCTCTTTGGGGCCTGTCAGCTGACCTAGCTGCCGGGGAGGGGCCCACGGAGGCTGCAGGCCCCACTGTTTGTGGGCTGGCATTTATGGCAGCTGCACGGGGAAGCCAGGCAGCTGAGCAAGGCCAGATGGGATTTCTGGAATGAGCGCACACATTCTCTGGCTGCCTCTCCCCACCCCGCCCTCCCTCCCTCCATCCCTGCGCCCCTTCCCTCTTCACCTGGAAACGCCATGTGACCTTGATGGTGAAGGGCAAGGGGACAGAAATCCTCCACCGCAGCAAACAGGCGTCCCCCAACCCTGCCCTGAAGTTGACTCCATCCGTGCTCCCCTGGAGTTATTTTTGATGGATGAAGACGAGAACTATCCAAGGAATGAGGGCTTCCTCAGGCCACAGCAGGTCCTGAGAGCACATTCGAGTCCAGCGGTCCTTGGGGAGGCAGAACCACCCCCACCCCCACACCCAAACCCTGCCAGAGCACAGTCCTTGCCCGGGCATCCAGTTCAGCAGGAAAACAGCCGAGGAGTGAGATCAGAATTATGGACTCCAATGGCAAGCGCCGTGGGACTCCGGAGAAGAGAAATTGGTGGTTAGCGCCAACTTTGCCAAACTAATGGTCTCCAGAGTGGGGTGCACAAGCCCCCCACCCAAAGAAAACATTAGAACTCCTGTATATATTTATTTTTTTATCTTTTAAATTCTATTCCAGGGTCTTTTTATAATGCACAAAATGTATTACCAGAGTGAGCATGTGTGTATGTGTGTATGTTGCTTCATTGTGTGTGTATGTGTGTAGGTGTAGGTGTAGGTGTATTCGTTTTCTAGGGCTGCTGTAACAAAAGTACCACAAACTGAGTGGCTTAAGCAATAGAAATTTATTCTCTCTCACAGTTCTGGAGACTACAAGTCCAAGATCAGGGGCTGTGAGGGGGGGAAATGCTCCATGCTGTCCCCGAGCTTTGGTGGTTTGCTGGCCATCTTTGGCATTTCTTGGCTTGTAGAGGCATCAGCTCGATCTCTGCCTTCATGTTCACATGGCGTTCTCCCTGTGTCCGTGTGCAAATTCCCCTTTTTATGATGAAACCAGTCATATTGGATCAGGGGCCCATCCTACTCCAGTATGACCTCATCTTAACTAATTATATCTGCAATGACCCTATTTCCCAATAAGGGCACATTCTGAGGCATGGGGTGAGGACTTCAATGTATGAACTTTGGGGGACAATAATTCAACCCAGAACAGATGGTATCAGCAGTGAAACAGGTGGAAAACCACTGGCTTAGCTAAGCCGTTTGCGCCCCGTGGTCAGCCAACCTTGACTGTGTGTTAGCCCAGTCTCTCCACATCTCATCAGCAGACCCTGGTCAATAATGGAGTCCCGATGAATGGCGAAAGCTGCTGCCAGAGTTTGCCAGGCTCTGAGACCTCCAGTCTGCTAAGAAGGGGAGAGTCCTGCGTCAGCGGTGCAGGGCCCTGAGTGCAGGTATTAAAGAGAACTCGGGGTCCTGCCTCTCGTCCCTGTCTTGACACATCAAGTCATAGTGAGTAAAAACTGTAGCACTAAGTAGTCAGGAGTGGCAGGACTGCTGAGTCCAGCCACTCCAGTGATGGAGGCCAGGAGCCTCTTGTGACAGGAGCTTGAGGAGGTCACTGGATTCTAGGATTTTAAAGTTGGCAGGCACCTTTGAGACCATCCAGCCCAACCCTCTCATTTTACTGACAAAGGGAATGAAGTCAAAGGAGGGGAGGATCTTGCTCAGGGTTTCAGTTAGGATCAGGATCAGTGGCTGTGTCAGCTATCCTATTGCTGCGTAACAAATGATCCCCAAACAACACACCTCATTTCTTACACTTTTTGCTGGTCAGGCATCTGGGCTCGGCCTCTCCAGGTCCTCTGCTTCCAGGTCTCTCCCGAGGCTGCGGTCAAGGTGTGGGCTGAGGCTGTGATTGGCTGTGGGAGGACCTGGTTTCGAGCTCACTCCTGTGGCTGTTGATGGGATTCAGCTCCATTGGTCACTGGGCTGGGGGCCTCAGCCCCTCACTGGCTGCAGGTCAGAGGTCACCCAGAGCTCCTTACCACGTGGCCTCTCCAACATGACAGTTTGCTTCATCAAAGCACTCAAGCCGAGAAGGCCAAAGAGGGTCTGTAAGACGGAAGCCAGTCTCTTGTAACCTAATCACAGAAGTGAGACCTATCACTTTTGCCGTATTCTGATTGTTAGAAGCAAGTCACCGGGCCCAGCCTGTACTCAAGGGAGGTGATTAAACAAAGGCAGGGAAAGAAGGAGGCAGGGGTCATTGTGGGCCATCCTGTGTACCACAGCAGCATGTAATAGGAAACCCAGGTAATAGTGGTGTAAACAACACGATTTATTTTTCTCCCACGTGAAAGAAATACAGAGGCAGGCGGCCCAGGGCTGTGGAGGGGCTCTGTTGTCATCAGAGGCACAGGCTCTGTCTACGTTCTGCTTTGCCACGCGTAATGAGTGTCTACTGTCCTCAGTCAGAGTTGCTTCACAGTCCAATAGAGCTTCTGGAGCTCCAGGCATCACATTCACATTCCAGGCAAGAAGGAGAACGTGGGAAGGACAAAAGGCACGCGCCCGCCCAGGCCGTCTATTTAAAGAGTTTCCTATTCACTATCTTCCTTTTGTATCTTCCTGGCCACTAGTATCTGTGCGGGAGGCTGGGAAATACAGTTTTTATCTGGGTACATTGTCCCTCCCAACGTTGCAAGGTTTTGTTAGGAAGGAAGAGGAGAGACGAGGTATTACAGATTCCACCAGAAGTGTCTGCCACTCTCATGGCTCCACAAACTGCAGGTGGGAAAGCCAGGTTTGGGGGTCCCGCTGCATCATGTGGGTCTTCTCCCAGTTCCTGGTCTCCTGAGGGAGCTCTATGGGTAAAATAAGGGTCAAGCATTGAAGGATGAAACATTGAGTGAAGAAGTATAATGTCGACCGACTGATTTCATTTGCTCCGTCCCTCATTCATTGACCATACCTTTGCTGGTTATATACTCCAAGGGGCATCGGGAAAGGAGGAAGATAAAGACTCGAGGGGCCCACAGCATCCAAGGGGAAACAGACGTGTGAGTGGATAAATGACATTCAACAGATAACTCACCAGAACACCAGGGAGGAAGAGAGGCGTGCAGGCTGGGTCTTGAAGGGTGGATAGAGGTTGTCTGGACAGGAACAGGTCAATGAAACAACCGGTGTGCTGGCATGCAGATCCAGCCCCCGGGTCTCAAGGAGGGCCTTGCTGGGAAGCTCTCCTCCAACCTGAGAACTTGGACTGTTTCAGGCGAGGAGACCCAGGGCCTATGCGGGAGTCAGGCCTGCACCTCACGCAGGGCCCACGGTGGGGCCTCTCGCACCACCTGTTTCATTGCTTCTTCACCTTTTCCAGCCCATCCTGTCTCCCGGATTCCTTAGACCTCCAGGGGGCACGGGTCAAGCTTCAGGTTGGCCTGGGTAAGCGGGAAGCCCCCGCCGAGGGTGCTGGGGAAGCTGGGCAAGTTCTGGGATCTTACCAGGGTTCCAGATTTCTCCTCCTGGGGGTGACCTGAGGACGATCGCAGGCATCCCCTGGACTGACTTAGGTTTTCACTGACTTATACGTCACACACAGCACAGCCTGCAAACTACTGTTCATTCATATTGAAGATTTCAGAGGCCTTGGTGTGAAGGAAGTTAGACGTGTGGTGTCACTAGCAAGGAGGGGAGATGTGGCACCTCTCAGCACTGGGGCGAAGGTGGCACCCCCCGAGGATGCTCAGGCATGCCCGAAGCCTGCCCCCTCCCGCCCCGCACACAGCATGACACGACAGCCCCCAGGGCAGCAGGGCTTGCAGGGGGAGCCGGGACTGAGCTCAGGGCACGTGCCATCTCTATGCATTAAAAGTTTAGGATTGGAGCTTGGGAGCATATTTCCCTGGTGTTTTGCCAGCAGGGGAATCCCTGCTGGGAGGTGGGTGAAATGGTGGGCTGGCATTGATTGCAGTGGAGACAGGCAGGCTCCTCACTTACCATTGCAGCAAAGGGGGAGAACATTCTACAGCAACACCCAGAGCAAGAAGGAGGATGAGCCGTAGCCGGTTTGGCTCAGTGGATAGAGTGTCGGCCTGTGGACTGGAGGGTCCCAGGTTCGGTTGTGGTCAAGGGCCCAGCCTCGGTTGCAGGCTCAGTCTCCAGTAGGGACCATGCAAGAGGCAGCCAATCAATGATGTTTCTCTCTCATCAATGTTTCTATCTATCTTCCCCCTTCCTCTCTCTCTCCAAATAAATAAACACATTATTAAAAAAAAAAAAAAAAGGAGGATGAGAACTCCATTAACAACTGCAGTGGTACCTACTGAATATAGTGACATGTTCAACTTGAGGTAAAGTACTTTATGGGGATTACCTTCCTCAGGCCCCCCTGAAATCTCAGCCTTCATCTCAAGAAATTGGGGGCAATCCCAGTGGCCCTCTTACGTCCGACCTCCAGCCCTACAGGTGCTGGATTAAGTGGTAGCACACAGGGTGACGGGTGGACAGGATGCTGCCCACCCCGCAGGGGCCCTGGTGTGTGGCCAGAGCAGACAATTAGCTCTGTGCCAGTCAGGCGGAAAGGCCTTGCAGAACAGCAGTCCCTGCAGGAGGGGTGTGGGCTCGCAGATCTGCTGCCCGGGGTGTGGTGGGGGCTCGCAGCATGGCTGTGCCCTCGCTCTGACCAGGTGCAGAGTCAGGGAGGACGGACGCTCCTCGGGACGTTCTAACCAGGCGACCAATAAGCGGGAGAGACCCCACAGCCAACCTATATTTTCCTCTTCGTTTGTTTTTTTTTCTTACTTACGTAACAATACTACAAGCTCATTTTGGAAGGGAAAAAAAGGAGAAAAATCTAGAAAAAGCAGTTCTCATTCCACCTGTGAGAGATGTTTTAGAATATTTGTTATGTATAATCATGCAGTAGACTCCAAAGGCTGTGTGTGTCCCCTTCGGTGGCTCTCTGCAGACCCAGGGCAGAGGCCACATCTCGGTCACCGGGCCCAGGGTCCAGCACAGTGCCTGGCATGCGCTGAGGAAGTGACCTGTGTTCGTTGTGCTCTCAAGGGCAGAGCCAGACTGAAGGGCACAGGGGGCACTGAAGGGACATTCTCTTTGCTCCGAAAGTTCAATGTCCCCGGCTCTGTTCTCAGCCTGTCACTACACAGCGGACTGGAATGTTGGATATTTTTTCTCCCTTGGATGGTGCTGGATGAGATGAACAAATTCGTCATTACCTTCTACAACATAGCTAGCTCTTTCCTTCCTCCCCCACTCCCAATATTCCTGACCAGCCCTGGGCGGCCTCCTGTTCCATCAGTCCCAGTGCAACTGTTTCCTGTTAGTCACATCTTACCCTGGTGTCCTGGTGAGATGGGCTTCTGCTGACATCTGAGACGTGCCCTCCTCCTCGCTCTCGGCTGCATAGGGAGGGTGTTCCCACGAGCTGTTGTTCGCGCACACGTTGGGCAGGCCTGTTTCTGGTTCGGCTCTCGGGCCTTGGCCGTGCATTCGGGAGGTGTATCTCAGCTCAGCTGAACTGGACCTGCCCTCACCCTGAAGGCTTTAGGCCCATTTCTTATCCAGCTTTAGGAAAATGTTTAAAGTTTTTGTTGGAGCAAAGAGGACCTGACCCTGTTCATCTGTGTTAACGTCAAGGGGCCAACTCCGTAATCCCAGGCTCACAAAAGAACAATGTGTTTTCCGCACGTTGATCCAGTGCCCGGTAAGACTGACATACTGCCAGGATGCGAGCTCCATGGTGAGATAGTGAGAATCCATTTAGCGGCCTCCTAAATCCGGACACTGTGTGCATGCAGAATGCGTAACTCTCTGACATCAGGCTCACAAGGGCCTGTCCAGACTCTTGTAGGCCATGTGATGGGGATGGTGAATCTCCAGGGCCTGCCCCTAGGGAGAGTGCATGGCTCTGAGAAAACACCTGGCCAGCCCCCTTTATTGTTGAGTGGCAGCCTGGGGCCCGGCCTCTGGGAGTGGAAATGCAATCCCCCAGCAGCTGTAAACTAACGGTCCCTTGGATGGTATTAGAGAGACATTTCCCATCATCCTTTTTCATGGGGCTGGTAGAACGAAGATTGCCTGCGTGTTCGGATAGGTTAACCTTACTGTCCTGTGTGCTCTAAAACTGTTTTGTTTTAAGCAAGGAAATGTAAGACAAGCTTAGAGATGGAGGCAGCCCGAGGGAGTAGAAGAAAACGCATTGGCACAAATCTCAGCTCACAAGGTTGTAGTCCTGGCTCTGTGGTTTGGCATGTGTCATGTCTCAGTTGCACTCCTGTTTCCTCACCTGTACTGTAAGGGATTGGCTTGCCCCTTTCACAGTTTTGTGGGGTTTTTTTTCACATGTTAATGGCTCTGAAGTCAGTTACTGTTGCTGGCTGCCAGCCACACAGCAGGCATGACAGAGTCGTCATTGCCTGAGCAGGCGGCAACGTGGTCAGTTGAATTAGATGCGTTGTTGGGTAGCCACATGTTCAGTGTAATTATCATTCAGATGTCTTAAAAAAGATCTCGCTGATATATTATTTGCACCAAAAGTTACCACGTACACAGAAGGGCATGGAAACAATAGCAGAGCATTGATTTGATGTTAGAAAAGCAAATATTCGCTGTTGGGAGAAAAACTGCAATATCATGCCTGTAAAACCACAAGAATTGCCCGTCTCACTGCTAAGCAATGCCACCTCCAAAGGCAGGGAAGTGCCACATCCCTCAGAAGAGATGAAAGGATCTCAGAACCACATGAGGCTTGTGTGACCGATGTCTGCATGCAGGACCATTGTAAAGGCCTTATGTCATAGTTTCAGTGGCAGCATTTTTTCTTTTCTTTGTGGCTCATAATACAGGGGTGGGTCTTGCAATTGATGACTTTGCTTTCTAAGGTTTCTCCTGGTTTTCATATATAATAGTTACATTTGTGTTTTTCTGTCAATTAGAGCAAACTAATAAAAATAACATCGCCCTGACCGGTTTGGCTCAGTGTCGGCCTGCGGACTCAAGGGTCCCAGGTTCGATTCCGGTCAAGGGCATGTACCTTGGTTGCGGGCACATCCCCAGTAGGGGGTGTGCAGGAGGCAGCTGATCGATGTTTCTCTCTCATCGATGTTTCTAGCTCTCTCTCCCTTCCTCCCTGTAAAAAATAAATAAAATATATTTAAAAAAAATAAAAATAAAAATAAAAATAACATCTTCAGTATTCCTCTCATGTGTTGGTGCTGTTCCTCTGAGACCCTCAGCACTTGCCTCATGATGTCAATTGCCTGGTTACTTTCTTGCCTCTCCTGTTGTGTTTCTAGCACTTAACCAAGCATGAGTGGGTGCTTTTTAAATGAATGGATGGATGAATGTATGAACGAATGGGTGGGTGGGTGGGTGGGTGGGTGGGTGGATGGAGGGTTAAATGGATGGATAGATGATGGATGGATGGATGGATATATATATGTGTGTGTGTGTGTGTGTGTGTGTGTGTGTATACACACACACACACACACACACACACTCTCTAGAGGCCCATTGCACGAAGAGATTCAGGCAATAGGCCTTCCTTCCCTTGGCTTCCAGCACCGGTTTTCCTCCGGCACCCGGGACTCAGGCCGGAGTCTGCCATCTTCATCTTCACTGCAGACTCCGGCTGGTTCATCTTCGCTGCTTCGCTGCAGACTCCGGCCGGAGTCTTCCGTCTTTGTCTTTGCTGCAGACTCGGGCCGGAGTCTGCCATCTTTGCTGCAGACTGCATCTTCATCTTTGCTGCAGACTCCGGAGTCTGCAGTCTTGTCTTCACTGCGGCACTCCACTCCTGTAGATCCCTTCGCCCCCCGCTCCCTCCCTCTCATAGCAGGCATCATGCCCCTCCTGGCCACTCCGCACCTGGAGCAGCTGAGCAGCTGCCATCTTTGGCCTTCTAATTTGCATACTCACTCTGATTGGCTATGGGAGTAGCGGAGGTATGGTCATTTTACATGTTTGTCTGTTATTAGGTAAGATATATATATATGTGAATGGATGATGGGTGGATAGATGAATGGATATATGAATGGATAGATGAATGGATATATGAATGGATGGATGGATGGATGGATGGATGGATGGATGGATATATGGATAGATGGATGGATATATGGATGGATGGATGATGGATGATGGATGGATGGATGGATGGATAGATGGATGGATGGATGGATATATGAATGGATGGATGGATGGAATGATGGATAAATGGATGGATAAATGGATGGACGGTTGGAGCTGCTCCAGGAGATGCATCCCCATCTTTGATGGGTCATCAGAATCCCTCCTAGAGAAGTTGCAGACGTTTTTCCCAGATTCATTGGGAAACTAGACTCGGTTTTTCAGGCCTCTTGTTTATTTATTTACAGTTTTAGATTATTCTTACAGCTACAGTGCTCTCTGGAGAGGTCTCCAAGCTAATCAGCCAGAGATTCTAGCCCAACGCCACCATACTGGAGCCAGCTTATATAGATACACTAATTTTTAAAATAATTTTACTGAGATATAATTCACATACTGTACAGTTCACCTACTTAAAGTGTACTGTTAAATGGTTTTCAGTATAATCCCATAGTCAACTTTAGAACATTTTCATCACCTCAAAAAGAAACCCCATACCTTCAGATATTGCCACCACCGCCCTGCCCACCTATCCCTTCCCCTATCTCAGCACTAGGCAACCACCAACCTACTTTCTGTTTTTATAAATTTTCATATTCTGGACATTTTATATTAGTGGAATCACATAATAGAATCATAATGGACTTTTATTTAGCACAGTGTTTGAGCATTCCGTTTTATGGCCATATAAGGTTCTATTGCATGGATATATCTACCACATTCTGTTTATCCTTTCATCAGATGTGGATATTTGGGTTGTTTCCATGTTTTGGCTATTATTAATAATAATACTAAAACATTTATATACAAGCTTTTCATGGACATATATTTTTATTTCTCTTGGGTATATGCATAGGAATGGAATTGTTGGGTCATATGTTAACTCTGTGTTTAATCGTTTGAGAAGCTACTGGACTGTTTTCCAAGCAGCTGCACCATTTTTTATTCCCATTATCCGTGTGTGAGGGCTCTGATCTCTCCATGTCCTCACCAACACTGGACTCAATGATTTGCAAGGTCCTTTTTCCAATTTGGGGCGGGGGGGGGCTTTTTGCCTTTATGTCTCCTCCTTCCTGTGCCTCAGCAGAGTGCATAGAGGGCTATAGGGAATTTCTCAGTTAATTTTCTGCCAGTTAACCACTCAGCTTGCTCCCTGTGGTTGTAACTGGCTGCAGGCTGCTCCTGCTGTGTGCAGGTAAGGAGGTTATCTGTTGCTACCACACTCTAGCGGGTGAAACTAACCTCAGAGATAATGGGAATATAGCACCTGAGGACTGTAATGGACAGCCAGTCAGGATCTGCCACCAGGTGGTCTCTCTGCAAGGCATCTGGCTGCATCTGGAGTCCTGGCTGCAGCTGCCCCAGACTAGCCCTGGAGGGAGAGCTCCTGGGTCCCAGAGGCCCAAAGTGGGTGAGCCACAGGCCCCCCACAGGTAGCCCATGGGCCTTCCATCCGTCTTCTGTAGAACCGCACTTTGTGCCAGGTCTTGAAAGTGTATGACGCGAAAGACAAAGCGATCCCTGTCTGCAAGAATGCATACTATTAGTGCGGTGGTCGCCAACCTTTCGGACCTCACGGACCACCAGTGGTCCACGGACCACCGGTTGGCGACCGCGGCTGTAGAGGATTCCCAGTGGAAGTGATTTGGAGCTCAGGCTCTCTGGCTGCCTAGTTCCCTAATTATTTGACCTCAGCATGTCCCAGAGAGAAACACTTGGGGAAACCAGCCCCAGGAGAACTACCATACCTGGGTCTTCCACATGTCCTTGGCCGACAGCTCTCATCTCTGGCTTGGCCATCCATCTCCCGAGACCTCCGTCATTGGGGCTCTGTGTTCTAGAAGGTTGAAGGTGTAGCTAGGGAATGTTGTGGGCAACTCCTGTTTGCCTTGGTTTCCTAATCTGTACAATGGGGACAACAATGGTGCTTACATTATAGGATTGTCTTGGATGAAATGAATATACACCAAATAGATACATCACAGGGCTTGGCACATAATAAATGCCCACCAAATGCTAGCTGTTATTTGTTATCTTTTATATATCAGTGGGAGCCATTGAGAATTGCATTGGAAACATAAATAAGGTTTTAGAGGAAAATGGTTTGGAAACCAACCATCTGCAGGGACCACAGTATTGATGATTTGCTCTCCTGCTATAGGAAAGGTCAAAGGGCCTCCAAGTAAAGGCAGAGACAGCCACTCCAGGATCAGGGGTCTGGCCTTTCGTCATCTGTGGGCTTTACACTCCTGGGCTCTGGCTGTTCAGTTCTGTATCTCGCCGTGGTTCATAGAGAATTCGGGGAGAGCTTTGAGAGCCCTGGGCGCCGGATGAGTTCTAGTTCTAGGGGCTTCTGGTGTTGTGTGTGACACACCGGGGCGGGGGCGGGGGGTACTCAGCCAACAAGGGTTCCACCCCAGCCTCACTGTATTCGCTGCTCCACGGCTGATAGGCCACCCGTCTCTGCCCAGCAGCCAGCAGCTCCTGTCTGCTAATACCAACGGGGGCAGAATGCAGTTCCCTGCTGGCCATTTTCTCATTTCAGGGAATCCGTCATCAAATACTCACTAATTAACTAAGTGTCTCGTGGGCCTGGGTCTGGCTCCCAGGGGCTGAGGGAAGGAGCAGACACCTCCTTGGCCTCTAAGAGCGCATGGTTTAGTTGGGGAAGGAGGCAGCCCCTCAGACCACTCCAGGGCTGAGCTGGAGTGTGATCGGGACATGAGGGGAGCAGGGGGACAGCCCTGTGCATTTATATGCCCCTTCTCCCCTCCCTTGAGATACCCAGAAAGACTACCCCTTCCTCTGGACAGGGCTCGGGCCTGCACCACCTTCTGTGGTTGGCTATTTTCCTTGCTTTCAGTGCGGCCCAGTCTCTTCAGAGTGACACAGGCTTCCTGCGATCGCTCTGTGGCTGTCTTCAACCAGGCTAGCATTGAGTCCTTCTAGAAACCTCTTTCTCTTTGCCATGACGCTGCATATTTCTGTTTTGGACTGCCACGTATTGATTTCACATTGTAACTCCCAGGGGACAGTGATGGTTCTTGATTTCCAGGTTCTTGGAGACCCCTCTCGTTTTTGTTCTATGACTCACCTACAGTTACTTTCTTGTAGGAGGTCTCAAGCTCGGATGCCTGTGAAGGCCAGGCAGGTAACATGTGAGTGAGTGTGGAGCCATGAGAGAAGGATGGCTGTGGCAGTGGGGAGACGTTAGGGAGTGTGGAGGTCTGTGGAGACCTGGAAATTGCATGCCCAGTCTGAAGGGGCCAGCACCGCTCTGCCCTAGCTGATGGCTGCAGTGTGGGAAGGTGGGCAGGTGGTACTGGCTCTCCCAATTCTTTAAGAAAATCAGAAATGGGGATTTTTTTTTTACATGAAATCTTTTTATTTTAAAATGTCAGCTCAAACATTCTTAAAAAACTCAACAGGCAAAACAGAACACAGCCAGAGCATTTACGGTCTGCTTTGTGGTTATGCTCCAGTCATCCAAGGCAGGGGGAGGAGGTCAGAAGGCCCCGTGGGCAGTTGCTAGGGGTGTTCTTAGGGGTGGGGACCACTGTGAACTGGGGTGTCAGGGTGGTTCAGAGGATGAAGAGGGGAGAGGTTAGGGGGGGCGGAGACCCCATCAGACTCTTGGAAACTGCTGGCACGGTCACTGCTCCCACTGGGCTCTAGTTCAGGAAGTTGCTGCCAGGAGAAAGCTGACTGGGGACCCTGGTTACCCCGAGAGAGACACTGGAGAGAGAGTGTCACCTGAGAAGAAAGCCCTCGGGTGCTGGGCCACCAGGCTCGGAGGAGCTCTCTGGCCTTAACCTGAGGTGCTCTCACAGGTCCATTGCCAGGTTCAGAGCAGGACACTGTTGGTCTCCCTTCCGGCATGCTCCGAGTTGGTTTTTACTCTTTCTTTGTCAACCCAGGAGCCTTTGAAGGCCAGTGGTGGGGCCCACCCTAGCTACTCACAGGGCCCATAGCGGAGAGGGAATGAGTCCCCATGAGTCCATGCAGGTTGGCAGAGCTGAAGGTGAACCCAGGAATTAGAATGTAGGAAAGGGCCAGACTGAGGCCTTCCTTATGCAGGGAACAGGCAGTTCAGGGTGGGGAGACATTAGGGAATAGTGGGGTCTGTGGATGGCTGGAGTTCAGAAACAGCAGTGACCAGTGATAGCCAGAGTGGCCAAGGGGGCTTCATGGGGAAGGTGTATCTGGAGCTGGACCCTAAGGGTGGTGCAATTGGAGAGGTGGGAGAGAAGGCGCAAGACAGAGTGGGGCATAGCAGGGAGCAGTTGTGATGTCAAATTATAATCACAGCTAGTCATTGAGTGCTTGCTGTATACCTGACCCTGTTGAACACGTTCTCGTGCATTCTCTCACTAAATCCTCGCAACACCTTACGAGGTGGCCCTTTCATCATCGGTCTCTTTAAAGATTGGAACCAGCATTGGAACCAAGCATCAGAAACCATAATCGTTATGTTACCTGAGGGGTCAGGACACCCCTAGGAGCCGGGGGCAGTGAGGAAGCCGGCTGAGTCCAGCCAGGGATGTGACTGGCTGGCCAGTAACCCACCAGCTTTGATGTTGTATCTCCCTCCCCTTCAGGGCTTCACGTGTGACTTCCCTGCCCCCTGTGACTATAGGGCATGGCATGCAGCAAGCTATGGGGGGATTGCCTTGAGGAGGCTCTGGGATGTGGGAAGAAGTTGGAATCCTGATTCTGGGATCAGGTATCCTTGATGGCCGGTAGGGAGGGGTACTGGACAGGTACCCCTCGCCCCCCGCCCCCAGCACCCTTGGCTTTAACATCCCAACAGCTGTGCGGGACTGGGGAGAGCCTGGCCCAGCAGCAGTGGGGGAGAGCTGAGGACACCACTTTCCACTCTCCTGAAGGGAGTGCTGGGGTCGCAGGAAGAAGCGGTGGGGGTGGGGGTGGGTGGGGGATGGGGTGCAGGCCAGTCTGTCCTCTTGGGCTTGGGACCATGAGGGGTATAGGATGGATTGGAGCCTCAAGGACCATGCAGTCTTGTCAAGATAAGATAAAAACCCGTAAAAAATTCAAGAGCAGGGCAAGAGTTGGGTAACAGCACAGGGGAGGATGAGGAGGTGTCCGGAGGCCGCCTGTGCCCAGCGCTGAGGGAGCAGGTTTGGGGGTCAGAGCAGGAAGCCCAGTGGGGGCTCCTGTGGGGCTCGGGGGCCCGAGGGCAGAGCAGACCTGGACAGTAAGCCTCCCAGAAAGCAATGCATTGCCACGTGTAGGTGACACGGAAGTTCCATGAAGCAGTTGTTCCACTTACAACGTGTGTCACTCACGGGTGTTTTCAATGTAGTTTTACATTTTTAATGCTGACATCGTGCGTTTATTTCACACTAGGTTTATGTCACGGCCCACTAGCCCGCCGAGCCCTGCAGTTTGAGAAAACAGTCCACGCCCAGCTAACAGCCTGTCTGAGGTTTGAGTGACAAAGGGTTACACTGGTGTGTGCCTGGGGGAGTGTCGGAGGTTGAGAGGAAGAATGCCAGGTGTCCTGGACTCCTGAGACAGTGAATGTTGCCGATTTCTGAGGCTGCCTCCAGCTCAGCTGTCTCTGATCTTTCCCACTTCCGGTGGTCGGGGACCTGAGGGTCCATCGGTGGAATGCTCCTGCTTTTTCTTCGGCGAACACGGACGTGTCCCGGGCTCCTGAGGTCACACTGACAGGAATGGCCGAGCGCAGGGCTGCCGTTGCCGGGGAAAGGCATTGTCCCCGAAGTCCCATTTTTGCAGGAGGTGGAGCGTGGGCTGGACTTGGAGGGGGGGGGAGGTTGGCAGCAGGCCCCGTGAAGGGGGTTCCCATGGCTCCCTCTGGAGAGCTTTGGGCATGCTCCGTTCCCGGGCATCGAGGCCTCTCTCCTCCCACTCTCAGCAGGCAGCATGGCCGTGGCCTGGCCCTGCCCTCCTTGCTGCAGGCTCTGGGCAAAGGTGTCAACTGCCAGCACCATGTGGAGTTGGGACTGGGAGAGGGGATGGCCTGGTGGGTAACAGGGTCAGCAGGAGGCAGTTGTGGAGGGGAGCTCAGGGGAGCCAGGCTGTGCTGCAGCAGGAGGCGGGGAAGGGGCCGTGGGAAGGGGAGGTGCACGAGGTTCAACACGAGGTGAGCAGTGGTGGCGCGCTGGGCCCTGCTGCCCACCCACAGCTCAGTGTGCCTGCCTCCATCTCCAGAGTTGCTCCCCTGCCGGCATGGATGGACAGGCCCACGAGCCCCAAGGCTGCTGAGCTCCGGCTGAGAGAGGCTGAGCCCCTGGCAGCAGCCAAAAGCAAAAACAAAACAAAACAAAAAATCAATAAACAAAAACCACGCATTAGGAAAGCAGAAAGGAGTCAGGAAAGCAGGAATCGAGACCCTCCCTCCGAGGCTTCCTCCGTGAGGTCCCACAGGGTGTGGTGCCCGGTGAGCTGCGTGCTGAGGGCGGAGGGAAAGGCTCTGCTGAAGGTGAGGGGTGCGTGCTGCCTCCTTTCAGGGCCTGGATTCCCCAGAGCAGGGCCCGTGGCGGAGAGGCAGAAGTGTCTCTTGTTTGCAGGTCACTGCATTGATCCTGGGGGTTGCAGGAGGAGGTAATGCCTCTTAATGCCTTGGCTGTTCTTAAAGGGATTGGCTAAATTTACAGCCATTAATGCCATTTGTCCCCGGGCGAGAGGAAAGGCTGCTGTGAGTGGCCGGGAAGGCTCCAGCCTCTTGCCTCTGGGCCCTCCCGTTCCCTCCAGCCCTCTAGCGGATGGTAGCAGACTCAGGGGTCTGCAGGGCCAGAGGGTGGGGGAGAGACACTCCTGACCTCAGGCAGGGAACCCCGTGCCTTCGGTCAGCAGAAGCACCTGTGCTGAGTGCTGCTTGCCAGAGAGGCCACACCACTGGGCAGAGGGCAGGCAGCAAGGGGAGGGCTCACCTGGGTCTGGGTAGGGAGGACAGGAGTGTGGACAAAGGCGCCTTTTCATCAAAGCACGTGGGTGTTTTTGTTTCTGGCCTTAAACACAGTCAGCCGGGCTCCCCGAGCTATAGTGACAAGCATAGAACAAGATTGGCTGTTGCAGGGGGTGCCCCGAGCCCCTGGAGCTGGGGCGAGGTCCCTTAACAACACCAGGAGGAGAGTGTGGGCCCCCCCTTTCCCCAGACAGCTGTAGGTCGGCCTAAGTCCTGCCTGGGAAGCACAGGCCCAGATATCCCTCCTAAAGCTGTGCACACCCAGGCCCACCCCTTGTGCCTGCAGGCCCAGGACCGCCTGCTCTTTACCGCAAAGAGCAGCCTCAGCACCTTCCCCACTCCTGCTGCTTCCCTCTTTGTTCCTCCACACCCATCACCTGGTAGGGAATGGGCTGAGGAGGGAGGGCTGGGGGGGGAGGGGGGTCGGTCAGGGGCGTTGGCTGCAGGGTGGGTTCCTGGGATGGGGGTGGATTGGTTGGCTACAGGGTCCTGCATTCTGGATGGCTGCAGCCAAGGTGTCTCTTCTCTCCTTCTTCCTTTGGTCCCATCCCCCTTCTCACTTTGCTCATCATTAAAACATAAGCTCCTCTTGCTGGCTCCCAGCTTCGCCAGCAGCCCAGCTGTGGGGATTTCCCGTCCTGTTCTTGCTGTGAATGGGAACCTGAGCCAGGAGGACACCTCAAAGCCCAGGAAGGAGGGGAGCGGAGCAAACCCTCATTCCCTTTATTTCCCTGGTCTCCACCAGCCTGAGAGTTTACTCCGTACCTCCTCACTCTCTTTGCCTTAAAAGTGGGGCGGAACTTCTGGATATGAACCCAAAGAATTAGAAACAGACGCAAACAGATTTGTGCACACCCGTGTTCACAGCAGCATTACTCACCATGGACAAAGGTGGAAACAACCTGAATGTCCTTGGATGGGTGAATGGATGAACAAAATGTGATCTATACATACAATATATTATTGTATACTGTGTTGTTATTTAGCCATAAAAAAGGTGTGAAATTCTTGACACATGCTACAACATGGATGAACTGGAGTACATTATGATGAGTGAAGTAAGCCAGTCACAGGACAAATTCTGCATGGTTCCACTTATATATGAGGTTCCCAGCATAGACAAGTTCACAGAGATGAAGGAAGAACAGTGGGTGCCAGGGGCTGGAGGAGGAGAATGAGGAGGTGATGTTTAATGGGCACAGAGTTCCTGTTTGGGAAGATGAACAAGTCTGGAGGTGGATGGTGATGATGCTTCTACAACCATCGTGAGTGTATTTAATGCCGCTGACTTGTACACTTGGAAATGATGACAACGCTAAATTTTATGGTGTGTATAATTTACCGATGCAAAATTGGGACAAGCCCAGCCAGCATGGCTCAGTGGTTGAGTGTCAACCTATGAACCAGGGGGTCACGATTTGATTCCTGGTCAGGGCACATGCCTGGGTTGCAAGCTCGATCCCCAGTGTGGGGTGTGCAGGAGGCAGCCAATCAATGATTCTCTGTCATCATTGATGTTCCTATCTCTCACTTTCCCTTCCTCTCTGAAATCAACAACAACAACAACAACAATATATATATATATATTTTTTTTTAATGGGGCGTGAGTGACTGAACTTCCAGCCCCATAGCTGAGGAGATGGACCATGGGGACAGCGCTCTCTCCCTCTCCCCCCTCCTCTCTCTTCTCGTGCACAGAGATAAAGCTGAGCTTTGGTGCTGAAGGAGGGCTTCTGGCTTCCTGGTTGGGACTCACTCTGAAATGAAGAAGGGAGCCCAGGTGACAGGTTAGCCTGGTTTCCCTCAGAAAGCAGAGTTCCTGGGAGCACCCCAGGAGCAGGAGTCCCTGGGAGGGTGACATGGGCAGGGGGGGGGGGGGGCAGTGACATGGGAAGGGGGGTGACATGGGAGGGGAGAGACATGGAGTGGGGAGAGCCAGACAGAGGAGTATATGGATCTGGTCACCACCGGGGCTCCATCTCCTAGGACACATTGAGGGACTGTGTTGACAGCACCTCAGAATTGTCATCTGGGAGACCAAAAAGGGGTGTGTACCCAGGCATGTTAGCTCCTGGCACTTCCAGGGTGCCAGCTGGGATCCTGCAGGTGTGCCCGGGCAGAAGGCGCCCAGGGGGCAGAGGTCAGGTGCTGTCGGCTACACTGCATGCACCTGATTGAGCAGCAGTGGCTGGAGTAGAAGGGAGTGCAGCTGCGAGGATGTGCCTCAGGAGGCATCCCAGCATCCTCTTTTTCCCTCTGGGCAGCAGCATTCTGCAGGGTGGGAGTGGGTCTCAATGCCTGTCCTTTTCCTCAGTGAGCCTGTGAGGGTTGGGGCTCCCTCACAGGACAGGACTAGGGTATGCCCAGGAGAGGCCCGGGAGAGTCCGGGAGGGCCCAACAGAGCAGAACAGAGGCCACTGCTAGAGGCAGAGCCAGGCACCCATCCTCCTGGAAAGCTCCAAGCCAGTGCCTGCAAAAGCCAGGCCTGCACCTGTGCCTGTGCGGGCGCCAGGAAGCCCTCGATAAGATCTGAAGTCTTCGAGGAATAATAGGCATGGCCTTAGGCGCTACCTTCTCCTGCAGGCGGCTCCTTTCAGCCCTCTCTGGACATCAATCTTATCATGCCATCTGGCTGGGACCAGCAGCTGGGCACGGGCCCAGCCCTCCAGAGCCCGAGTCCCATTGCAGCACTTGAATTCACTGTGGGGCCTGGGGAGGTGGGAGATGTCCTGAGGGCCAGAGCAGGCTGCCAGGAGAGGGGATGAAGAGGCAGTGAGGTGTAGGTGGACCTGGAGCTCTGCTGTGCTAACTTGGGCAAGTTACTTAACCTCTCTGAACCTCCGTTTTCTAAGTAGCATAATTATACTGATCTCATAGAGTTGTTGTGAGGGGTAAGTGGGTGAAGGCATATTAAGTGCTGAGAAGAATGCCTGGCACATGACCTGGGCTCAGTGCACGTTAGTTGTTCCTGTTATTAGAAGGCACAGTGCTCATGCCCATAGGTCAGAGCCGAGTGAATCCTTTTCCCACTAGCCGCCATTAAACCTGGGGATTGGGCTGTTGCCAGGTGGCCTCTGATGTGCTATCCTACATTCCGTGAGTGAGAGGACCTCTGGATTCAGTGGGTGGAGGGAATGGGAAAGTGCTTCGGGATGAGGGGCACAGTGTGAGCAAAAGCAGGGGCAGAAAGAGCCTTGCATGTTGGTCTTCCTTTGCTGCACAGCACATCACTACAAACTCAGTGGCTTACAGCGATGCCGTACACTACCTCCCAGCTCTGGAATTGAGTCACTCTCGGTGTATCACGAGGCTGAAATCAAGGCTTGCCAGACTGGGTTGGTGTCGGGAGGCACAGCGGAGCAAAGTCTGCTTCCCAGAGCATTGGATTTTGGCAGAATTGACTTCCTTGCGCGTGTAGGGCTAAGGTGCCCTTCTCCTGTCTGCCACTGACCAGAGATTCCCGGAGGCTGCTATGTTCCTTGCAGGTGCCCCCTCCTTCTCGCCAGCAGTGGTGTGTCCTGTCTTTCTTGTGCTTTGAATCTTTGTCTCTAGCTCCAGACCCAGATTTAAGAGATTCATGCAATTAGGCCCTCCTGCATAGTCTCCCTATATTCAAGTCTGCTGATTTGGAGTTTCATTATATTTGCAAGATCCCTTCAGTGTTTCATTGAGTAACTGGGAGGAGGTGTACACGCAGGACACTTCATGGTTCTGCCTAGCACATAGACATATGCCTGGGGCGAGCAGCGGAGTAGACAGGGGGCTGCAGAGGGTCATGGGCAACTGTTGGAGCGGAAGGTGGGTGTTGGTGGTGGGAGGGATGGAAGGTCACTGTAGGCCTTGAATGGCAGGTGGAAGAAGGGGCATTAGACACACTGCACCTCTGACTGTGGCCTTGCACAACTAGGCATGCTTATTCCAATCGGAAATGACTCCCTTCAGACCCACTGTCCCCTAAGTCTTCACACCTGGGTTCCCTACTCTGATGAGGGCTCCTGGGCCTGAAACCTCAGACCACTCCCTCTGGGATGGAGCAGGCTCCAAACCCCAAGGCCACTGAGCTCAGGAGCCCAGAGCTGGCTCCCTCTAGCATCATCCACTCCCCTGCAGCGGCCTGGGGTCCAAGGGAGGCTGGGCTCCTTGCAGCAGCCAAAACCCAAAAATCGGAGTCAGAAGGTATATGTCCACCATCGCCAACCCAACCTTGGACCAGGCCAGCAGGGGTGTGCGAGTCAGCATTCATGAACTTGGTGGATTTCTGTAACCCAGTGTGCCATGCCTTGTCTGTTGATCACTAGCGAATACCTACATTCTAAAAAAGTTCTCAGTAATCCAAGGTTTTGGAATTCACATGTTCTTGGAAGCATACCAGGACCTTGTCTTGGTTATGAACAGTCACAGCCGAGGCCGGCGCATGCCACCCTTTGAGTCTCGGATCTCCGGGCGTACATCCAGGTCCTCTGTGTGCCCAGTGGCAGTGGGTTGGTAGATGGCGTTCTCCTGGTGAAACCATGTGCAGCGTCCTCTAGCTGAGGGGACTCCCCTTGGAGAGCAGCAATGTCCAGACAATGAAAGGGACACCAGACAAACTTTGACGCCCCTTCCCATCTGGCTTAGAACCTGTTGGGAAACGGGGAGGGGCCCTACTAGGGGACCTAGAGGTAAGAAAGGTTCTAGCTCTTCCCACCTCTAGGTGGACAGGTGGGAGCTGTGGGCAAGGGGTGGGAGAGGGACGTGGAGGTGGCCCAGCTGGCCGGGGCCCCCACAGCAGCTGGGTCCACCCAGTCTGCCCGGGAAGGGACAGCAGTTCTGTTGTTGGATTTCAGCAGTGTCCCTGGTCTAGCCATGGAGGCTGCCTGGCCACCCAGGTTATGCCAGGTTGCATCTGAGAGAAGGCCCAAGGGCTAACCAGGGTATGCAGGGTGGCCAGGCAGCCTCCATGGCTAGGCCACGCCCTCCCAAACCACCCACCAGGCCTTTCATCTCTGTCATTAAAAGCAGGTCACATTCCTACAGACTGAGCCCAGCATGGGTCCCCGGAGCCGCCGCACCATCATGAGGCTGCAGAATTGTGCTTATAACTTCAGGCCTGCAGGCTTCAGCTAATGTAGGGAGAGTCTGGTGTCCAAAGAGAAGGCATCTCTTTAGAAGGAGGCATTTCCTTGGAGGGTTTGTGTCTGAGGGTCCCCGACACATCCTAATGGTTGGGTCAGAGACACCAAAGCCTGTGGTCTATTGTATTCTGCTTTATGGCAGCGTTTCTTAACTCCATGTTGGGAAATGGGGCTTGGGTGGTCATCTTGGTCTGTTTTCTGCTTTTCCCCAGATGGCAAGGTGTAGGTATGGACTAATCCCAAACATCGCACACGTTCCTATGTTGGTCAGCTAGGCAAGTTACCTGTCTTGTGTGGGCCTCAGTTTCCCTTTGCACACAGGAGAGTTACAGCATCCACCTCACCCTAATGAGGGCATGGCCTCCGCCTCCAGCTTTGTTTCACAGAGCCTTGCTCTTTCTCTCCCGCAGCCTTGACCCAGGCCCGCGCTGGAGGGATGGAGAACTCCTCGGCAGCTTCTGCCTCCTCCGAGGCTGGGAGCAGCCGCTCCCAGGAGATCGAGGAGCTGGAGCGGTTCATCGACAGCTACGTGCTCGAGTACCAGGTGCAGGGGCTGCTGGCAGACAAGACGGAGGGTGACGGTGAGAGCGAGAAAACGCAGTCCCACATCTCCCAGGTGAGCATCGCCCCAGGGAGGAGGAGAGGGGCTGGGGCCTGGGCAGGCACAGGGCCTGGGAAAACTCAAAGGGTGTGATAAGGGGACCCTAAATCCAATTGCCTGGCCCTAGATTGCTGAGGTGTGGATGGTCCCACCCACAGCATGGGACCCCTGCAGGAAGCCCCTGTCAGACCTTCTGACCCGCCTCTGCTCTGTCCCACCCTATTGGGCCAACGTGCGATGAACAGAACACAGATGTACTGAGCACCTACCATGTGTTCTACCCTATTTATTCCCTGTCCTCTATAAGCTTATGTTCTGGAAGAGATCTGGGGGTTGCAGCTCATCCAAAATGCACACAATGAGAGGCTGTGACTTGTGAATATTTTCTCTGATTTCAAATACAGGCAGTTGTGGGCAGCCACAGAATTGAGTCTCTCTGGCAATCCCTCAGGGCTCTGTGTCAGACCTAGTGAGGCCCTTGAGGCGTTCTGACCAGGATCTCAGGCTGGTCTCGCCCCCTCCTGGTCAGCCTGTGGCAGCCCTGGTCTTGGGTGGAAGGTGGACTCGGATGGAAGACTGTGGGCCAAGATTGGGACGGGGAGGAAGCACTCTTGCCGCCTCCCGTAAGCATCTGGGAGCTATCTCCCCCAGGAGCTGGCCCATGGACAGGTGGGCGGGGCCAGCCTGCTGGGTGCTGCCTGCCTCCGCCACCAAGGGCATCTTTCAAAGGTTCTTCCAGGTGAAATGGGTTCTTACAGGAGGAAGGTCCAAGGAAGCCATGAAGCTTCACCCTAGAGGAATGCTTTGTGGATTTCTGTTTCCAAAGCAGGCCCTGGGAAGAGAATTTTGGGAGGAGGGGCCTGCCAGTGACTTTGACCTTCCTGTGGTGACTGCTGGGCCCTCAGGAGGACAGCAGATAGAGCGGTGCCCTCCCTCTGGGCCCTGCACTGCCCGTTCCTGCTCCTGGGATACTATGGGCCTGACCACGCGCCTGGATCCACATCTGGAGGGGCTTTAAACAGATGCTTGTTGCCCTGGCCGGGTGGCTTAGTTAGTTGGATCATTGTTCCATACACCAAAAGATTGTGGGTTTGATACCTGGTCAGGGCACATACCTAGGTTACAGGTTCAATCCCTCATCGGGGCACATATGGGAGGCAACCGATCAATGTTTCTCTCTCTCTCCCTTCTTCTCTCTAAAAAAATCAGTAAAAAAAATCCTCATGTGAGGATTAAAAAAATAATAAAATTAAACAACAACAACAACAAAAATAGATGTTAGTTGCAAGGCAGAGCGTGGACAACATGGCCACTGGTAACATCTGGATGCATTCCTTGAACGTCCTGCATTTTATGAAGTTTCCTGGAAGAATGTGAGCACTGGGCAGGTCTGCTGTGCGCTGCTGGCCAAGGAAGGACATTTCCATCTTGATCCCACCCCACCCCGTCCCACATGCGCCCCACAGACACAGCTGGGGTACAGGCTCCAGAGGAGGGTGCACTGTGGACAAGGCCGGGCTTAGAAGTGTCGACATAACACGCTTCTGTTGACGCAGCCTTATGGGAAAGCTTTCTGCTAAAGCATGTTTGATTGTTTTTATTTAATTTGATGACTATTTTAGATGGAAGCCAAAAACAAAGAACAAAAATAACCCCAGAGAATGTCCCCGTCTGCCTGTTTGCGGTGGTGCTTTAATGTTCCTGGGAGAGGAAAATTGTTAAGAATCTTGGAAACCTTGAGAAAGCTTGAGGGGATGGGGAAGAATGTTGTCCTCCAGTTGGCGAGGTCATTTTCTTAGGATCTGAGAGATGACAGTTGACACTCGGGAGGAAAATACCTTCCGATGTTTGTTCTCCCTGCCCCTCTCCAGCACCAACTAGAAAGATGGATGGATGGCCGGATAGGTGGAAGGAAGAGGAGGGAAGGGGAGTGGAGGGGAGGGGAGAGGAGAAGAGAGGAGAGGAGGGGAGGAGATTGGAGGGGAGGAGATTGGAGAGGAGGAGAGAAAAGAGGAGGGGAGGGGAGGGGAGGGGAGGGGAGGGGAGGGGAGGGGAGGGGAGGGGAGGGGAGGGGAGGGAAAGGAGAAAGTGAGCTTCCATTTCTTTAGATGAGTAACCAAGAGAATACTAGTATACACTCTAAGTTTCCCAACACTTTCAGGATACCATATTTTAAATCAAACCCCCACACACAAACATTTTAAGAGTACCTACCCTACATGGGATTCCAAGTCCCCAAAGTCGTATCCTGAAAGTTGTCCTCTCTCTGAGCTTGGGAGTAAAGGGGTTATAGTTCCATTCTGCAGAAGAAACAACTGAGACACAGAGACAGGAACTAGCCAGACTGCCCTGCCGGTGATGCCCATAGGTAGGCTGGGATCCGAGTACTCAGATTGGAGGTCTCTCTTTCACAATGTTTTTCTTCTCTTTTTCTTCGTGTTTTTGTTGTTGTTGTTTCATTCTGCCTTCCCTGTTCACTGTTCCCTCATCCCCCTTTTATCCCATCCCTTCATTTCACCTTGCCTCCGAACCTCCAACCCCCACATCTTTGCTCGTAGGAGGAAGCACTCAATGGTGGACCACCCATGAAAGTCTTAACAGAAGAAGTGAGTTTGAGGGGGAGCTGTGGGGTGGTTGACCATGGGGGACTCATTTTATTTTTCCCCTTATTTTAAAAAAATAATATATCTTTACATTTATAAGCACTATAGCCATACATTCTCATGGTACACAAGAATTCAAATATTATCAATAGAATCTCCCTTAGCGACTTCCTATATAAATGACATATAGAAATGTATTATTTCAAAATCATAGATTGTAGCCGGTAACTATGTTGTTCAATAACTCACATTTCCCCCTAGCTGTATGCCCTGGGGAGTCTTCCAAGCGTGTATATCTGCTGTGTTCTGTTTAATGGCCGCACAGTAGCCCATAGTATGGATGTCCCATAGCTCAGCCTTTCACCTTTGATGGGCATTCAGGTTACTTTCAAATTTTCCTCTGGAAATACAAGGTACTTCAGTGAAGACTGTTGGACATGCCTCTGCCTGCACATTCCAAAGTGTTTCTTTAGGCAGATGCTGAGAAATGGAATCTATTTCAACAGCCATTGCCAAATTGCTCTCCAAAATGACTATCCATTATTCACACTGCCACCAGTGTATTGGGACAAATTGTCTCTTGTCATTTAATGTGAATTTTCTTGATTTCTTTTTAATATGATTACCAGTTATTTTTTAAAGGGTTAAATTTTTATTTTACTTCTAAAGCAACATTTGGAAAAACAGAGACAATCAGAAAACAGAGAAAGAAGTTCAGCATAATTTTATGGCAGAAGCTAATATACTAGTAATTTCTGGCGTAAAACTCTTTCTTTATATACCTTTTACAAAGCTGGGGTTCTAGCATCCGTGTCGTTTTTAGCTTGCTTCTTTATTTAGCATGAGCTCCTATACATTGCTTGGTGGTTTTTGGCATAAAGCACAATTGTTTAAATCTGCCCTTTTCTACTAGTTACTTTAGGCTACATAGTGAAATATAATTAGAGCTAATATTTATTTATCAGGCCCTGTTCTAGGCTCTGGGACAGAGTGATTAACAGAATGGACCATATAATCCCTTTGCCCCTAGCTCTTTACTTTCTGGTGGGGAAAGATGGATGAGAGACAAAGAACTGGACTGTTAAAAGGTTATATACACACGAGTGAGGCGCAGTCAGGGGTGTGAGAGCTGGGCTGTCCCTAAGGCTTACTTAGAAGAGGATTTTTGAGCAAAGATTTGGAGAAGATAAGAGAGGGCGGCCACTTGGGAATGTGTATTCCAGGCAGAGGGAATGTCGAGGGCACAGATCACGTCCTGCTGTGAGGAACAGCTTTGGGTCCAGTCCCCTGGGAGCAGAGTGAGCAAGTGGAATGTCGTAGAAGAGCCAGGTCTGCAGGGCCTATTGGCCCCGGGGAGGACTCTGGCCTTTTCTCTAGCGAGACAGGAAGACACGGGAGGGTTTTGAGCAGAGGAAGGACATGGTATGACTGATTAAAGACTAGGAAGCCATTTAGGTGGTCCAGGCGAGAGGTGATGGTGGCCCGGAGCAGCATGGCCACTACTGAGGTGGTGAGAAATTATCAGATTCTTATTTTACAGGGTGGAGCAAACGGAGGTTTGCAGTTGTGAGTGTGAAATTCAGATTGTTCATGTATTATTATTTATTAATTATTGTATTATTTTTCATGTGAATAACTGTTAATCTACTTTTGCCCCACCCTGTATGTATATATATCATATGTGTATACTTTTTATTTTGAAATTATTTTAGGCTTATAGTAAAGGTGCAAAAATAGTGCAGGGTGTTCCTTTGAACCCGTTTGTCACCCAGCATCCCCTAATCTGAGCGTCTTACATAACCACAGTGCAGTGATCAGAACTAGGAAATTAACATTGGTACAATGGGGCCTTATTCGGGATTTTACCAGTTGTTCCACTCATATCCTCGTTCTATTCCAGGATCCAAGTTTGCATGTCATTGTTGTGTCTCCTTATTCTCCTCCAATCTGTGAAACTCTCTTGGTCTTTTCTTATCTTCCACGACCTTGACACTTTTGAAAAAACATATATTTTTATTGCTTTCAGAGAGGAAGGGAGAGGGAGAGAGAGAGAAAAAAACATCAATGATGAGAGGGAATCATCAATCGGCTGTCTGCACATCCCACACTGGGGATCGAGCTCACAACCCGGCATGTGCCCTGACTAGGAATCAAACCGTGACCTCCCTGGTTCATAGGTCGATGCTCAACCACTGAGCCACACACCGGTCAGGAGACCTTGATGCTTTTGAAGAGTACTGATCACAGATTTTGTAGGAAGTTCCCCAATATGAATTGCCTGATGTTTTGTCCTGATTAGATTGAGATTGTGTATTTTCGGCAAGAACACCTCAGAGGTAATGTGCCCTTCTCAGGGCATCCATTGTATTGGGGAGTGATGTTGATAGAGTTTATCACAAGCAATGTTATCCTCAATAGCAGGTGTCTGATGGATTTCTCCTTTTTTCCTTTTCCCCTGTAATTAATAAATATCTTGAGGAGATGCTTTGAGACTGCAAATATCGAGACAGAGGGAATTTAATGCATGGAGTTGGTTACGGATGATAAAAAAGCTGAGCAGCAAAATTACCCGAGATTTAATGGCAGGAAGCCTTACCACCTCTACACCTGAGGCACAGGTGTTGCCAGAGCCAGGGTCAGGGTCATGCACAGAAGGCTGCCTGCTGAGGGCTGGAGCCATGAGGGAGACCCTGTCACTGCTGGTAATGCCACCTGAGGTGGGGGGAGGTGGGAGCTGATGCCCTGACTCCTCCCTTCTTCCGGTCTCCCATTGGCCAAACTAGCTGACTGACTTCTCCCTTCTTCCTATCTCCCATTGGCCAAACCAGCTGACTGACTTCTCCCTTCTTCCGGTCTCCCATTGGCCAAACCAGCTGACTGACTTCTCCCTTCTTCCTGCCTCCCATTGGCCAAACTAGCTGACTGACTTCTCCCTTCTTCCTATCTCCCATTGGCCAAACCAGCTGACTGACTTCTCCCTTCTTCCTGCCTCCCATTGGCCAAACCAGCTGACTGACTTCTCCCTTCTTCCTGCCTCCCATTGGCCAAACTAGCTGACTGACTTCTCCCTTCTTCCTATCTCCCATTGGCCAAACCAGCTGACTGACTTCTCCCTTCTTCCGGTCTCCCATTGGCCAAACCAGCTGACTGACTTCTCCCTTCTTCCTGCCTCCCATTGGCCAAACCAGCTGACTGACTTCTCCCTTCTTCCTGCCTCCCATTGGCCAAACCAGCTGACTGACTTCTCCCTTCTTCCTGCCTCCCATTGGCCAAACCAGCTGATACAGGAGGCAGGAGACACAGTAGGCAGGGATCAGCTCCTCTGCAGTGCAGAGCCAGGATGGGCAAGAAGTGGGTGTAAGGGCTGGGACTCCCCGGGGACTGGGACGCCACCTTTGCCATTTCCCTCCAGCTGGGCTGTCCCACATGGCAGCCATCCCATGCGGCTCGCAAGCACTTGCAATGTGGTGGGTGCAAATTGACGTGGGCTCTAAGTGGATTTCAAAAACTTAATGTGAAGAGAAGAATATAAAATATCTCATTAATACATTTTATGTTAATTACCTATCTTAAGTATGTTGAGATTAAAATGGAGTATTGCGCTTAATTTGACCTTTTTACCATGTGGCTGCTGGGTCATTTACAGTTACATCTGCGGCTCTTGTTTGTGGCTGTCATCCTGTGTCTGCTGACAGCACTGCTCTAGAGCACACTGCACTGGCCCGTGTCATCAGCATTGTAGTAGCATACCTTTCCTGCACAGAGGTCGTGCCCTTGGCCCACAGTCAGGAAGGTGTGTCCAGCTAAAGTTTACAAGACCAGGCCTTGAGCCGTCCGCACGCACTGCCAGTGTTGACCAGGTGTGTCAGGCAGAGAGAGAGTGCTTTCCCTGTAAAGGTGTAGGTCAAGGTCCATGTCCAGCAGCCTTAGCCTGTGAGGCCAGCGGACGTTTAACACAATAGTAACACCACCACCATGGAGCTCGACAGCATCACACAAGGAAGAGCCCCACTGTTAACTACTGCTCCGTATCGCCAGTGTATTATGGTTTACAGACGTCCTCATCGCAGCCTGCAGAGCCGCCCAGCCTGGCTGTCCCATTGTGTAGGTGACACAATGAAGCCTGGGAGGTCACATGGGTATCAGTGGCTCTGAAACTCCTGGTGCATCACTCGGGAGCTTGTCAAAATGCTGATGCCCAGGCCCTGCCCTCACAGAGTCTGATTCAGTGGGTGGAGAGTGAGGTCCAGGGACCCCAGTGTGGCAGGCTTTGGGACGGTCAAGGTGGGACACACTTTGGGGCACATCAGGCCTCTAAGCTGTCAGCAGGAAGTTGTGGGTCTGGACTCTGCTGGCCAGTCTGGGGCTCTTCCCCAAGGCCAGGCTGTCCTGTCGGTCCATAGCTCCATCGTCCTTTGGAGCTGGGCATACAGGAAGATCCACACACATGCCTCACCTCCAGCTCTGGCCTTGACATTGTAGAGGGCTAGGGTGGCTGGAGGTGGTCAAATGGGCCAACATGGTGCCCGTTGTTCAAAACTCACGGTGACCCTGTGTCACGTCTGGTTGACTTTGGAGTGTAGCTGGATCTTCATCACTTCGGTGGGCTTAGGTGAAGGGAATCTAGGTTGCCTTCCCCACGTGTACCAAAGGGTCACCTCCCCATGGAACTCAGAGATGCCAACCTGGGCCTGCTGGTCGGAAGGATTTGCTGTTGAAATGGCCGAGCAGGATTCTCTACTGTCTCTGCGGCAGGAGGACAGGGCCATGCCTTGGGGGGCCGGGCTGAGTGAGGCTGAGCCTGCATGTCCTGCCATCACTGACCCCTCCTTTCTCCCCTGCAGTGGACAGCGGACTGCAGCCGGCAACTGGACAGCAGCTGTCCCTTCTCCCGAGGGCGAGCCCCCCCGCAGCAGGTAGGGAAGAGCTCTGCCCCATCGGGGGTCATCATGTGTCTTGCCTGTCGGGGTTTCTGGGCTGGCCCATGATGGTCATCGCTGGTGACCCTGCAGGTCCCCGTACACCCTCTGGTGGTCCAGCTGCTCTTTCTGATGCCTCCTCCCTGCCTGCGGGCGACAGTGGATTGGAGGCCAGAAAAGCATGGCTCTCCTGAGGAGTGGAGGGTGGAGCACACAGGAAGTGGAAGACAATGGGTGCCGACTGCCATCTGGAAAGTTCTCCCTGAATACCCAGCCCACAGTGAGGCACCCCTTCCTAAGAACACAGAGATTACCTCTCGGTCCCTCTCCCCCCCCAACCCCCACCGGCCCACAGGCTCCAATCGCCAGACGGTGAACAGGGAACCACGGGGAACCAGGGTGGGTGGCCGCGGCGGGGCAGGACTGGGGACTGGCGAGGGGAACCAGGTGGGTAGCAGCGGTGGGGCGGGACTGGGGACTGGCAAGCCAGGCAGAAGATGGCCCTGATCACAGGCTAGGCCTAAGGATCCTACCTGTGCACGATTTCGTGCGCTGGGCCTCTATTATAACCAACACCTGGTATTATAACAAACACCTGCATACAACCACATGTCCACTGAGAGGAGGATGGAAAGTGGTATGTGATCCATGCTCCCAGCGGAATATTACTCAGCAGTAGAACGAACTGGAGGTCCACACATTCATGTTGATGATGGGTCCCCCAAACAGTGGGACTCCTAGGGGGTTGGTGCCAGTGGGGCACTTTGGAGATTCTGCTCTAGGTTTGCAGAAGACCTGGAGGGGCAGACTGGGGGGGGGGGGGGGGTGAGGTGTCAGAGACCTGGCCATTTCCCGAGCAGCCAGCTGTCCTGGGACCAGGACACCAACCCCTATGTGCGTTGTGTGGCCAGGAGAGCAGGAGGCGGCAAGTCTTCCAGAATCATCCCTGGTGACCCCTAGGCTGAAAAAAACACATTTACCCCCACTCCCCACCCCCAGCCCAGCCTCACACTGCATCTGTCCAGAGAGATGAGGGGGCCTTGAAGGGCTCCTGCAATAGCTTGTTCCTGACTTCAGAGAGGTGACTGGGGTCAGAGGGACGGCTGAGTGGCCTGAGCTTGGTATGGCCACACCCCCAGTGCTGTGTGAAGCTGCCCAGAGCCGAGCACAGCTCAGCAGGCCAAAGAGTTGAAGGTGTTTGCAAAAGGATTTCCTGTAGATTCCTCAGCCAGGGAGTGCAGAGGCCTGGTGCTAAGCCCTGGTGGGCCTGAGGCATGGCCCCTGCCCTCAGGAGCCTTGCTCTTTAGAAGGACAAAATGATGTGTGAAGAAGTGCCCAGTGCAGGGCAGGAGATGCAAGTTTCCAAAGGTGGCCCAGACCTCAGGCGTCCCAGAGTTAGGAAGCCTGGGCAGGCGGAGCAGAGGAGGCGGCCTGAGTCAGACCCCTGGGTGGAAGGCTGTGGTTGGGACCCGTATGCTACACACCACAGTGCTCGAGAGGCAGCAGCTGGATTGGAATGGGGTCTCCTGAGGTCAGGAAGACTTGGGTTCACTGACGAAAGGCCTGATATTTAGACATGAGTGACTCAGTTCATTAGGGTACCAAAAATAGAGTGATGTAAACCAGGGGGAAGCTTCTTTCTCTCTCAGTACAACCTGGGTGGGTGCTCGGGGTTGGCATTGCAGCTCCATAGTGTCGGGACAAGTTCCTTGCTTCTCATTCTGTGCTATCTAGGGGGCTGCCTTTGTCCCCATGGTCCACGACGGCTCACGTTCCAGCGGGAGCACCACCCTGGGCCTCGGCTGGAGGAATCAGAGCTGGTCAGGGTTTCTGTTTCACCAGCTGCCCCTGCCCACACGGAGTGGCTCCCTGATGGAGGGGAGAACCACAGCTGCCCATTGAAGAGTGTGTTTGCTGAGTGCAGCTCCGATGGGATGCTGCTGGCCCATGCATGATTCAGGGCCCCCTTCAACCTGGTCCACTAGATGTCGGGGCACAGGACCAGCTCTCAGGGACAGCTGCCCGCCCCACAAGCACACCCACTGGCCTCTCCTCCAGGCAGATTCATGATGTGATCAGACTCTTCCATGTGCATCTGCCTGTGCCCTCAGCCAGCTGGTCAACCCAAAAATGGGAGCTAGGGCTGGCTCTGCTTCCCTGACTGCCCCTGGCCCAGGGCCTTGCACACAGTAGGTGCTGATAATGATGCTGGCGTTGGCCCATATCTAGTCCATGCAGCCAGCCCCTCGTGGGCCCTATGCCTCTGGCCACATCGACCTTGCTAAGCTTTCTGAGGTCACTGGGATGATAGGGCACTTCTACTTCCCCACAGTTGCCCATGGGGGAGAATTAGTTCCAGTGGGAAACAGGTTAAATTGAGACTGGGGTGTCGGGCTGCCCTGGCACTGCCCCTGACCCCCTACCTTGGCCCCATGTGCCCAGGAAAGGTGGCGGCCAGAGGATGCTAAGGTGCTGCATTCTGCCCAGAAAGCTCTGTGTAGCCAAGACCGGTTTGGCTCAGTAGATAGAGCATCAGCCTGCGGACTGAGGGGTCCCAGGTTCGATTCCAGTCAAGGGCATGTACCTTGGTTGCGGGCACATCCCCAGTGGATGGTGTGCAAGAGGCAGCTGATCGATGTTTCTGACTGTCTATCTCTCTCCCTTCCTCTCTGTAAAAAATCAGTAAAATATATATTTAAAAATAATGGGCCACACACAGTCCCAAGAAGGCCTGTCCAACTGCAGCAATTGGGAGCCAGCTGTACGGAGGACTCCTTGGCATCCTGGCAGCCTCTTTCCATGAGAACTTGTCCATCACCTCGTCATAAATTTAGTTAGGAGGAATAAATACAGTTTTCACCTTCCATCATGTTGGGGGAAATGCATGGAGATGATGTATTGTTTTTTGTTGTTGTTAATCCTCACCTGAGGGTATTTTTTCCATTGATTTTTTTTTTTTAAGAGAGAGTGGAAGGGAGGGGGAGAGACATAGAGAAACATCGATGTGAGCGAGACACATTGATTGGTTGCCTCCTACGCGTGCCACAACCAGAGCCAGGGGTCGAGCCTGCAACTGGGGTGCATGCCCTTGACTGGAATTGAACCCAGGACCCTTCAGTCCACAGGCCGATGCTTTATCCACTGAGCCAAACCGGCTAGGGCTGCATGAAGATGATTTAGAGAAAATCATGGGAAAACATTTCAAGGTTCCGGCATGGGGTTTAGCATTCAGGGAAGAAAGCTGCAGGCGTACGCGGGTTGTGTGGGGTCAGGAGGGAGCCGCTCTTCTCCGTCTGCACGGAGGAGCCCAGGAAAGAAAATGAATGCTCACAACAGAGGCAGGGCCTATGATTAGACCTTGGAAGGACTTCCTGGCTGAAGGGCTTGGCTGGCCGTGCTGGCTGCTGAGCAAGGTGATGAAACCGTGCTGGGAACCTAATGAGCACACCTCCTTATCAGGCGGGTCCTTGCAGAGCCCTGGGAAAGGTGGGGGCGTGTCAGAAATGGTGTCTTCGAGTCCTGGCGGCAGCCTGTGATCCCACACTCCCAGGAGCGTGAGAGAAGGGCACTTCCCTGTTCCATCATGATTCCCGGTAGCAACGTGAAGCCTCAGGAGAGTGTCCCAAAGGTCAGGAGAACAGATGCCGACCCAGGTGTGGCACGCCGTCCAGTGTCTCTTCTGCAAAATGAGGCTTTGGGCCACGCAGACCTCCGAGCCTCTCTGGAATGTATTTCATTGTCTACATTCTCTGTCTCCAGGAAATAACCACTGGATCCAAACAGTTGCTCAGAGCAACAGGAGGTCTGTATTTTCCAGATTTCTCTGCTGTTCCCCCACCCACTCTGAATCCTATGCCAACCTGCAGGCTAGGTAAACCCTAGGTGCCAACATTGACTCTGACCCAGGAGATGGCAGGTGGTATCTAGCAGGATAGAAAACTTTTAGACAATAGCTGCTCTGCTCCAGCCAAACAGCACAGGGAACACCGTGGCCCCTCCCACTCCACGCCAGCAAAGACCCAGTGGGAGCCTGGACTTTCACCCTCGCCCGGCTGGGACAGGTGCCTCAACCTCCCCCACTGGGGTGGTGTCAGAGAAAGCCAAGTAGGAAGATGCAACTTGCCTCCCTGCTGGCTTGTAAAAGGGCCCTTACGCTCCCCATGGTATTATTGGAGATAATACCTGTAGGCACCTAGGGTGGGGACTTGCACCCCACCCGGCAGTAGTGAGGCACCCTCCCCTCCCTGCTGGGATGTGTCAGAGGAGGGCTAATGAGAACTAGGACTTCTGTTGCCCAGTGGTAAGAAGGCCACCTCCATGGCAGGGTCATTGAGGACCATATGGGGACCTGTACCTTCACCTCCACCAGCTGTGACGACAGTGCCACCCTTGGACTGCTTATATTGTGGCTGTGACCCCTTTCCCCTGCCAGGGTGGCATCCGAAAAGCCAGTTAAAAACAGATTTCAGTGAGAGTCAGAATCTCATAACATATCACCAAAGTGTCCTGAGTGCAATCAAAAGTCACCTGTCATACCAAGAACTGGGAAGAGTTCATACTGAATGAAGAGGGGACAATCCATAAGATGTCAACACTGAGATGTGAAATCGGACTAGTATCTAGAATATGTAAAGAACTCTCGAAAATCCACATTAAAAACCATCCAATTTAAAAATGGACAAAATACACGAAGGCACGTACTTCACCGAAAAGGATATACAGAGGGCAAATAAGCACACACAAAGAGATGTTCGACACCATTAGCCACGAGGGAACATCAGTACACACCTGTAAGATCATCTGTAATTAACGCCCAGCGCTGGTGAGGGTGCAGGGCGGCCGGGTCACTCACACACTGCTGGTGGAAATGTACCGCCGTTCTGGAAAACAGTTGGGTAGATTCTTCAAAAACTGAACCTGCAAGAACCATATGATCCAGCCATTGCATTCCTGGCTGTTTATCCCTGAGGAATGAAAACTCACATTCACACAGAAACCTGTACTCAAACGTTTATAGCGGCTTTAGTGATAATAGCCCAAACTGGGAACAGCCCACGTGTCCTTCAGCACATGACTGCGGGACAAGCTGTGGTACTCAGCAATAGAGAGGAGCCAACTCCTGCCACTCACAACCTTCAGGGAATGGTGCTGAGTTGGGGGGAAAAAAAAAAGCCAGTCCCCAAAGTTACATATGCTTCAATTCCATTTATGTAACATTTTTTATTGATTTCAGAGCGGAAGGGAGAGGGAGAGAGAGAAAAACATCCATGATGAGAGAGAATCATTGATCAGCTGCCTCCCACACAACCCCCACTGAGGATTGAGCCTGAAATCCAGGCATGTGCCCTGTCTGGGAACCAAACTGTGACCTCCTGGTTCAAAGGTCGACTCTCAACCACTGAGCACACCGGCAAAGACCCACTTCTGCATCTTGACTGTATCATTGTCAGTCAGTGTCAGAAGTGACCTTGACTCAGGGGAGATATACTTGGCCATAGGCTGTAGTCATGATCTCCCACCTCTCCCTGGTCTTTTTGGGTCTTAATTCGAAGACCGTGAGGATAGAGAGGAAGGGACAGAAGGGACAGACAGGCACAGAAGTTCCAGAGTGAAAGGAATGGCCTTCCCTGCTCCTGGACTCCGCGCTGGCGCCTCCCAGGAGGTCCTCTCTGCTGGCTCTGCTCTGCCATGCTCCCGTCTCAGGGGCCCTCCTACTGTAAGGGGGTTAAATTGTTGGGGGCCCATCATAGGCTTGCCCACTTGCATGTGGGTGCTGTCCTTGGTGCTGAATGAACACACACACACACACACACACACACACACACACACACACACACACACGACACAACTGTTTCTCCTTGAACAACACTGCCCTTCCCCACCTCCCTCTGCACTTGGCTTCTTATTTCTTTTTTGCTGAAGCAAACCCAAGTCACCCTAAAGTCTCGTTTCGTTTGGGCCTGAGAGCAGCTTTAGACCCAGCTGTTTCAGCCAGGTTCTGTCTAGTTTCTAAACCCTTGCAGACTAGCATTGTCAACGCGCGTGCATGTGAACACACATACACACACATACACACACACATGCACAAACAAAAATCATTCTTAGTTATGTTAATAAAGAAACGAAAGCAGCATAGAAGAGGGTTCTTTTCCCTCCATTACACTGACTTAGCATGTATTTCTACTGTACAGGGATTGACTCCCACCTTGTTTCATTCACTCAGACAGCTCACTCCCCATAGTCCCTCTAACTTCACGATAGCAGATTGACCCTCTCCACCAGCACTGCCTTCCCAAACACGACAGAGATGGACTTGGAGGACCCAAACATTTGTGGGGATGGATATATGACTGCATTATAGAAATCTACAGTGGGGTCAGAATTTATCAGAATAATTGCTCACTGCAGTGGTTAAGAGCATAAACTCAGGGTCTCTCTGGGACTGGCTCTGTGAACATGGACAAGTTCTCCGGGTCTGTTTCCTCCTCAGCGAAATGGGGGTGATAACACTGGCTTCCTAGGGCTGTAACAGAGGTGAAGTGCTCAGATGGTGCCTGGCCTCCGTGAGTGCTGCCTCGTCTGCTGTTGTCATCCCCTGGGGTCTGTCTTCCCCTGAGCTGGGGTAGCTGTGCTCCCACGGGGGCCTCTCGGGGGCAGCTTCCATCTCCCTGCCTGTGGGCAGGCCGCTTCCATTTGGTTTAAAGTGCTCATTAGCCCTCTGTGGTCGCGCTGAGAGCAGCATGCTTCGCCCTGGCATGGGGCCCCTAATTGCCAGTAACGGGCCGTTGTGAAGAGTGCAGCCGCGTTTAAGTGCTAACAATGATCCTGTGAAAAGGGTGCTTGTTTTTGATGGGCTTCTGGAAGCCTGGGCATTGCAGCAACCTGGGAGCAGGGCCGGGCCCACGGAGCTGGGGCAGGGTGGGCTCAGAGACCAGCGGTGCTCACCAGGGCCAGCCCGGGAACTGCAGATGGGAGAGTGTTCCTGAAGAAGCCAGGGGGGCTTCATGGAGAGCTCTCAGTGCCTGGCCTCTGAGTCCTTGATAAATAATAGCTCATGGATGATGCTGGGTCCCAAGGCTAGGATGGGGTGGGGGAGGGGATGGGCAAGCAGATACAATAAAAAAGTGAAGCCAGGGTTTGTTTATTTAATATATATATATATATATATATATATATATATATATATATATATATATATGTATATATACACACACACACATATATATATATACACATATATATATATATATATTTTAAATTGATTTCAGAGAGAAAGGCAGAGGAAGAGAGAGACAGAACATCAATAATGAGAGACAATCACTGATTGGCTGCCTCTTACACATCCCATACTGGGGATCAAGCCCACAACCCACGCATGTGCCCCAACCGGAAATCAAACTGTGACCTCCTGGTTCACAGGTCAACACTCAACCACTGAGCCACGCCAGCTAGGCCCAAGCCAGGGTTTCTACCTTTGACAAGATGGCAGACTAACTGGGGAAGTGAGCTAACAGAGAGAGCATTAGATGACTGTTTCCTAAGCGGGGTTCCATGGAACCCTAGTCCTGCAATGTGCTCTGTGAAATAAAGAGGAAGGGTGGGTTAGATTTCTGGCCCAAAGAGTTTGGGAAATACTGCATACTATCCTGCCACCCATTTGAAGAGTCAGCATCCATGGAAGGCCAATAAAGGCACTGAGAAGTTCTGCAATTAAATAATTTATTTCGTGAGCTCATTGTGTCCCACACATTCGACCAGGGAGCCTTTTTTTAACTTTTTTTCTCCCCATGAAACTCTTTTTAAAAACATCCACTGTTCCCAAAAGCATGGTCCATGGACCACTCCAGCTGCACTCCCCTCCCCGGGTGATTCGGCTGCACACGGACACCTGAGGGCCAGCAGGTCAGTGTTGCTAGAACACCAGCGGGGAGCTCTGCAGCGGAACCGTCAGGAAGGGTGCACCGGGGTACGTGCTGTACGTGCTGTGGGTTCGTGGGGCACAAGTGTCGAGGAGAGTGCAGAATAAGGAACGGAGGGTCTTCAGCTGGATCCTAACAGAAGCCTGGGGGAGGGGGTGGAGAGAAACTTGCTTTTTCCTCTGAGTCCAGGAACGTCACAGTGGCCCAAAGGGGAATACAGCCCCATGGCTCCGGCAGCCGTGTGCGGCCTGGGAGCCCTTCACAGGCGGGCCTGCGTGCGCGCCGCACACCGACACAGCGTTACCTGTGCGCCCAGGAGGAAGCGAGACCTCTGCAGCCACAAACAGCGGCTGGAGGAGGCAGGGGGGCTGGGAGCAAGCCAGCCCTGGGCACCTTCTTCTCTGTCCACAGCTTGTCCTACCCTCTGTGGGGGTCCTTGGTGGGAGCGGGCGCGGGGTAGTTTGGAGGGTGAGGTGGATCTGGCTCCTGCTGAGTTCCAGAAATCAGGTTGCAGTCTGCCTGTGTGTGGGTCCATCTGTCCCCAGGCTCCTGCCCCTCTGGCTTTTCTGATTTTTTTCTGGGCACTACCAGGGTTTGGGGCACAGGTGGTGTGTGCGTGTGTGTGTGTGTGTGTGTGTGTGTGCATGTGCACATGTGATGGGGCTGCAGACTTTGAGGGTTGGTGTCCAGAACTCAAGAAGGGGGACTCTCCAGGCACTGCTCCAGTTTCAAGGGCTTTGATTGGATCGGCAGCCCTCGGACAGAAGATTGCTCTTGACATCCTAACCTGTGAGTCAGTCTTTCAGACACACAGGCAGCTGGCTGGCGCCTGCCCCACTTACAGGGTAGAATCTGTTCACTCGGTTGGCAGGCATCTGAGGTGGACGTACTGTGTGCCTCGCTGGGCCACTGGGGCACCAGAAGAGAAGGTAGCCGTCGAGGAGCTTAAAATGGACTTGGGGTCAGGGACGAACCATGGCCTCCTGGGTTTCACTCCATGTGGGATGTGTTGATGCCATTCTGGGCTGTTTTCACTTGTTGATCCTCACTGCTGTGTAATAGTCCAGTATGTGAACACACCACAGTGGATCTGTGTGGTCAGACGGTGGGCATTCAGTGGTTTCCTCTGTGCTGCATGCTGTTGGTGAATGTCTGCCCACGTTTCGGGCATGTTCACCCCCGGAGCACAGGCCTGGGTCGCAAGGCACGTACACGTTCAGCCTGAGCAGAGGTGGGAGTTTGGCCTTTAAAGAGTGAGAGGATGGCTAGCAGACAGCAGGGCTAACGAGGGAGGTGTGGCGACAGGAGTGGAGGCAGGGAGGGCAGAGAAGCCATATCACAGAAGCTGGTGCGCGTAGAGTGTTTTCCGTCTGTGGCTGGGCCACGCGGGAACTATCTGAGTGTGAAGACGGGAGCGGGGTGACAAATCCCGTTGCTGGCATAGCCTTAGTCAGCGGGGGCTTCTCGGTGCTCCCTGATTTCAGGGAGTAGGAAGTCAACCCCAACGGGGACCCTCCAGTGTGCCTGGGGGCCGCTCGTCCATGTGGAGGCTTGGAGGAGAGAGCCATGGCCTGGGGCAGCGAGACCCGAGCCGTTTCTGTACCTGATGGCACAGCTCCAGAAACACCATCAAGGCGACAGCCGTGCCTGGGCGGAGGGTAGGCGTCCACCTGAGTCCTCCCAGCTGCCCAAGATGACCAGCCCAGGGGGCAGGGAGACCTGTGCAGCCCCCTCTGGGACTGGGCTTTGGGGCGGCCTTCACCCACTTGTTCTCGGTGTCCCGGCCAACCAATAACATTGCCCCTTCCTTTCCTCCCTGCCCCCTTCTAGAACGGCAGCAAGGATAACTCTCTGGACATGCTGGGCACAGACATCTGGGCTGCCAACACCTTCGACTCCTTCAGGTGCGCTCCAGTCTTCTGTGTGGTGTGTGGCTCTGGCTGGGACCCCAGCTTACGTGTCCTGATGCCCCGTGGGGTTTTTGGGGGCTGGGGAAATGTTGAGAGTTCACGGATGAAGAAGCGGGAGAACCCAGAGGGCGTGAGATAGCTCACAGAATGAGGCTGAAGAGGAAGGAGGTCAGGAGAGGAGAGAAGGAGACCGAGGAAGGAGAAGGAGAAGAGAGTATCCAAGGGAAAAAGAAAGAGGGGGGAAGAGGGAGCTGAGGGAGGACTGGGGGAGCAGAGGAGGTGGCTCCGGGTGTCAGGCAGCCTGGGGTGGGTCGGGACAGAGAGCTGTGGCTGGGGACCTCGCCCCGCCCTCCAAGGTCACAGCTGGTGGGGCTGGCAGCAGGGAAATCTGGAGGAAGGAGGGGTTTTCAGTGGCTCAGACTCTAGAAGGTGCCTGATGGACCAGGTTGGAAGAGCAGGTGTTGGCCAGGGTTCCTGAGGAGGAGGGGACAGTGCCCGTGAAGGGGCTGCTAATGGGCTCCTGCCCTGGTGTCCACCCCTCAGGCCATGGGTGGCATGGCCCGTTCGCTCCGCTCTGCCTGGCTCTGATCAGGTTCCAGACACCCCCCCCCCCCCCCTGGACAGTCCCCAGAGCTGACACCCAGGCTCCATTCGGCTCTATTCCTTGGCTGGGCTTGTCGCCTCCCGCTCGCCTCTCATTTCTTGCCCTCCCTCGCCCTCTAGTGGTGCCACCTGGGACCTGCAGCCTGAAAAGCTGGACTTCACCCAGTTCCACCGGAGGCTCCGACACACGCCCAAGCAGCCCCTGGCACACATCGACCGTGAAGGGTAAGGGGCAGCCGGCCGGGGTGTGGAGGGGGCTCTTACAGAGGGGGAGGGGAGGGGGGGAACAGCGGTGGCTGCACCAGAGCTGAGAGGGGCCTTTCCCTGGACAGGAAGGCGGTCCTGCTGCTTGAGGGACACACAGATGAGTCATGGCCTCAGACCTGCAGGCTCCCTGGCCTCCTGCATCCCTCAGCCACACTGCCCGCTCCCTTCCTGACCCTGCACGTCAGGAGCCTAGTGCGTGGGTCTCACACTTGACCAGAACCACCCGGGGGCTTGTTAAAACACAGATCCCTGCATCCACCCCCCGAGTCTGGAGGTCTGGGGTGGGGTGTGAGCATGTGCGTTTCTAACAGATTCCCAGGGCTGTTGCTGGTCCTGGGACCCCACTTTGAGAACCACTGGTGTAGTGGTTGCTTTTACACTGGGATGTCTCACCCTCTCCTTACTTCGTGCATCACTGTTGCCTTCCCCTTTTAAAGAGCCCTGCCCTCTTGGGTTTCTATGGCTTCATCCCATAGTCATGATTGATCACATCATTGGCCACTGGCGATTAATTCGATCTTATGCCCTCTCCCCTCCCCAGAGATCAGGGGGTGGACCTGGAAGTTCTAACCCTCCTTCTCTGGGTTGGTTCCCCTGGCAACCAGCCCCATCCTCAGGTTGCCTAGGGACTTTCTAGAGTCGCCTCATTAACACAACAAAATCCCTCCGTCCTTTAGGAAACCCCCAGGATTTGGGGAGCTCTGTGCCGGGACTGGGGAGGAAGAGCAAATATCTCTTATCATGAACTAGAGGCCCGATGCACCAAATTCGTGCAAGAGTAGGCCTTCCCTCCCCGGCTGCCGGCACCGGCTTTCCTCTGGCACCCGGGACCCGGGCTTCCCTCACAGCCCCGGCTTTCGTCCGGAAGGTCATCCGGAAGGACGCCCGGTCTAATTAGCATATTACGCTTTTATTATTATAGATTACAACATCACACGTGGTAATTCTGTGTTTTAATTAACTTTCTGAGGAACTGCCAGTGTTTCCCACAAGTGCTGCATATTTCACCCTCCCACCCGCAACATACAAGGACTCTGATTCCTCCGTCTCCTCATGAACATTTGTAATTTTCCTTTTTAAATTGTACTCCTGGCTTTTTCCTTCCGAGCCTTCCCTGCCCACTCCTGTCTCCCTGCCGCTTTAGGTCTGAACATAAGTTGCCTGCCTCTCACCTGGCCTCCTGCTGCCTCTTCCTGTCCCGCCCACACCTTCTCTTGGCAACGCTGGTCTCACCACAGTGTAATGAGCAGCCACCTGGGAGGGGTCCTCATCCTTCTTTCAGCGACAAGAGGTTACGAGGCTCAGAGAGGCTGGACTTCACCCAGTTGCTCGCCCAAGTGGCAAAGCCGTGATTTAAGGCCTCTGGTGCCGTCCAGTGTATCCCTGAATCGGCCTACTCCCTCAAAACTTCATACAAAATTGTACGCGCATGCATATTTCTAGGGAGAGGTGTGTCACGCATGTCAGCCTCTCCCCGGGGACGGAGCCTCTCACCATGCCCCCCCCCTTTTTTTTTCATTGTCCTTTTTGTGTGGGGTGTGAGCACATGCGGGTTCCATCAGAACTTTTGGGGTTGTTTTTTGGGCGGGTCTAGAGGGAAGATGGCCTTGAGCATGGAGCACCCTATTAGAAGGCGGTAGAGCAAAGCAGAGGCCCTGCCCAAGGCTCCCCTGGCCCCGCCTCGCGCCGTCTGCCTGCTCACTGCGTGCTCAGCCCCTCGTTCAGCAGCAGCTACCAGTTTCCTCCTGAGCTGCTGCTGAGCAGGGCTAAACTCACGGCTGAGTGTAGGAAAGCTGACTTTCCCACGTTAAGGAGTGGGTTTCCAGCGGAGGGGATGCTCCCATCTGCCTTGTTGTGGGTGAGGTTGAGTGTGGGGTGTGCCATGTTGCATTTCTGAAGCCCAGTCGCTGGGCCCCTAGGTGCCCGCATGGTGCTGGGTACTGTGAGGATCTCTCTCTCTCTCTCCCTCCCTCCCTCTCTTTCTCTTTCTACATAAAACACAGCCCCCTGCCCAGCAGGACTGGTGCTATGAGAAGGAAACACGCACCTATTCATGACTGAGACTGCAGGGAAATGAGGCTCGGTGTGCAGTGTAGACACTCAGAGAGTGCGCACTGTGAAATCAGCTGCCAGGCGCGTCGTCACGTGACTGTGAAGGGGTCAGAGTGGAGAGCGCTTTGGGAGGAGGACCTGCCTGGGAATGGCTTCGGGAGGGAGACACAGCATATTCCTGGGAAGCGCCCATCTCCCCCGTGTCCCTGGGAGCGCGTGGACGGTGAAACCAGAGGGGAGACAGGCCCAGAGGACAGAGGTGTCGGATGGGGATCGCGTGTCACAGTCAGGCTTTCCGAGGGTCTGCACCAGCTCCCACAAGTGAACATAACGGAACACTGGTTGGCAGTGGCCACAGATGACTCGGGGGAGGAGAAGCTCCCGGTGCTGAGGACCGTATCCCCTCTGCCGCCAGAGGGACCGGCCACAGCCCCTCCCCAGCTGCAGGCCAGGCTCACCGGCTCACGGGAGCCTCTAGGATTTGCTGACAGTCGCCGGGGCTCCCGTCGTCACCTCGTTCTGGCCAAATGCTGTCTCACCCTGCTCCCAGGGAGTCAGGTGCAGCGTCCCGAGGCCGCCATGTGGCTGGGCCAGGACTGTGTGCCCTCAGAGCCCGGCCGCACGGGGCAGACTCCCTGCGCCCAGCCCCTGCAGCATCTCGGCAGCCGGGCACCACTCCGTTGCCAAGCTTCCCAGGTATCCACGGAGGGACAGAAATCAGAAGCAGCTGTTGCCTTGGAAACCCTGTTGGCAACAGTGAGTCAGTTGGTCTCCATCAACCTTCTGCCCTCAGCCTGCAGTCATCGAGGGGGTGTGAGCCCCGGACAGGGTGGGTCTAGGGCCAGGGGAACACAGACCCCCCCACCCCACCCCACCCCGCCACACACACACACACCACCCACTGCCGACCCTGGGGCTGTGACGGGAGAGCGGAAGGCCAGGCCTGTGCTGTGCTAGGCTGGGGCCTGCATGTGCTGGACCAGAGGGGTACACACACGTGACTTAGGGGAGCGAGGTCAGCCATTCTAGTCGGCCAAGTCCGCAGGCCCCTCCTTCCCCCCTGCCCTGGCACAGATGAAACAGAAATGACCACAAGCCGCTGGTAGCTTCACAGGCCGGCCTGTCTCTACCAGGCAGATGTGTTAGTGAAAAGACTGTTGGCTGTTTCTAGACCTTTCTTGATTTCAGAGAGGAAGGGAGAGAGGGAGAGTGATAGAAACATCGGTGATGAGAGAGGATCATTGATTGGCTGCCGCCTGCGTGGCCCCTACTGGGGGCTGAGCGGACCGCCGCTGTATGTGTCCTGACCAGGAATTGAACCGTCACTTCCTGGTTCATGGGTCGACACTCAACCACTGAGCCACACTGGCCAGGCTGTTTCTAGTCCTTTCTTCGCCTCATCTGCAGCCCAGCACATCCCAAGGCCAGAGCCGGGGGCTGAGGGGCAAGAACTCATCCTCTTTTCCCTCCTTCACTCCTCCTGCCCCAGCGTCACCTGCCAGCCCCCCGTATCCTTCCAGCCTGGCCCTCCAGTTCATCTGTTACCCACCCCTGGCACCCTCTCCCCCTACTCCAGCCCATGAACGCTGATGTCCTGCTGGCATCGGGCTGCATTCCCTGCTGCCCTCTGCCCGGGACATTCTCCCAGATTCTCTGCTTGGCCAGCTCCCGGCCCATCCCCCTCCCTCTGCTCAGACTGTTGTAGACCCTGCTCTTCTGGGTTCCTGAGGCGCCCTCTCTCACCCCTGACCCAACCCTGCTGTGGCCGAGGGCCCAGCTGTGCACTGTTTACCTCGGGGCCAGCACGAGCCGAGCCCACACAAAGGCACTTGTGCAATGCGGCATGGGTCACATCCCCGTCTCTCTTCCTCCCGGCCTTTGCTCCTTTTTGCAGCCACCCAGTTTCTCTTCCTCATGGTTCCAGGGCCCCTCTGGCCATAGGAGTTTCTTGACACTGATCTCATGCTGCCCCCTACTGGTGCTCAGGCGTACCGCCCTGTCCGCTGAGATTAGGACTTGTTTCCTAAGAGCTGTGAGCTGGCTGAGGGCAGGACCACGTTGGGTTCATTGCCCATGACTCCAGGGGAGACTGACAGGGTCCAAAACATAAGAGATGCTGAATACTGAACCACTAAACAGATTACTCCGAAGTTTAAAAGTTGCATTAACTGCAGCTAGAGAATGGCACCAGCTCCTGGGCAGCCCTCGCCCTGCCTGGGTCACTAATGAGAGCATCACAGTAGTAGTCGCTAGTACTGCGCACAGGGCAGGTGAGTACCGTCCTCAGTGCTTGCCTCGGATTCTGTAAACTCCCCACCACCTGGCCAAGTAGGAGCTGTTACTCTCTTCACTTCGGCAGATGAGGAAGCTAGGAGACACCCTTCCCCAGTGAGGGACCGGCGTGAGGCTGTGCTGGCTCCAAAATCGATGTATGTCCTGGGTCACTGTGCTGCTCTGCTTCCCCAATAACAATAATCGTAGTAGAAGTAGAGGAAGTACGACTAATAGCAATACATTTACCTTATTTATTTTATTATCATTTTATTTAACTGCCTCCTCTATGTACCATGAGGATATGTTGACTGTTAAATATGGTATATTAAGTGTGTGTGTACCCATGCGCCTGGCAAAGTTCTAAGCACTTCGATACATTAATTTAATCCTCCGCTCACCTTATCGTGTTAGACATTATTAGTTATCCCAATTTTTCCAACGAGGAAAGGGATACAGAGGTTAAGTGACTTGCACAGGGTCACCCAGTTAGGAAGGGATGCGGCAGGGGTACCAACCCCCGGAGTCTGGTGCCAAAGTCTGCACCTTCAACATGCAGGAGACGTGGACCTTGGGCAGTGAGTCAGGGTGTGTCTCTGGCCTAAAGGGTCACCTGGCCATAGAGGACATGAAGACCAAGCGTCGGTGTCTGAGCGGGCCGGCGGGCTGGCCCACGGTCAGGCCAGGGAAGAAGGAAGCCCCACTGGGGCCTGTGTGACCCTGAGGAAGCTGTTCTCTCTCCGTTCATTTCTGTGGTGTACTGGTCAAGGTGCTCAGCTTTTGCAGAGCTGTGACAGGTGTGGGGGGTTATCAGCAAGGAGTTTGTGGTGCTTCTGTGCCCCGCCCTCAGGCTGGTCTTAGCATCCCACCTGCATGAGTCCTTTGTCCTCCACGAAGGCCTATGTAGCCAGTGGGGGCGGGAGGACAGCATCTCCAGGGGCTCCAGGGCATTTCCTCCTGGCAGGACAGGCTGGTTCTGCAGGCCTGGAGGGAGGGCAGGACCAGGTGTCGCCCGATGGACCCAGCTCTTCCTGTTTGCCAGGCGGGGCGGGACGCAGGCAGGTGCCATCCTTTCAACGTCTTTGTCTTTTCTGCTCCAGGTGTGGAAAAGGGAAGCTGGAAGATGGGGATGGGATCAACCTGAATGACATCGAGAAGGTCCTCCCAGCCTGGCAGGTAGGCACAGGGGCGGAGTCTCACACACTCCCCTTCTCCCAGGTCCCGATCCCGATCCCGATCCTGGGCCTGGGCCTGGGCATTTCTGCTGGCCCCTACCTCCAACAAAGCATCACCGGATGTACCATGTGTGGGCAGGGGCGGCTGCCTCCACGTCCAGAGGGTCCCACTGTGATGTGTGCAGCGGGCCCAGTGGCCCTCAGACTTAATGCCTGTTGTTGATCTCCAGGGAGCTCTAGCTTCTCTCTCACTGGGAGTCACACATGGGGCGCACGTCACCCTGAGTGGTCCTAGTGGGAGGGCCTCGTCAGAGCTCAGATGCTGACACGTGGGTGCCCATCCAACCCCTGCTCCAGCCAAAGCCAAGGACCCTCTATCCTGATGGTCCCCCCTGGCTGTACTTCCACAGCAGGCAGTGCATCTAGGGGGTGAGTCACACAGGGCTATCCCTCAGGGACCCCCATCTCGGGGGCTCAGCAGCAGGGCGGACAGCAGGTTCCCCCATTTTCCCAGCATAGTTCTCCACCCAGGAACGGCACCTAGTTGGTCAGTAAGGGCTGATGTTCCTCGTAATGGCAGCAGAGGGTGAAGGTCAGGTGAGCTGGGGGAGGTGATCGCCAGCAGCTAGATTTTAGCACCCACAACCCATCGGCAGCTTCAGGTGCGCTGAGCCTAGCCAGCACTGCTCCCAGGAGCTCCGATCTTGGGTGGGAAGCTGGAGGCTCTGAGCGTGGTGACGTGGTTTCTGCGGGGGACATCAGTCATGGTTCCAGGCTGTGAAGCCATACGGCAGGGTAGAAGCTAAAACCCAAGCAACTGGGCTTAGAATGGGGTTTTAGGGGCCCCTCCTGCATTTTTGGTACCTCTGCTCTGAACTGCATGTGGGGTGGAAGGGGTTGGCTGTCGCGCCGTGTTGACAATGATGAGGACCTTCCAGCCCCCATCTTTTGTAATCCTGCTCCCAGTGTGGCCCAGGGTCAGGTGCACCTGGTGCAGAGGCCATGACAGTCGGCTGCGCCGCAATAAGCTCCCACTAGAGGGCGCCAGCGCACCGCTCCAGAGGCTCCACAGGCTGACGTTTGCAGTGGGAAGTCCCTAGTCCCCAGCAGCCAAAGGTAGCCTTGCCTTGGCGCTCCACATGTAAATGGTCCCAAAAATGACCCAAAGCAACACTCAGGCCCTTCCTGCCCTGAACAAGGGAGCGGCTGAGGTAGTAGAAGAGGCAGCCACACAAAGGTGTAGGGACGCACCTGTTTGGCCAAAATGTCCCCTGCTGTGCAGAGGCCTGACATTCCTCCTGGGAGTACGCCCCACACTCCCTCCTGAGACCCCGGGACCACGCGGCAGCTCCCAGGAGGGCACACCTTTTAAGCCTCTACCAGCTTCACAGACAAGGAGGTTGCTTGCCCACCAAGCGAGGGGTGCTGGTGGCATTCCCCACCCCAGACGGCTTCGCCTGGGCCTGCAGGGGAAGCGCCCGCCAGCCTGGGGCTTGGCAGTTACCGCGTGTTGGCTTCTGCCCTCGGACGACAGGCGCCGGCAGCCTGAGCTGAGGGGCATGGAGCTCCGTAATCCAGGCCGGGTTAGGCTCCACGAAGTTCACTGTGAAGGCGGAAAATCGAATCTGAGGAGGTCCCGTCCTCACCTTCCCGCCCCTCACCTCTGGCCGGTGGCTCCTGGGTTCCCCCAGCGCAGGGGCCCAGGCCTCGGGCCGCGCGGAAACGCTGCTTCCCGCACCCACCCCAGCGGAGAGCCATTGCCGTTGAACTGCCCTGTGTCCGGCCCAAGCTCTCTGAAAGGAGACTTTTCGACCATTTTTTCTGACTTCTCTGTCAGACAAATATTATGTCTTGTTTTGTTTTGTTTTTTTCCGACAATAGGAACTGCATAGTCCAACTTACTTCCCTTTCTGCCTTCCTGTTAGGAAGTTTTTAAACTAAGTTCTGTGTCTGTCAGGCTGATCTCTGGTGACTGACCCAGGTCAGTCATGTATGATGTGTGAGTCCCATGGGAGGTGGGCACGGCACGCACGCTGGGCAGAAACATACCCGAGTCGGGTGGCATTTCTGGGCTCATGGATGTGCCCAAGGCACTCCCTACGGAGGGGCCCAGAAGACGCAGGGAAGGTGACTCAGGGTTTCTGACCTCAGGAGAGTGTTCCCAAAGCACTCTCTTCACACAGGACCCCGAGAGAGGACAGGAGACCAGCTGAAGGAGGAGAAGTGAGACTTGGGGTTAAGCAGCCGTTCCCATGCTCGGCCCCAAGTAATAACAAGATGAGAACCACCCTCACACCTGCATGTACACGCACAGGCATACACAGGCACACGCGTGAGGAACCTGAGGGATCAACAGGCTTTCAGAATGAAAATCACTGCGGGCCAGAGTGATGGCCAGGACTCCCCCTTTGCCACCGAGCGCTTGGCGGACTAACAATGGGGGCTGATGCAGGAGCCGCCTTCTTCCAGCAGGGGGCGCTGGTGCTGTTTGGAAATGGGGTGGGTGGACGCTGAATGGAAGCTGTTGTAGCCCCATTCCCAGTCTTCCAGATGGGAAGGAGTGACTTTATTGTTCCCCAGAGCTATGCCAGCTCTGTTGCCAAGTCTTCTGGAAACTTCCAGGATCGCTAACTCACAGGCATAGGATTATTAACATATCCCGAGACGCTGGGATAGGTTAAAAATGTGAAAATCATGTGAAAAGCCCTCATTCCCCAAGGCCCTCCCCTTTCCCCCAAAGTGCCGCTCCAGGTCACTTCTTGGTCCCCCGGAAGGTACCGTCTGACCCCGTTCACTGGGTCTGCCGGTGTTGCTCGAGCAGCCTCCTGTGAGCCAGGCGTGGGCTTAGCCATGACGGACGGAGTTCAAATGCAGGGGGCGCTGCCTTTCCCGAGGACGGGACGTGGCATACTCCCACTGCCCCCTCCTGAGCACCCAGCAGTGACTGCCTCCCACCCATGCTCCGGGGACTGTGACGGCGTTCTCTTTCTTACCCCGCTTATCCTCACGCCTCCCCTGTGGAGCGCAGGCTGCGGCCCAGCTCTTCCCGGAGAGCTTGGCTCTGCTCAGCGGTCACCTTCCCAGGAAGGCCTTGAGCACCCCTCCCCGCCCCACTTGTTCTGTGTGGCGTTCCTCACGCCTGTGCTCTATTTATGTTGGGGTCCGCATTCTCCCCCTGGAAATCAGCTCCGCACGGGTGCATACAGGGGCCCATGAACTACTGGGTGACCGAGTGCACCCTGACTGGCTCCTGCCCCAGCGGGACTTGGCCCCAGCACCCCAGGCCCGACGCTGTGCCTCCCCCTCGGGTTCCCACGGATCCAGTCCTGTCTGGGCTGCGTGTCGGCACATCGTCTCTGAATGCACGTAACTCCCTGCGAGGCAGAGGTATGGCTATCGTTGACATCTTACAGACGCGGAAACTGGGACCAGATACCTCGCCCCAAGTCACACGGCTTATCAATGGGGCGTGGGGGGTTGGAATTCAGGCCGCCCGACTCCTCCGCGTCCTCGGTGGAAGGAGGAAAAGGCGCTGGAAAACCGTTCTCATTCTTGGCGACCGTAGTCACGTACAGCAAGTTAGTGGGGAATGTCATTTCCTTAACGAACGGGAACAAGAACGCGGGTATCTTTTTTTCCTTTTGAAGGCACTAAAAATGGAGAGGGAGACTGAGCGGGAGAGACCCCTGCTGATAGCCTTGAAAGAGGAAGAGAAATGACTTTTCCTTTTTTATTTTTTTTTTCAATGGGAAAGGTTCCCAGTGGCTTCTTTCTCATGCCTGTGACCCAAGACTCGTCCTCAGCTCTCCAGGAGGCGTGCTTACCTGGGAGAGCCCCTCTGCCTTGTGGCCACCCCCCCCCCCCCATGCTTCCTCCTCAGGACAAAAATAGGCACCCCTACAACAAAGGACAGCTCTTCATAGCAGCCGCGGCTTCCTGTCTGAGGCCGCCAGGTAGCAAGGCCCCCTGGGAACGGGCAGTGTGCTCTGTGAGGCCAGCCTGTTTGTGTTTTTGTCATTTATGAGTCTCTTTACAAGACATTATTACCGGGGGGGGGGGGGGGGGGGCGGGGAGAGAGGACTTTGTTGGTGACAACTGGGAACGTTCCTAGGCAACAGGCTGTGAGGACTGGGTTGTGGCAGGGCCTGGGGCGGGCAGATTGCCAGGAGCTGGACGGCAGGTAGCAGGTGCGTGCGTTCTGGCTCCGGGTCCAGAAACCATCCTCCTTCCTCACAGGCCAGACTCACGCGCCCAGAGCACAGCAAGGGCCTTAGACAGGGGTCGGCAGAGCGTGCTCCACCGGCCAAGCACAGCCTGTTTCTGCAGACAGAGTTGGGGGCGCACAGGCGGCGGCGGGGGCGCCCAGACACCATTAGGGGAGCACAGAGGCGCACGGCGGCGTCCGGGGCACACAGCCGTACCGTTCACTCCTCTGCTCCCTGTCCGGGGCCGAATTTGTGCGACCAGGCAGCGCTGGGGATTGATGACATGGACCCTAACCACCAGCAACGCCTTAAATACGTCCTCTCGGGCCCCTCACGGAAGACGTTTGCCGAACGCTGGTGGAGAATATAAACACAGAACGCCCTGAGAGCTGAAGCAGGTGGCGCCATCCTCAGGTGCCTTCCCCGGAGCCCTGGGCGAGCCCTGCAGCTCCACACACACACCTCGGCGAGGTTCCTCGTAACCACTCTCCGAGCTCCCGTGCCTTCAGTGGGATCCAACCCCTGTCCGACTTGCATCGCAAGGCGGTGGTGAGGGTCCTGTCGACCAGGTCCGAGAGGGACAGCTATTTGTAAGCCAGAAAACACGCTGCAGAGGTGGCGTGGTCTGCTTACATGGAAGTGAGCACAAGGCTCTGAGCTTGACACACAGGAATGTGCCTGGGAACCGCCCAGCAGGTCCCGCCTGTGGGGTGGGGGTGGGGGCGTGGGGAGTAGAGGGCGGAGGTTCTGTTGAGTTTCCCCAGGTCCTTCTCAGACTGACATCTTAAAAAATAACCGTCTGCCTGTGTCGACCTCAGGCCGAGGGAAGACCTGCCTCCCCCGCTGTGTTTGGCCCCTCGACTTGCTCACATTCCTCACCCCTGTGTGTCCTGACCTTGCCCTCACCCCGATCTCCCCCCTCTCGTGGCCCTGTTCACATCTCACCTCCTCCGTGAAGCCCTCCTGGGTGAATCAGACCACTTCCGTCCCCAGAGATTGGGGGCATTTGGGGGACTTGATTCCAGGCCGGTCTTGAGGTTGTCTGTTTGTTTCCTGCCTCTGTGTGTGTTTGCACTTCCCGGAGGGGGCAGACCTGGCCCTGGGCCTTGCGGGTGGCCGGGGGGGTGGGCGGGGGGGATGAGAGAAAAGAGAAGGCCTGGCCCCGAGGATGGCAGAAGTGAGCAAGCAGGGGCTCCCAATGGAGAGGGGACTGTGGAGAACGGGGGTCCAGGAGTCCTGAAGGGACGTGTCCATAAGCAGAGAGCAGTGGACCAAACAGGGACCCGGCCACGTGTTCTTGAGCCAGGAAATGCGTGATGGAGGGAGGGTTTAGGCAGCCGGGGGGCTCGGGCCCAGTCAGTCCTGCCTGCCCTGCTGCTGGGACCCTTGGGGAATTCCTAGGATGCACACATCTTCCCACAGTGGCCAGGGGAGGAAGTCCTGTCACTTCATTAGGGACAGGCCAGGGTCCTTAAGACACAACTTGCTCCATGAAGAGGTTATCGGCTTCATGCCCCGCTGTGGGCCTGACCATCCCCAGAATCCTTTGCTCTGTGCCAAAGGGCTGGATTAGTCAGGCAGCGGCGGGGAGGGGCGGAGCACTCGGGGCGAGGGGAGTAACGGGCCCAAGTGAGGCCAGACTGACGTCTGCGTCTGTCTCGGCCTTGGCTGGACAAAGGTCATCTCATCACGAACCAGAGCTGCCTCCCAGCCCTGCTTGGGAGTGCCCTGGGCGCGGGATCGGGAGGTCAGCAGAGGTGCCAGGGCGCAGTGCTGGGAGCAGGCCCTCACCTGGCCTACGGGACCTTATCCACGGACGCTCAGAGGCAGGTCTCCCTCCTGCACACGCTCACCCCCAGTGAGTGAACAGCCCCTGCAGGGGAGGCCCGGAGCCCACTGTCCGTCCGTCCATCCGTCCGTCCGTCCCTAGAGCCGCTTCCAGAGCTGGTTAGCACCCGGCCCTGCTAACCGGGCCGGGCCTGCTTAAACAAGTCTGCATCCTGGCCTGGCACCTTCTCTGCTCTGCCCGTGGTCAGTGGAAGGAGCACCGTGGCGGCGGGGGGAAGAGGGAGGTGTTGCTGCGGGTGTGAAGCACCATTATTCCTTTATTAGCCAGCATGCCGTTTCTGGTCGCGCGCTCCTTCCTGGCGGCGGTGAGGTCGGGGGCGGAGAGGTGGTTATTTTCGTTCACCCCAGCCTCTCTCGCCGGGAACAGCCGGCGGCCACCGCGGAGGGGGCAGGGGCGGACAGGCCTACGTGCTCTGCAGCAGGCGTTTGTGAATGGGCCCCGGCTCCCAGGCCGCGCTGTCGGCGGGCGGCCCCCCCGCTGGGTGCGCGGACTCTCACTGGCTGGACCCCGTTGTTTCTGGCACCGCAGCGGCCGGGCAGGAGGAAGCTTTCTTCTGGCCCGAGAACAATACCAGGGTCAGCCCGGGGACCTCCCTCCTACACCCTCTTCCTTCCATTGTGAGCGCCGCACAATCCCAGGCCGCTGGGCTCTACGCAGCCTGGAACGGGGGGGCGGGGGGGGTGCAGGGAGCAGGAGAGGTTAGCAATGTGTGTGACGCCTCTGGTCTGCCTCCACTTCCCAGGCTGGGCCAGGGTTCTGGAGACAGCAGATGGACAGACAGACCAAGCCTGTGTGCGTGGCCATAGGGTCCCTGTGCATTGCAAGGGCCTGCCAGCAGGGTGAGGCCGCCGGCTGGGTGACACCCCTCCCTCCCCTGGCCCCACTGAATCATAGCTATCAGGGCTGAGAAGGCCTGCCCCCGCCTTCTGCCCGTCACCCCGTTACAGACAAGGAAGCTGAGGCCCAGAAAGGTAAAGGTTCTACCAAACGTAGTGCTGGGCTTAAAAGTCTTTATTGATTCCCGAGGCCCAGAGGAAATGCCCAAACTTGCCTTGACCACCAGGGCCCGCCCGCCTCCCGGGCTTCTCCCCTGTGACTCCCCACTGGGGCTCTCGCCTTGGGACTAGTTAACAGGCCCTTCATCCAGCAGTACCAGTCCCCTGCCTTACACGTCCTTCCTGCTTCAGGTGCCGGCCTGCCACAGGCCTGTTCTTTGCAGGTTGCCTGAGGATCACCTCCTCCCTGCAGCCCTCCCTGATAACCCACTTCCTGATGCGTCATCTGGGCTCCTCCAGCATTTGGTATCTATCTGTAGAAGGGCTGCCCCTCGGCGTCCTCGGTGTGTCTGTCTGCCTCTTCCACACACACGCACCTTTCTCCACGACACACACTCCAAATCCTCAGGGCAGAACACACGCACCTTTGCAGCCCTTAAGACAGTGCTTCTCCGTGTTGTCCTCAGACCAGCAGCGTCAGGGTCAGCCGGGAACTTGTTAGACGTGCAGATGCTTGGGCTGACCTTGACTCCGACTGAATCAGAAACGGGGAGGGGAGGGGAGGGGGCAGAGAGCTGTGTCTCCAGCAAGCCCTCCAGGTGATTCCGCTGCCTGCTCAGGTTTGAGAGCTCTTCATCACTTTTTTATTCCTCTCTTTTTTTCTCTTTTCTTTATTATTTTGTTGTTGTTGAGATACATATTTGACAAACAACCTTGTGAACGTGTAAGGTGTACAGCCTATTGATTTGACACATTTACATGGCAGTACGATTGCCATTGTAGCATCAGCTAACATCCATAGTCACACAATTATCATTTCTTCTGCTGTGGGTAACCATTAAGGTCTAGTCTCTTAGCAAATGTAATGTTTATGAGACAGGTCTGTTGTCTGTCTTAATAATTTCTTGAGTAATCGACAGCGCCTAGTCCCTTCTATTTGCTGCCAAAACGTCTTGTTGTTTGTTCTCTTACAATTGTTCTGCTCACATGAAGGACAGAGAGTCGTGCCCTGTTTGACAGCCAAGGATGTGGACTGGCAAAGGGTTGGGTGGTTCAGGAACAACACAGCCCCACAGACCCCGGTGCCTGTTCCTGTCCCTGGCCAAGCCCCACATGACCCGTTGGCCCCGGCAGCCCTGGGTGAGCCCCTGCGGATTAGGGTTCCTGGGGAGCTCGTTACCTCCCTGCCCATCCAAGGTAGAAACCTCAGGGGAGCCCCTGGTGACACCGCGTGTTTGCAGGTGGTCAGAGCCACCCCCCTGGGCGGAGATGTGGGCAGCCTTGGTCAGAGACGGAGGGGAAGCCCTGGGCTGACCATCCTGGCTCTCCTCTTCGGATCGTAGCCCTTCTGTGCGCAAAGTTAACCATCCCCGTACTGGTCGGCAGCTGGTGGTGAGGGCATTTGTCCCCGCGCCCGGAGCTCCTGTGGGCAGCGGGCAGCGATCCTGACGCGTACGTGGTGACAGGAGGAAGCTGAGCTGGGATGAAACAACAAACACTGACTTCTGCCTACAAAGGGAATCATCAGAAGTTGACATTAAACAGACTATAAATAATAACAGCGACGTGGTGGCCGGCCCAGCTAAACAGACGATGGAAAGGGCAGATCTTGCCGTCATGTCCAGAAAACAATGCTGGCCTTCCCCTCCGGGGTTCGGTGCTCGGACTCCTGAGCAGAGGGCTGAGGCGGGCAGGCGACCGCCCCAGGGACAGGTGATCGTGTCCTGCCTCTCTGCCTCGCCTTCCTTCCCGCAGTGAAATAGCAGCCGAGGCTCTGCCACCCAGCCCTGTACCCTCCACCCACTCTTGGGGGTGCTTCTAGAGCAGGGTGGGCGACCTTTTTTCTGCCAGGGGCCATTTGGGTATTGGTGGCATCATTCGTGGGCCATGCAAAAACATCAACTTAAAAAAATCAGCCTGCTCTGTTTGGTCAAACATCTCATTAACTCGCCCCCAATGCCTTGGCAGGGCCAGACATTCCCACCCCTGCTCTAGAGGGAAGACCTTGCTGGATTCTTAAAGCTCATGCCATCCTGTGTTCTCCAAAGACCCCCGCCTTGCCTTTGGGCGCCCAGCCCCGGAGGGTTCAGGAAGACGGTCGGCTCCCGGTCACATGGCGGCATAGGCACCTCCGCTCCCCTCCCAGGCTTCTCTCGTCCCCGGAGCGTAGGCAGCAGGAGGAGTGTTTTCAGCGCTGATGGGGAATTGAATTCGGCGTTTTGCTGCTTGTGGCTTGGCGCATGTTCCTTTTGGGTCCCAGGGGTGTGCCTGCCTGGCAGGGACCCAGGAAAAGGTAAGGGTGGCCTCACGCTCCGCTGGGACGAGTGCCTGGTGCCGTGGCTGCCGCGCTGAGGTTTCTGGGATGCAGTCGTCCCCGAGGCCACGGGCTGTCAGCCCTGGGCGGACTTGGATTTCACCCTCTGCCCCGCGGCCCGTGTCCTCATCTCCGAGGGAGTGTGAGAGCAGATGGTCCCGTAGCCGCTGCCACCTCGTGCGTTCCGTGGCTCTGAGTAACAGTTAACCCAAACTCGTTGGCACAGCGAGATGCCCTTGGTGCCGATGGGATTTCCAAAGGTGAGCCGGGTTCATCCCTCCGTGGGGAGCTGGGCCCTAAAGATTTAGGTCCATCTGCCTACCCAGTTTTTCCAAAAGGAGTACCTACCTGGAGTTCATACAAATTAAATACACTTTAAAAACACCAAAAATTAAATAATACTAAGTAACTAAATTAAATAATATGAAATAATTAAATGATAGTTTAAAATACCACAAGTTAAATAACACTAAAAGGCCTACAGCAGAACATAGCCATGCCTTTCCCCATCGCTTCTCAGTCTACTGGTTGCATTCCTCAAAGGAAATGCTGTCACTTTTTTTGGATGTTTTTTTTTCTGCTGTGCCACCATATTTCTAATATACATAATGTCTATTATTTCTAATTTTTATATACTGTTCTTTTAAGCTGTTTCTTTTAAATTCTATCGATTTTAGATGTTGTCTGCTGACTTCCTAGTAAGGTAGATAAGAATTTTGTTCTCATCTTTCTCTTCTCACTAGTAATTATGTGAAATTTTTAGTCAGATGATTCCTTCGTTACTGAATCCTAATTTTCTATTTTGAAAAAAGAAATCAACGTACAGAAAAGTTGCCAAAACAATACAGAGAATTCCTGTATTCCTTCACCCAGATTCCCCAAGTGCTAACGTTTGCCATGCTTGCTTCAGCATTCTCTGCACAGTTGTGTTTTGTTTTTTTCTTGATCGTTTGAAGGATCGATTGCAGAAAAGAATGCTACTTCAACCCTGTATAACTCGGTGTGTTTTCCTAAAAGCAGGGACATTCTCTGACATAACCAGCTTCATGATCGAAAGTGGGACTTGAACACTGGTAGGTAGTATGATATACCCCGTAGGCCTCGTTTACATGTTCCCTGTTGTCCCACGAAGACCCGTTAGCCCTGACGTTGTTCTGTTTTCTGATTTAGATGATCACACTTTGCTTCTAGTCGTCACGTCCCGGTTAGTCCCCTTGAACTTTCTTGGTCTCTCAAGACCTTGACTTTTCTGAAGAGTCCGTGCAGGCCAGTGGTTTTGTAGAATGTCCACCCGTTTGGGCTTGTCTGATGTTCCCTCGTGATTGAACATACGCAGTTTTGGAAAGAATGCCACGGAGGAGGCACCCGTCTTCAGTGCGTGGCTTCGGGAGCGCACGGTGTGACGTGACGCGGCTTTGGCCACCTGTTCAGGGGGTGGCTTCCAGGCCCCGCCACCACGGTTACCCTGCTTCCCTCCGTAATTTACAAGTATCTTGCAGGAGCCGTTTGATGAGATTGCGACTGCATGGTTTCTGTGGTGGGCTTACCCTCCAGTGTAATACTCTCGGATGGCTCCTGCCTGCAGCGTCATCAGCTGGTTGGCAGGCGGCGACTTTTCTAATTCCAGGTGCCTTTTTTTAGTTGGCTTTCTGCTGTGAGAAAGAGCTTTCCTTCCCCCCTATTTACCTTTTATCTACTTACTATTTATGTCGTGGCTTATCGACTGTCACTTCATTCTAAGAGCTGTAACCCACTACTCTTATTATTTATTTTGACGCTCAGATTGTCCTACATTTGACCAGTGGGTCGTCCCCCCCCCCCCCCGCCCCATCGTGTCTGTTTCTAAAATGCCCTCATTATTTGAGCACTTCCTTGCCTGCTGGCACCAGAAGTTGTTCTGGCCTCTGGGGACTTTCTCTGTGCCGCCCTGGAATCCACCAATGTCCAGGGAGCCCTGGCACTTGTCAGTGATGGTGTTTGGAAACCCAGATCCAGGTGTAGGTGTGCGTGTTGCTCCTGAATCCCCCTGTGTTCCTGACCCTCTCCTCTCTCCCATCACCTGAGCCCGTGTCCCGTGTCTCCTATTCACCTTCTCCAGAAAACAAATCTGTTTCCTGGGCGGGGACTGAAGAGTCCTCGCAGGGCTGTGCGGGGTGGGGAGGGGCCCGGGGAGACATGGGGAGTCCCACACTCAGGCTTTCATCCAGTTCTGCTATTTCCTCCCAGCCCCCGAACCTCATCTTCATGGTACCTGAGCCCCTGAGCTCTGAGCTCCGGGCAGGTTTGCAGGCTCAGTCGGCACATTGCTCATCAGAATCCCTCTCTTCCTTAAATTTGTCGAAATCTCTTTTCTTGGTCCGTGTGCTTTTGTGGGTTCATGACCTTTTTCATTGGTGAGAGGGGGCAGTTGAAATAAGCACATGTGGCTCCTCCACCAGGTAGAGGCGGGCGTCTGATTTGGGTGGATTTGGGTGATCGGGGAAACGGGGAGAGTGTGGAGGTGACCCCGAGCTCAGCGTGCTTGTGGGAAGTAGCAGTGGGAGCAGATGTTTGCATCTGGGAATAGAGGGGTGAAGCGATCTGTCTTCTGAGTCCAGGCATGTGGCTGAGGCCTGACATACTGTCACTGGGATTTCCATACAAAGGGGGCAGCAGGATGTACCTGAATGCTAATAAATAGGTCCTTTTCTTGCCTGTTGTTCAGAGACCGCTAAGGGACACACACACACACACACACACACACACACACACACACACCAGCTGTCTGAGGGGCCCTGGGGAAATCTGCTTGGATTCAGACCTCACAGAGAAGCTTGCTCCCACATGAAGGAGATGTGCTGGGGGAGAGGGCTTTATTGCCCCACATTTAGCACAGTCACGCCCTGCCTTGCTCTGCACTTAGCCCCTCTGGGGGGAAGGCTCCCCCAGCAAACCTCCAGGGCTGGGAGCAGGGCTGCTGTCCAGCACCACACCTGGGACAGGGCTGGGCGTACGGTTGGAGCTCAGCAAATCACAGACCCATCGGTAGCCGCTAAAATGACAGCCAATGTGTGAGCCAGTCTGTGCCAAGGGCAGGGTCCCGCACCTCTTACAGTCGCCCCTGAAAACCTGCAGGGCGCCCGGGCGCCAGGTCGTGTGCGGGCCTCTCTCCTTGGGCCTTCCTGAGAAACCGGCCCCACCCACCCCAGTGGTAGTCTGGCTCCAGAAGGCCTCGTAGAAGGGACGAGCTGTCCCTGCCTTTGGCCAATTTGCATCTCAGCAATCCACGCGTTCTGCAGTTCCTGAAAACCGTTTGTGTGGGACTTCTGGTGGCTCTAATCTCCCTGTCTGGGAATTCCTGTGCGTTTCCGGAAATGTTGCAAGAAGCAAGTGTGCCCCGAAGGGCGGGCAGGGCACTGTTGCTGGCGCGGGCACGACACCCTGTGCTGAAGGGCGGCGGCCCGGAGAGCCAATGGAGGGTGATGGAAGCTAGTCTGCGCAGCTCCGTCAGCGGCTCCTGTCTCCGGAACACAGAGCCCCGAAGGGCACAGACCGTGGGTGCCGCCTACTTCCTGGAAGTGCCCTGTTTCCAGCCGATCACTGGCAAGGATTCGTCCATTGACACACTGTGCTCAGGCCCCAGGTGCAGGATGCAGCTGAGTGTGCTGGTGAGGGGAGAGGGCCAGGTGAGGGTAGGCCCCGGCGTGGGAGACCTGAGAGTGGACACCTAGACCGGCTGGAGAGAATACAGCCCCTTGGCTGCTTCCGCCTGGGGCAGGGGTGAGGTATGGCCAGCGTCAGGCGACGGAGCAAGAGCTGAAATCTCCCCAGGTGTCCTCTTGGCGACTACCTAGCCAACATCCTAAACCACCAGGGAAGCATTCTCAGCACATCGTGGTCCGCAGGGAAACTGAGGCCCCGCCCCATGGGAAAGGCCTGCACCCAGGGACCCTCGGCCAATCCCGCGCCGGATCGGGGCCCAGGATGCCCGGGCGGCTGCTCTCCCCACACATCCTGCAGTTGTATTCACGAAGAATTCTGATGACGGGTCCTGGCATAATTCACTCTGGGATCTCACTAGGGATCAGCAGCAATAGGTGTCTTGGAAAAGGCTCCGTCACTAAAGCGTCTGCACGTAAAACACTCGGTAGACAGATAATTGGGAAAAAAGAAGAAAAATCACAGCCAGAGCGGTCTCTCCCTCTCTGACCCCGCCTCCCACGCGAGCAGAATAGCAAGGCCACCTCCGAGGGGAACGGCAGCCGAGACCCCTCCCCAAGCCGGGCACCCGCTGTCCAGAAAGGCGGGGGACGGGCCTGTCGGCACCACGGGGAGGGCCTCCTGCCCTGTCCTCTGCACACCGCCCTCGGCAGCGACGTCCCAGCCTCGTCCGTCTCTGTCCGATGCTGAGCTGTGGGGCAGGCCTGGGAGGCCTTTCTTGGCCCCTGAAGAAGGCTTTTCGGAAAGCATTCTAGTCCCTGGGCCAACCCTGCCGCCGGCCAGTAGGGCCACTTGGTGCACGTGAGGGAAAAGCTGCTCCTTCCTCAGACACTCGACGGCCCCGGCCGACCTGGTCCCAGTGGTCCGAGTCTGTGGCGACCGAGAGGCCCAGAAGCCGGGAACATCTCCAGCTAGAGAGAGCCACCCGCCCGGAGAGGAATAGCTGGCAGCCGACGAGGTGGGTACCGGTTCTACTTCTTCGAAAGGAAGGCGTCGCAAGGCGGAAGTGTTACAGGCTGATACAGTGTTCGTCCTGACAGGACTCTCAAGGTCGTCTCCCCAGCGCCTTTCCTTCTGGGGTGGGGAGCTTGAGGCCCAGACAGATGGCCCTGCTCTGGGCACAGCACTCTGCTCGGCCCTAGGACAGGCGGTGAGCTGAACTCTGCAGGCGGCTGTGGTCAAAGGCCCACGCTGGAGAGAGCTGCGAGCCGCCCCGGCCCACGCGCCGCCCAGGCCCACATTCAGGGTTGGTTTGCAGAGGAGAAATGCCGCTGCCACATTCCCAAATTCTTCAGAGACCCTAGTGTGTGACCTCATTCACCTGTTCTGTGAAAGGCCATCCACTGAACGCGTAGATGCTCTCATGGACATGGACGTGATGTTGGGTAATGCCCGTGAGCCGTGTGTAGTGCATTTTGAGGAATTCATTGCAAAGATCCCCAGCAAAGTTGGCCCTGAGAAGCAGGCATTTGGTCAGCAGAACCTTCGTAGCCTGGCCCTCACCCCACCTGGCCAAGCCGGGCATGGTGGCTGGTCAGGGGCTGCTCCCAAGGGGCGGTTGTCCCTCTTCCACCTGTCCCAGCGTTCGTGTGCGCACACGTGAATACGCACACACAGTGTTCTCCACAGTGTGCCCTCCAGGTCAAATGAGAAACATTTGTGTGGCAAGCGGAGAGAAGATGTTCCTTTATGTGGCCTTTCCTGGCAGCAAGAAAAGGCGCATTGTTCCAGAGGCTGGCGCAGGCTGGTGTGTGGTCAAGGAAACGCATCACGCCCTCGGCGAGGTCCTCTCAGGACACTTGAGCGGGCGGCAGCCCCAGGATGGCCACGTGCGTCAGGCTGGCTCTCAGGTTGGGCAGCGGCACAGGATGTCCGTGGGCTGGAGGAGGAAACCAGATTGGTGGGAGATAGAGGGTCAGACCAGCCAGCCCTGCAGACAGGGCCGGGCGACCTTCCTGGGTCGCCGGGGAAACTGGGCACTGGCAGCGGGACCGTCCATGCTGCAGGAAGAGATGGCCCAAAGACCTCGGGCAGTTCCAGGTCCAAGTCAGTGACGAACAACATCCTCCTTCAGTCCCACCAGTAGTGTGGTGTGAAGCTCGGCTCCTCTGCGAAGCTCAGAAGACCCGGTTTCAAGGTCTCCATGCCCGGCCCCCACCCCAAGCAAATCAGAACCTCCCGGTGCTGGGTCCTGAGCATCGATTAGTTATTTTTACTGCTTCCCGGGCAAATCTAATGGGCAGCCAGGGCTGAGGCCCTCTGCCCTAAGGCATTAAGGATTTATCCCGTCATGTAAGATGTTTGCATATAGAAAAGCAAGGGGTGCCCTAGCTGGTGTGGCTCAGTGGATATAGAGCGTCAGCCTGCGGACTAAAGGGTCCCGGGTTCGATTCCGGTCAAGGGCATATGCCTGGGTTGCGGGCTCGATCCCCATCTCTCTCATCCTTGATGTTTCTATCTCTCTCTCCCTCTCCCTTCCTCTCTGAAATCAATAAAAATATATTTAAAAAAAGAAAAGAAAAGCAAGGGGTTAGCAAGCACTTAATCCAAATTTATAAAACATGAGTGCAAGGACCTCAGTCTTCTTGATATTGATTACACTTGGCCTTGCCCAATACTCATGTAATTTCTCTCTGCCCTATAATGATGTAGGATTCCTGCCCTGGCCGGTGTGCTAAATGGTTAGAGCGTTGACCTGCACACCGAAGGGTTGCAGGTTCGATTCCCAGTCAAGGGCAGGTACCTGGGTTGTGGGTTCGCTCTGCAGGCCTGGTTGGAGCATGTGCAGGAAGCAACCACTCAACGTGTCTCTCTCACATCGATGTTTCTCTCTCTTCCTCTCCTTCCCTTCCACTCTCGATGGAAAAAGTATCCTTGGGTGAGGATTAACAACAACAACAAAAAAGATGTAGGATTCCTTCAGAGCAGGGACTGTGTCTTGTTTGCCATGGTATTTCTCACAGATGGTGCTCTACCCCCACCCCCATCTCCATCCTTTACCAAAACCAGTCCATTTGTTTCCCAAATGCTTCTAGACTCTCCCTCCATCCCTCTGCCACTTCCTTAGTTCCTACATTAGCCATGTCTTGACTCTTGCCCTCACTAGTCTGCCCTGCGTTGGGCTTACATCCTCTGAAATCCATCCTCCACATCACCCCCAGCCTGATCTACAAAGTCCGCAAATCTAGCTGTTTTGCTAACAGGCGTCGGCTTTTCCTGCCTCCCCACCACACGGAGGACCAAGCTTCTGGCATGCGAGACCTCCCCAGTCTAGCCCAGCCCTCCTTCAGCCTTGGATCCCACATTTCCCCCATCATGCACCCTCTGTAGCAGCCACACGGGAGCCCTTACTTGGCTGCGCTGTCATGAGCCGGTGCCTGTCCCCATCCCATCCCCTCCCTCTCTGACTCGAGGCAACACGTAGCTCCCCACTGACCCACGTGACAACATCTGAAGCATGCACAGTCCCTAGAATCTTCTCTCTGGACCCATCCATTCTCATCATCCACCACCCCGTCGCCCCAGTTTTCTAGGACCACCCTGTTTTCCTGCCATTGTCATTTTTGGGGGGTTGGCTGTGTTGATAGACCATGAACAGGGAGTGGACACTCGCAGCTGCCCTGGTACACAGCACAACACGCTCAAGACCCAAAGTCATCCTCTAGGCGTCGGCACAGGCTCTGTCCACGCCAAGCTGGATGACCTTGACCAGAGTACCTTTACTTCTCCATTTCCTCCTCTCTAGAACGGGGGAGAGGAAATTCACCCCCTGCCTGCCGCCGTCTCAGAAGGTTGTCATGAGAATCAAGCAAGACGATCCCTGAGGAAGTGCTTGGAAAACAGAGAGGCACCAGTCGATCTCGGGGCTTCTGTGAGGGCATCTGTAAATGGGGGTCGCGTACGGCAGCTCATGGGGCCCGCGGGGAGCCACTCGCCCGGAGCACCACTGCGCACGTGCTTGTGAGCAGGGCAGGCACGTCGGTGGTGACTCCGGCTTCTTCCCTCAATGGTTTTATAAAAGGAATCGAGTGAAGGAAACGTCTTGGAATAGACAATCTTCCTAACCTCCCCCAAAATAACTCCAGTGGAAACAATTGTGGTAACATCCACTCTGCAGTTATTGTTCCAGTTTATTGCAACATGGGAACAGGCTCCGGCGTCTCCAACTCAACTGGGAATCAGCTTGACTTCCAGAGGCCTGGAGACAAAGAGGCTGTGCTCAAGGGCCGAGTCTCCACGGCCACCAGAGCCGTAGACAGTCCCCGGCTGTGTACGGTGGGGCTTTTCCTCCCCACTTCCCCTGGGGGGTCACGTTTGCTGGAGACCGTGGTGTTTTCCCATAGATGACTTGGGGGGCGGGGGGGAAGTCGTTGCCAAAGGAATTTATGTGACAATACTTGAGGTTCTGGTTTCCCTCCATCCCAGATTCGAGAGCTCAGAATGGTCAGTGACTCTCTCGTCCGGATATAATCAGTCCCCTCCTTTGAAAGGTCTTTTTTTAAAAATATTTTTTTGTTGATTTCAGAGAGGAAGGGAGAGGGAGAGAGAGATAAAACCATCAATGATGAGAGAAACTTATTGATCGGCTGTCTCCTGCACGCCCCACACTGGGGATCGACCCCACAACCCAGGCATGTGCCTTGACTGGGAATCGAACCGCGACCTCCTGGTTCATAGGTTGACGCTCAAGCACTGAGCCACACCGGCCGGGCTGAAAGGTCATTCTTGATGCTCCATTTTTCGACCTTCCCTGGTACTCATCTCCCCCGGCCCGGGTTACACCCTCCTCTGTCTCCCCGCCTCTGCCGCTCCTCATACCAGTCTTTCCTCCTGAAGGAAACGCAGCACTTTGGCCCAGTCCCCATCCCATCCCCTCCCTCTCTGACTCGAGGCAACACGTAGCTTCCCACTGACCCACGTGACAACATCTGAAGCGTGCACAGTCTTCTCTCTGGACCCATCCATTCTCATCATCCTAGAATCTTCTCTCTGGACCCATCCATTCTCATCATCCTAGAATCTTCTCTCTGGACCCATCCATTCTCATCATCCACCACCCCGTCGCCCCAATTTTCTGGGACCACCCTGTTTTCCTGCCATTGTCATTTTTTCCTTTCCCAAGCCCTGAGCCTGTTAATTGTGTGGCTACGTGATTTAATTTTCTACTTGTGTAAAAGTCACGTTTTAAACTTCTTTCTGTCTCCCCATGAGTAAAGGCCGGTTTCCTGCGTGCCTCTGTCTGCCTGCAGATCCTGCTCACGTTCACATGCTGATGCAGTGGGTCGGGGTGCGGCCTGAGCCCCCGCCTTCCTGACCAGCTCCCGGGTGATGCTGACGCTGCTGGTCCACGGACCACACTTTAAGTAGCAGGACCTTATGACTGTGGTTCCCCGGGGAGTTTTAAAAGAGAACATGCCAGTCTTCTACCCTCAGACCTTCTGATTTCATTGGCACGGGGTACCACCCAGGCATGGGGAGTTTTAACATCTGCCCAGGTGGTGGTAGTGTGCAGTAAAGTGTGGGAGTCACTGCCTTCTATAGTGTGGATACGGCTAAGCCTGCTTTGTATTTCATCTGTGCTTTCCTTGTCTCTCTGCATAGACTACAAGCCTCCTGAAGGCAGGGCTTTTATTTTGGAGGATTGATTGATTGATTGATTGATTGGCTGGCTGGCTGATGATTGAGTATTAGTCCGTTAGGAGCTTTTCTGATGATTAACCAGTCTTCATAGAGTATGCATTTAGCCCGTAGGAAACCATACTAGATGTCAAGAGGAAAACAAAAATGAGAAGGTCTTGGGTCTTGCCAGAGCATGGTACCGAATGCACAGGACCAGCCTTGGCTGACGGGGACTGCCCGGGTGCGGGGTTTCAGGGGTCCTGGACGTGTTTCGTCCCCCCTCCCCTTCCCAGAGGGGGGAAATAAACCTACCACGCTGGCGCACTTATTCCAAAACCACTGTCACTAATTATTTTTGTTTTTCCCTTTTGGTCTAAGGCTCTCAACCTGACCTTCATTTAGAATCACCTGGAGAGCCCCAGACCACTCCAATCAGAGCTTCTGGGGTGGGAGCTGGGCCTGGGGATGTTAGAAAGCTCCGCAGGGGCTGTCAGCGAGCAGCCTGGACTGAGGGCCTCAGAACTAAGGTTTTTATTGTTTGAAATGTAGATATAATCCTTTTATCCTCCTCTTAGTGGATTGAGTTGGTCTGGCCCTTCCTGGAAAGCAAGTTGGAACAGCAGTGGGGGGCAGGGTGGAGGGGCTGTGAGGATGCTGGGCACCTAGCAACTGCAAAAAGTCACCACTAGGGGGTGCTCAGAGAGTGGAGCCCAAATGCTGCCACATGCACTTGGCCTCGGGAGCCCAGTGAGCAAAGGGCCTCCCCCCAGTTTTTTATAAATAAAGTTTTATTGGAGCACAGCCCTGCTTCTGTGCTATGCTCTGCTGTGGCTGCTTTTGCTATAGAACCAGAGAGGCGAGCAGTCGTGACAGAGACTGTGTGGCCTGCAGAGTCTATTGACTACCTCGCTTTTTACAGCAAGCGTTTGCCAACCCCTGCTCTGGAGTTGGCCCTGCCTTCCTTCCTAGCTGCAGTTTATGCAGCAGCCGCAGATGCTCAGAATTTTAAAAACCACTTCTTAAACTCTTTGTAACCTTTTAGTTGCTATTAAGCCCGAGTGGACTGTCCTGATAGGAGTCTGAGAATAGGTCCTGGCTGGGCCGGGGTTGGCTGTCCTCACTCAGCCTGGGGTGGCCGGTGCTGTAGACTGCTGCCCTCTGGCCGCAAGCAGCCACTTTGGGTCCCTCTGGTGGGCTGTACAGATGTCACAGCCCACCCTGCGGGCTAGGAGGTGGGTGGTTAGGAGGCCCCACATTGAAATCTGACAGATTTAAGAGGTCGGACAGACTGGGCTAGGAATGAGCTCCTTCCCTGACCAAGGAGGGTGAGTCGGGTTGAGGGGCTGCAGGAGGAAGAGGCTTTGGAGATGGAGAGAGGAAGCGGGAGACGAGAGCTGTGCTTGATCAGAGAGGGGGGCGGGCCAGGAGATGCCTGCAGCCCGCACTTCCAAGTCCTGTGTCCATTTTCCCCTCCGTTCCTTCTTGAGCCATCGCTGTGCCCCTGAAAGTAGGTCACATCACTGTCTGCTGCAGACACGTGGAGGGAAATAGATACCAACTAGGTCATCAGAGCTGCTGGGGCCTAGTGAGCCGCCGACACCAATGGCTGCCCAATTTAAGACAACCCATAAAGACTCTTTCATGTGGCAGAGAATCCTTAATGGCTCGCATCCACACCACAGAAGGTCGGCCCTGCTTTCTGGGAATGGAACAAGTAATTGAATTTCTGAAATGGTACATTTCCTGTAGTCAGAGAGAGGTGGGCCGTGTCCTTAAAGTACTCACTTAAAAAATTAATAAGTTGGAGGCAATTATTTCTTCTACCAAAGATGTTTGCAGTTGCACTTACAATTTCCTAGCTTCTTGCAAACAGTTAACACACAATTCCATACAGAAATTCTTTTGCATGCAAGCCGATTTTTAGGACCTCATCTCTACTGCTTTGTTAGCTTCCTAATTGGAAACCTCATTTAGACCTTGTTCCTTTTTCACTTTTGACAACACGCTTGTCAGGGAGGTCCATTCGTTAGCATGATACTGATCCTATTAATATCTAGCTTGGCAGTATAGCTATTAGTGATGATTTGGAAGGAAGGAGAGGGAAGAAGCCAGGTACCCCCAGCATAGACCAATGACAACAACCCTGTGAATTTAAATTGTCTACAGAGTGAATCCAGGGGAAACCATGAGTGAGCTAAGCCTTTTCATGCCTTGTTGAAAAGTGGTCATATTCATTCACTTGTTTTCTCATTCCAACAACAAATGCTTGTTGAGTATCTACTATGATGGCGCTGAGCAGAGTCCATTGTGATAGGACCCGGGGGGGCCGAGCAGGGCGGTCTCTTGCCTGAGAAATGCACTCCCACTGGCTTCTCGATTGTGCCTGCAGTGGCTGGCACTGGGTCTCAGATCTCCTGCTCTTGTGGGTGTTGTGTTAGGGTTCCATCCTGAGCCTCTTGAGTCCCAGCTCCACCACACACTTGCTGCGTTTCCTTGGGTCTGTAATTGAATGTCCTCAGTCCTCCTTTTCCTCTCCTGTGGAGCATGGAGAATAGTAGTACCTCTCTCAGGGTTGCTGGGAGGTTTAAGTTAGGTAATTCATGTAAAGCTCTTTGCTCTGTGCCTTCCTCAATAAGTGGCAGACACTGTTATTACCATTGTCATAGCTCAGAATCCTTGCAGGCATAGTTTAGTTCCTTCTATGGTAAGGAGACTTTTGTTGAATACCTTCCAGGAAAAAGAATTGCTCACTCAGTGGAAGGGAGCATATTTACGGGGCAGGCCTGGGCGGGGGGGCGGGGGGGAGACTTTGCAGGCCAGCTTCCCCTCCCCCCCCCCCATCATTGGGCTAGCTCGTCCGCATGGGATCAGCTCAAGGATGCCCTCACTTGCCACCCTTGGGTGGCCTAGCAGGTAGCCAGTAGAATCTGTTGCAAACAGCTCAGGAGTGTACAAGGCAGCCTTTCTCCATGTGTCCAAGCCATCCACCCCTCTTCCTCAGCAGGTGGAACTTGGGTCTCACCTCCTTGTCCGCGTCACTTGTGTGACCCCTGAAGACCACACTCTTCCCCTGAAGATGGGGGACCCAGGTCTTCATCCTCTTCTGCATTGAACTGAAGGAGAGTTGCAGTCATAAGCACTGGACCTCATGGTTGCACGTTGAGAGCCGCCGAGGCCATCGGGCATCCTGTCTTCTTGCAACATTGGAGATATTGCCTGGGTGAGGCAATAGCTGGTTGAGGCAGTGTCCTGGGCCCCTGGGTCATCTGCCAGTGCTGTTGGTTCACAGCGGATAGAACGGGGCGGGCCCAGCTCTGGTCCTTCCCGGTTGTCAGCTTAGCTCTTCATCCAACACGCAACTGAGGAAGGTGGCAGGACTCCGGGCACCATGGGACCTACAGACGTATAGGAAATGTGGCTGTCCCTGTGTCGGCGAGCAGCAGGGACATCACCCTGAGCCGGGGCCTGCGTCCAGGGCTGCTTCTCAGCTCTTGGTGCTGGGCCTGTCACCTGGACATGGGCAAGAGCCACTTGGTCTCATTTGGTCTTTGACACAAAGAGAGTCATAACCACATAGTCATCCCTCCAACACCCTCCCTGCGCGCGCGTGTGCGCGCGCACACACACAAACACACGCACGCACGCACATCCTTCACCCAACTGCTGCCCTGGTTGAAAAATAAGAAACTGATAACAGTAGTTGAAAAAGCAGCACTTTAGTAATTTTTTCCTTTACATTTTATACCACATAAAGTAGAAATATTTTGTTGTTGTTGTTGTTGTTAATCCTCACTGGAGGATATTTTTCCATTTATTTTTAGAGAGAGTGGAAGGAAGGGGGAGAGACAGAGAGAAACATCGATGTGAGAGAAACACATCGATTGGTTGCCCCCCACACGCATGTCAACAAGGGCTGGGGATGGAGCCTGCAACCGAAGTGCGTGCCCTTAACCAGAATCGAACCCCGACCCTTTAATCCACAGGCCGACGTTCTACCCACTGAGCCAAACCGGCTAGGGTGAAACAATTTTTTAACATTTTTCTGTTGGGTCTTAGTCCCTGTCCTTTGCATCAATGTCCTCACCTATTCTGTTCATTCAGAAATATCGAGTGACTGTCATTTGTGTTTGACTCCACCCAGTGGATTCTTCCTGACGTGGCTACCAATGGGAGTGACAGGGAGGGGCATGTTTGCTATCCGTGACTCCATGGATGTGATGCAGTCAACCGCAACACCTAAAGTTGTACCGTGCCAAATTATTTAAGACTTTTTTAGTTGCAAATGTTATAAACCCACCTCAAAATATTTTGAAGATGCAAAGGGGAATCTAGAGGCCCAGGAAAGGCAGGCTTATATAGCCATGTGGAAGGAGGAGGGAGGGACACAGATGTTCTTCCTTATTTTCCACATGAAGGAGGAGAGGGCTAGAAGAGATAACGGCCCAGGGGTCTCCAAGTTTGGCTACGGAGCTGGGACCCAGGTTGCCTAAAGGGCGTGTGCGGCTTATGAGTCAAGGCTCTTGGCTGTTACAGGGAGAAGCCCAACTTGAAAGAGAAAAGGAGGGGTAGGTTTTATTGGCTTAGTACAGTGGTCGGCAAACTCATTAGTCAACAGAGCCAAATACCAACAGTACAATGATTGAAATTTCTTTTGAGAGCCAAATTTTTTAAACTTAAACGTCTTCTAACGCCACTTCTTCAAAATAGACTCGCCCAGGCCGTGGTATTTTTTGGAAGAGCCACACTCAAGGGGCCAAAGAGCCGCATTTGGCTCGCGAGCCGCAGTTTGCCAACCACGGGCTTAGTACAACCAAGCAAGGCCTGCACGTGCCAGCGATGCCCAGGAACTAGCCTCTGTATCCTCAGTCCCTGCAGGCACAGACCCCTGGGTGTCAGATAAATGGACAGCTCACCCCTGCCTCAGGCAAAGTATTCCTGTGCACTCAGGGAGGTCAGGAGGTCAGAGGCACCTCTAAGACCAGTTCAGAGAGCCTAAGGCAAGCTTCTCTTCTAGAAAAATGTCCAGTTCTTGTGGAGCCGGCATCCAGGATGGTGTCTGGAGCAGAGCTTTTCAGGGTGGACAGAGTTTAGGTTCGTGATCCAGGGTGCGCGTGGGGGCAGCCAGAAGCAGGGGGTGGATTTCTTCCCTGTCCACGTGTATCTGTGTTTTTATGCTGGGACTCCAGCGAAAGTATTGTTTTTAAAAAGGTCTCTGCTGATTTAAAAAAAAAATAAATCAAAAGTTAGAAAACCTTGCGTTTAAGCATGGCAAGGCGGCCCACCCTTCACCTCTCTGAACAGGGCGGCTCCTCTGAATAGATGTCCAGCCTCAAGATTCCAGGAATTCTAGGAACATTACCTGTTTGTTCCAGCTTGGGCATGGCCCACGCATCCTGCCCACGTGGAGTGAGTGGTAGGATAACTTCTTAGAAGCTATGAACAAGCATGACCCCCAGAATCAGGAAGGCTACACCACGGAGACAAGTTCATTATGGCCCCGGAAGCTGCCAAGTGCTACGGTTCCCTTGCACGGTTTGCCCTCGGGAGACGGGGAGTCGGGGAGTCCCAGCTGGCTTTGTCCCCAGGGTCTGTCCTGCCTCCTGGGGCCCTCCACTCAGGTTCACCTGGAATTTTCTGGAAAGAGGAAGCCGTTAGTTTCCACGTATTTAAATAGCATTCTTGAGAGTGACGGGGGTCTGGTGGGGACCGTATGCGAGCGCGTGAACAAGAGGAGGAGGACCGTGGTTTGCAGGAGGCCAGGGCAGAGTCGCTACCCAGGCACAGCTGAGGAGAGCAGGACTTACCTGTCAGGAGTCTGGGGGGACCCCTCCCCATTTGAGACTTCCCGTCGCTGCCTCACCTGGGCCAGAAGCTCAGCCTGCCTTTCCAGCTGGGCCTTTCACAGCTGTGCCACCTGCTGCTAAAGGCTATGGGGTTGGTGCTGTTTGTCCGAATCCCAAATCCTGGAGGTCCTTCACGCAATAGGTGAAAGCTTTCAGGTTTGTGTATAATGCTCTCTCCCTTTGCAAAGAGCTCGGGTGTCCGAGACAAAGGGAACAGACCTGTGAGATAGTTAGGCTGGGTGGTTTCTGTCAGATCCAGGTCCAGGTCCAGTGGCCAGAGGTCCAAGGTCACAGGAATATCAGGAAACTCTCCCTTGAGGGGAAAGTGGGTATGGGGTTCCATGAAGCTGCAGGCCACAGCACTGAGCTCTGTGGGGTGCAGCCAGACTGGAAGGGAATGAAGCACAGCAGCAGCCAGGGGCCCCCACCCCACCTGGGAGTGAAGGGCAGAGCGACCTTGGTGACCACGAGCACCCCTTCTAGTAAGAGAGGAGCCGAGGCCTGCCCATTGGGCCATGGCCATGAGCATCTCAGGGGACACAGAGGGCGCTCTGCAGGGCAGACATGGGGAGGGCATTGGAAGCTGTACCCAGTGACACCAGTTCTCCATCCTCAGGCCAGTGGGAGGCGGTGTGGTCAGAAATGGGGCTGCCCAGCTATGGCCCCAGCATAGATCAGGGCTTGCTCTCGGCCTCTCCTCCTCGCTTTTGGGGACCAAGAGTGCCTGGCTGGGCACCGTGGGGTCAGAAGTAGGGAAGGAGAGAGAGAGAGAGAGAGAGAGAGAGCTGTCTGATGCCCCCAGGGGTTCAGCCTCCACATCTCTGCCCTGATATTGTCAGCCAAGTGACATCAGAGTTGGGAGCGGGAGCCTTGGAGACACGGACACAGGCTGCTGCCAGCTGGTTGGGTGGCCTTGGGCAACTTCCTTGACCTTACTAGTAACCCTCTTCTTCCTCCATAAAAGCAGGTTGGAAATACAACACAACGGAACTGTCTGCTGAGCCCATAACTTACGCAAATTAAACTCTGTTTGGCAAAGGCTATACTGTGAGGAAAATCCCCGTTTTGAAGCACAGACGATTTGCCCACTCTCCTACCTGTATTGGTTTTCTGGGGCCGCCATAACAAAGTGCCACAGTCGGGGGCTTAAACAACAGAAACGTATGTCTCACAGTTCTGGAGTCTGGAAGTCCAAGATCAAGGGGAAGGACCTGTTCCTGGCTTCTGGTAGCCTCTTGGCTTATGGCAGCATAACCCCACCTTTCACATGATGCTCTTTATAGAATGACACCAGTTCTTGGATTTAGGTTCTACCCTGACCCCGTCTGACCTCATCTTAACTTGATCACATCTGCAAAGACCCTGTTTCCAAGTAAGCTCATGGTCACAGGTCCACAGGGTTAGGAGGGCAACTGGTTTTCTGGGGGCACACAGTTCTACCCACTACATGGGGTGAAGACGACTCTACAGCCGGCACCAGCCAGACATGGTCAGGAGGAGCAGCGCTGGCCATCAGAGAGCCCGGTGCCTCTGTTGCCTCCCACAGTGCCAGCCACATCTCCGCACACGCAGCGTGACACTGGCTTCATAGGCCAGCAGGTTAGGCGGTAACATGCCTCCTCTCTCAAGCCCCTGTCCAGCCCTTGAGATGAAGCTCAGGTACCACCCTCTCAGCAAAGCTTCTCTGACCTTCTCCCGAGCAGAGGCCCTCATGCCTTCCTCAGTCTGGTCGGCTTACTCGCGTGTGTCCCCCTGAGTTCCTAGGACTGCGACTCCCTCTGTTATTCTGGGATTCTCCATCTGCTGCACGTGGCACCTACTAGGCCTTCAGTGCTGGTTGGGTGAGGAAGAAGCCAGGATGGACAGATGGGTGGATGAATTGATGGGTAGATGTCAAGTAACAGAGAAGTCTTCCCTGACCCACCCCACCCCATGCCTGCCTCATGTTGCTTCATAGCATTTTTCATCATTTATCATATTATCTACTCATTTGTGTCTCTCCTTTCACTAAAATGGATGCCCTGTAAGAATAAGCATTTTGTCTTTTTTTTTTTTTTTTACTACTGTGTCTGCAGTGCCTGAAAACAATATTTTTAGGCTGGGTGGGTGAATGGAAGGGTGGATGGGTGGGTGGATGCATGGGCGGAGGGGCCCCGCCTGTGGCCCAGTGCGAGTGAGTGTCTTAGCACAGAGTCTGCTGGCCTCAGAGCCACCGGCACACACACTGTCCTGGCTCAGTGTGCTTGCTTAGTCCTCCCTCCCTCTGCCCTCACGTTCAGACCCAGGATTTGTTTCTTGGGTCTTCTCAGGGCAAGGCCCTTGCACCCCCAGCCTGGGGCCAGCAGCTCTGTCCTGGGGTGGGGGGAGGGTGCGGGGGGGGGTTACATAAGATGTTTCTGCAACCAGAGCAATAGCATCTTACACAGCGCTGACCTCGGGGAGTGTGTGTGTGTGTGTGTGTGTGTGTGTGTGTGTGTGTGTGTGTACTCTGCCAGAGCTGCACGCAGAAGGAGTATTATCTTCCCTCCCTCCCTGGAGAGACTTGGTTTATATAATCTACTTGTCTCCCAGGCCCATTTAGTTATTGAAAGTGGTCAGAGGTTAGACAGCGGGAAACTGCAGCCAGGTCTCCCAGCCAGAGGGAGAAGGTTCCCATGTAGAGACTTGGAGGAGGACCCGGCAGGCCCTGGGTGGTGCAGGGTGGTGCCTCAGAGGCACCTGACTCCACTGATGTAACACACACACCAGCTGGTAAACCAGGAGTCTGGGTTGTCGTTTATGGCAGGGGACGGGGGCTCCTACCTGCACTGGCATGACCTGCACTGATGTCTACATGCAGCTCTCTGAGCATGCCGGGAGCGAGGGGTTTGTTGGGTAAAGAATTAGAGCAGAGCCCTAACCAGTTTGGCTCAGTGGATAGAGCATCGGCCTGTGGACTGAGGGGTCCCAGGTTCGATTCCGGTCAAGGGCATGTACCTTGGTTGCAGGCACATCCCCAGTAGGAGGTGTGCAGGAGGCAGCTGATCGATGTTTCTCTCTCATCTATGTTTCTAACTCTCTATTCTTCTCCCTTCCTCTCTGTAAAAAATCAATAAAATATATATATATATTAAAAAATTAGAGCAGAGGCCACTTACACTTAAAGGATAATTCTGACAAGCTGATCCATCGCTCCTTCTCCACTGGAGGGATGTATCCCATCTAAAAAGCAGGGAGGGGTCTCTGGTTGAAAGCCGGACACCACCGCCCCTGGCCAGGCCTGGAGATATTAATTTTTTTTTTCTAGATTCTGTGTCACTTCTGTGCTCCTTGCCTGGGGCATGCCACCCAGTCAGCTCTATCTTGTGACAGTGTTTTAGGGCAGCTGCTTCCTAGAGAGTAATTGATGGAGAGAGCCACACTTTTCATTACGCCTGAATCTTCCTCCTCCTCCTCTTCCCCCTCTCCCCTCCCGCTTCTCCCCCTCCTCTTTCTTTTCCTCCTCCTTTTCCTGCTCTTCCTTCTCCTGCTCTTCCTTCTCCTTCTCTTCCTCCCCACCCCCACCCCCACCCACCCCCCCGCAACACTTGCTATTCCTCTGCCCGGAATATGCTGCTCACAGATATTTTTCCACCTTTTTAAATTGAGATATAATTTACATACCATAAAATTTGCCCTTTTAAAGTGTACAGTTAAATGGTTTTTAATATAATTCACAAGGTTGTGCCACCATTACCACTCTCTAATTCCAGAATTCATTAGCAGTGACTCCCCATTTTCCCTCTCCTCAGCCCCTGACAACTACTAATCTTTTTGTCTCTGCAGATTCGCCCACTCTAGACATTTCGTTAAAGTAAGTCGCCAGTGCGTGGTATTGGTGGACTCCCTTCTCTCCCTGAGCATGTTTTCAAGGTTCAGCCATGTTGTAGCATGCACTTCCTCTTTATTGCCAGATCATATTCCATCGTAAGGGCATACCACACGTATCCAGCCATCAGTTGATGGACATTTGGGGTGTTACCATTTGGGGCAATTACAAATAATGCCGCTATGAACTTGTATCTGCGCGTCTTACCTCTCACCGACGACTTTCAGAACCTGGTAGCCTGGGTCAGCGGCGGTCTGATGGCAGGCAAGTGGCTAAGCACAGGTGTCCTCCCTCCTTCTCCTGGTGGCCTCATACTTACCCTGTGGACACTGAGATGCCATTGTTTTGGGGCGTGTGGGCAGCATCGTAAAGTATGAGAGTCACTTGGTACCAACCACCAGCTTGAGTCTGAGGAACAAAGGGGCTGGTTGGGGAGGGTTCTCCAGTGAAGCGTGTGTAAACACAGGGCACCCCGTTGTATGCCGCGTGCCTGAAAGTTCTGTGTCAGTGCCCAAGGAGGCGGGGCTTATTCACGTATTCACCAATAGGCTGGGGCCACAGATCGCCTGCGGGTGGGACCAGTCCTCTATGGCCTGGATCGTCCCTGGGGAGGGAGGGCCTCAGAGACGCAAGGCTTTGTCTATCACCCGTGTCACTTTGTTCGGCTGACTTGGGGCCTCCCATTGGGCTACCAGCCTCGGAAAGGCAGTGTGAGCAGATTTCCCTGTCCTTCCCCAGCACACATATGGGCCCCAGGCTCTGGCTGATTCCCTTCGCCTTCCCTGACCTGGGCTTCCCACCCCCTCCCCCCCGACCCTCCCGGCACACACCTCTGCTGGACTCTCTCTGCCAAGACTGGGAGCTCCGTGAGGACAGGGACCAACAGGCCTGCTTGTCCTGGCACACTCAGCCTGAGCAGGGTCGGGATCTGGGAGAGGGGAGGGGGAGGGCAACATTACAAATGCTGTTCTATGTTCTTTACATGTTTAGCAACTCCTTTAATCCTCCTACAGACCCTGGGAGGCTGATGCTATTATTCCTTCATTTTACAGGGGTGGGAACTGAGGCACAGAGAGGTTAGGTCCTTTATGCAAAGTCACACAGCCATCAAGAGGAAGAGCCAGGCTGACTGTCACAGTTCAGCTCCAGGCCATTCTTTAGCTGTTACACTATGTTATATACGCACGTGCATAGGTATTCATTTGGGGGATGGGTGGGCGCGCTCAGAGCGCTCCGCTGTGGCTACTTTAGGAGAGCGGCCCCACATGCCCACCGGGCCACGTGGAGTCCCGGCGCAGAGTTAGGGCTCCATGAGGTTGGGCCCCAGGGTAGCTCCCTCCTGCTTTGGCCATTGTGGGCAGGGAGGAGGCCGCCAGGCAGGGCAGAGCCCAGGACTCGGAGGCCCAGACGGGGCGGCTGGCACCTTCTGGGCTCGTGGAGGGCCAAGAGCTGTGGACAGCTCCCTCTGCCCGGGCTCCGAGCTAAGATACCGCGACCCGGGCCGCCAGCTTAGAGGGAGCCTCTGCTTCCTTCCATTGTCTCTGCCCGGCACACCCATGTGTTCCCGCAGTGACCTGAGGCCGGAGCGAGAGAGGGAGGGAAGGGGCCGCCGGAGCTGCTCCGGGCGGGAGAAGGGAAATGAGAGGGGAAGACGTGGTGTTTTTCCTTGTTTGTGTTTTGTATTAAAGAAAGCAGATAATATCCTTTGAGAAAACCATTAAACAAAGCATATCCTAAAGCCACAGAGGCCATTGTGGCTGCCTGGAGCCCGGAATTCATTCAAGCCTTTTTTACTGCATTGTCCCAGGCAAGATAGGGTGGGAGGGAGAGACTATTATTATTTTTAATATGTTTTTATTGATTTTAGAGAGGGAGGAAGAGAGAGGGGGAGAGAGAAACATTGATGTGACATCAATGGCCTGCATCCCATATGCACCCCGACAGGGGAACGAACCTGCAACCTGGGCATGTGCCCTGACCGGGATTTGAACTGGCAGCCTTTCAGGGCACGGGATGATGTTCAAACAACTGAGCCACACCGGCCAGGGTGGGAGAGACTGTTATTAAAATATATTTGGAGACGTGTCGTTCTCTCCCTAACTCAGTAGGAGTCTAGACTGAGACCAGGGTCCCTGTGTCCTCCTGAGCCTGTTGCCCTTCCAGTGCCTCCCTTGGAGGCTCCCCGAGACTGGCCAGTCCTGGCACAGCCAGAGCTGCCATTATCCATCCACACACTCCCCACCTTGATCAGGGGATGAACCCTGAGCCCCACAGAACTGCCTCTCTCTAATTCGTTGCATAAGCTCTCTGGGCCTCAGTCTCCCTGTCTGTAGAGTAGGGTTTGGGGCAGTGGACCATGTCCAAAACACTGGACCCTGTCACTCCCTCTCTCACCCTGAGCGTGGCCAAGGTCCCGTCCCCAGGTGTCCCAGCCTCAAGCCACCCCACCCCCTCTTCCCAGACCTCCAGGCCTAGATACCACCACCCCCGGCCCCAGGTTGTCCATAATGGATCAGCAGCTCTCTCCCCACATCCCATCAGAACATACTTTTCTGCTGAGCAGAGGGAGGTGGTAAGAACAGAGGTGGCCATCGGCCCAGCTTCTGCACACAATCCTGCCTGGGGCCTGCATTTCTGGGATCAGCCCCACGTAATAAGCAGAAAAGTGTCTCTCCAATCGGGAAGTAAATGTACAGACGTGGTTGTCATGATGACGATACGTAAAAGACCACCCTTAGGATTTCCCCTGGGCACGTAGCTATGTGCATGTTCCCCCTCACGGCTCCTCGGGAGGATAAGGAATGAGGATCTTGGGTAAAACGGCACAGGAGCCCTGGGCGAGGGTGAGGGACCTGGGTTCTAGCACGTCCCCTTTGCACGAGGCTCAGGGTTTGCAGGGGGCTCCTCTCCTTGGCCCTGTCACCCGTCTGTCACTGAGAGGAGAAGATGCTGACATTCCTGGTGTGTTGGGGAGCTTGTGAGGGAAGTGACTGGTCAGTGGGACAGGCTGTGAGTCCAGGATGTGGTCCCAGCCCTGTGGCCAACTCTGCAAGACCTAAAACCGCTCATTCACCTCTGGACCTGAGCATTCTCATCTGCCATTTGAGTGACAGGATACGATGAATTCTGAGGTCCCCTGTGTGTCCCTGCTGCTTTTGATTCTGTAATTCCAGCATCATTGCCTGGTGGGAAGTCCATTCGCTCTGGTGCTTTCCATGTTTCAGTCTGGCTTTGGCGGTCGGAGTCTGGTCTTTCCAAGCGCTCCATTTCCTGCTTCAATAGACGTCCTGATGGTTAGTTTGGTCCCAGAAGTTCCCATGCTCTTTCAGAAGTTGCTAACGCTGCCCCTCCTCCCCACACCCCAGGGCTACCACCCGATGCCCCATGAAGTGGAGATTGCGCACACGAAGAAGCTGTTCCGGAGGAGAAGAAATGACCGAAGGTAGGAGAGGCTGCGTCTCGAGCTTCTGCTCTTACCTTCCCGTCGCCCACCCGTAGCTCCGTCGCTCCCGGCCCGTGCTTTGATACCTGTGAGCTGGGCACGTGGGCTGGTAGGTAACCCGTCGGGCAGCGGCAGCTATGCTTCCCCCGCTGGACCCCGGAAAGGATGCTCCCCGAGTCCAGGAGGCATCCGTGCGGTCCAGGGGGAGAAATGCTCTTCCCACGGACCTCACAGCTGCAGCAGCAGCCCAGGGGCCAGGACGCAGCCGGCGGTGCTTTGAGACATGGCCTCCAGGAGGCTCCGGAGATCACAGTTCCAAGGGTGTCTGTCTTTCCTCCGCCCCATGCTCAGCTCTGCCGTGGCGGGCGGCCCACAGCTCAGCCCCTGTGCGTGCTGCTGCTCTCAGATGCCTGCAGAGCATTGAACTGCAGCAGGAACCAGGACCTCCCTGGCGTCCAGAGCCCCAGAGCCCCAGAGCCCGGGCGATACGGGGCCAGAACAGCGCCCTGAGGCAGCCCTGAGTGGGAACAAGCAGCGAGGCTGGCCCGGCATCCGGGAGGGCTGCCTGTGTTTCCTCCGAGGCGTTCTGACAGGGAACGGTCTCCCAGGTTTGTTTGAATTCTGAGGTCCCCTGTGTGTCCCAAATGGAAAACCCCAGGTGCAGAACAGTCTTTGCAGTGTGTGGCCATTTGTGCAAAGAGGTATTGGGGGATATATATATAAATATATATATATATATATATATATATATATATATATATATATATATATATATATTTTTTTTTTTTTTTTTCTTGAACATGCATATAAGTGACTTCTGAATGGAAATATTAAAAAGGGAGGGAGGGGGGAGGAAGGAAGGAGGCCGGCCTGTGGAATTAAAATGAGGTGTTCCTCTAGAGGGAGTTTCTTCTTAGATAAAGGCGAGGCTTGTGGTTTTACCTTGAATGGACAGAGAACGTTCTCAGAGAGCCCAGAAGCAGCCCAGCCGACACCTTGCTCAGAGAACTAGAAGTGCCTGTTCCCGCGCAGCTCCTGAGGTCAGCGCTGGGCTGCCCACGTCCCGGGTCCTCCCTCCACACTGGGCTCTGAACGAGGAGTGAGGAGGGGGTGGAGGACCGGGCACCCGAATGCCTCGTCATCGGCCGGCGGGTTTAGCGGGTCTGCGCTGGGAGAAGGGCAGCCCTGGCTTAGAGAGGAGAAGCCCCGGGCGCTCTTACCCAGTGACATGAGGAGGGGGGACTGGGCCAGGAGAGCTGGATTAAGCCCTGCCCCTGGTTACTGTGCTGTGTGCTCCCTCCTTGCTGTGCAGCTTCAGAGAGGCTAATTCCTGGTTTCTGGGTTCCTGGCAGGCGGAAGATGTGGGGAGCACCCCTCTAAAGGGGACTGGGGCTCACAGGGGTGGTGCTGGGGAGTGCAAAGGCTTGGCGTCCCTCCTCCCCTGCCCCATGGTCCCCAGAGAGCCTGTCTGGAAGCGGGGGCGGCCCCAGGCTTCCGAGTGAGAGGCACCCTCTGACCTGCTTCCCCTGGCTCAGCATCCAGGTCCCCACCTCCACTCGGGCCAGGTCGCCCGGCTCAGCGGGAGTCCCCTGGCCCGCGCCGGCCTCCGGAAGGCAGCGGCGTGACCCAGGAATGTAGGAAGAGGAGCGTGACACGAGGCACTGGAAGCTGCCCTTCCGCTGGGCCGCTCCGTGTTAACAAACGCCCGGGTTAGGTCAGCACACCTCGCAAAGGATGTGGACCCGGGACGGAGTCCAAAGCCAGGCAATAAAGATGATTAAAGGGATGGAAAGTACGTCCTGCGAGGAGAGGCTAATGGACGGGGCCAGAGACACGGAGGCTGCAGGGGAGGGACGCTCTCACCGGTAAACTCGTGAGAGATTTCTACAGAAAGAGGGCTGAGGAGCTGCTGCCTCCACGGTCCCGGGGCCCCAAACCGAGGAAACCGGCGGGAAGGGAGCGAGCACGCCCAGCTGGACCGAAGACACACTCAAGGAGCGAACGCCATGACCGTCAGAGGTCAGGCCCTGCCATTCAGGCAGCTGTCGCACACTGAGCGAGTTGTGTGTGCGGGTCGGGGCTCCACCTTTATTCAGTCTAGCATAGGGACCCGTCTGGCACTCAGCCTCCCAGAGTCCCCGGGCGGGGCACGCTCAGGAGAAGAGCAGCAGCCAGAGAGTGTAAGAACCTCGTTATCGGGGCTCAGAAGCCAGCACCAGAGGCCTCCTGAGTCCTTGGTGGAGCGTGTGATTCTGACATTGGAGGGCCGGCTGCTCACAGCTTGGAGCAGGAACTTACAAACTGGGCTCTGGTCTTCCCGCAGGTCCACATCGTCTCCCAGCTCGGGGTGGACTCAGGGTGTTCGGGGGAGTTGAAGTCTGAGGCACGCGCTGTGGAATTAGACACTAGGCGTGAACGCTCCTCTGCTCGCTAACTCTGATCTGGGCAAATTGCTTCCTGCCTCGAAAGCTCTGTTTTCTCTTCTGTAAAATGGGTCTGTAATTGGGAGGCTTACACGAGCTACTCCCTGTAAGGTACCTGGAACGGTCTTAGCACCAGCTCACTCCTCGCATCAGAGGGGTTCGAGGCCCTCAGGAAACGCCGTGAGGTGGGAGTGGAGGAGATGTCTGCAGCGAGGGGTGGGTCTCATCTCCTGGTCTCAGGGGTGCAGGGTTTGCCCCGGAGCCCAGGGAGCTGTGCCTTGCAGCCCCTCCGGGGTGCCCAGGATCAGTTGTTCCACCTCCTGGATCAACTTTTTAAGCTCTGCCCTCTGTGGGGGCCAGTGGGAAGGCCCCGCCGGAGAGGCTCTGCTGATCGCTCCCGTCCAAGGGGCTGGGGACGTCTTTTCCTTGTGTACCAGATAAAGGTTAAGCTCGGAAACAGTGCAAAGGTTTACTCCTTAGAATTGCTCCTAAAACTTACACAACTGGTAACTACTTGTTTATTCTGGGAAACTGGTCAGAGATGTTTGCTGATTCCAGACAAAATTGTGCATTTTGTGATGTAAACGTGCTGAATGAGTATTTCATGCATCCCCCAAAGAGCAAGGTGCCTTCGGGCGCTCCGTCCCATCCAAGTTGGAGACCTGCTGACCGGGAGGGGGGCCGCGACGGTTTGTCTCCCGCCTCAAGTTCCCCACCGTCGGGATGCAGGGCAGAGGAGCAACCTCGGAACAGGGCCGAGTCCTGGCCGTGCGCGGACCGGACCCACTGCCTGGGTGGGCCTGGGGTGGGGTCTCACCTCTGGGTGTGGGATCTGCTCTACTCCTGCCCCTCCCCCACCCCCGCTCCATTGGAAGAGATGAGCATCCTGAGGCTGTGAACGGATCTCTGTCAGAGTCTGTGATCCCTGGGAAACCCACTCTGGGATGGAGATCAACGGCAGGACACTTACCAAGGAGCGCCCCGGGGACCATAGAGTCCAGGGAGGGCAGGGCAGGACTGGGCAGAGGGAGGAGGTGAGCTGCAGCGTGGTCTGGGCAGTTCTGAAGTCAAGGTGACTTTTTAGAGTGAAGGGGCAGGTCCTTATGTCCCCATGTCTTCTGGTCATCAGATGGGGACTGCTCAGGGGTGGGTGTGACCTTGGGCTGGGAGTTCTCTTAGCCCAGGGCAGTTTTCCTAGGGGCAGGGTGCCCAGAGAGCTCCAGAGAAGTCCCCCCCCCAGCCCCCCACCCATCCCTGGTCCCCGGGAGGTGCTGCAGGGCCACATGCTGGGCGCTCTGGGGTGAGCAGATCCTCCAGCAGCTACAACTGACCACAACTGTGGCTTGGTGTCCTCTTAATTGTGGAACCAAGTAAGACCTCATCCCTCCTTCCCTTCCTCTGCCAGCCTGTGCCAACCCCCCCCCCCCCCCGCCCCCCTTGGGTGCCAGACTCTTTCTCCAGGGACAAACAGGATATCTGCACTCAAATACGAAAATGTAATTTCAGAATTGTCATTAACCCTCGTGAAGCCACTCCATGGCACACCTGACAATGCACCCCATGCTCATTCCATCCTGGAGGCCACCTTACTCCCCTCCTCCTTACATCTGAGCTGTGGGCAAGGAGGACCCTGGGAGACGATGCCAGCGCCTCCTTACTCCCCATCTCTAAGTCACAGTTGCTCTCTGGAGCTTGCCCCTCCCTGGTCACCTCAGACACTTCTCCAGGAGTCCTGCATCCCATGAAGGCGACTCCGTCCTGGATCGTGCCCACCAGGAGCTGAGCAGGAGTTAACCGAGTATGGAGCCTGGATCTCTGTCAGCTCTTACACATGAGTCACTCAGCCCCTTTGGAAGTAGTCAATCCTCACTATTCATGGATTGCATACTTGAGAATTTACCTCCTCTCTGCAGTTCATTTGCAACCCTCCATCTACTCACAGTGTTTTCGTGGTTATTCATGGACAGAATGGGGAAACACTCGAGTCGCCCGGCACCCACCTGACCAGCCAAGGAGATGCCCTGCCTCCTGGTTTCAGTTCTCACACCGTGCTCCGCGTCCTCTCAGCGATCCGTGTAATGCCGTGTTTCTCGCATTCGTGTGCTTTTGTTGGGGAATTTGCTGTTTAACATGACACCCAAGCGTAGAGCTGAAGTGCTGTCCCGTGCTCCTAAGCGCCAGCAGGCTGCGATGTGCCTTCCGGAGAAAACGCGTGTTCGATGGGCTTCCTTCGGGCCTGCGTTGCGGTGCTGTTGGCCGGGAGTTCAGTGTTGATAACAGGGAATCAACAATGTATATTAAATGAGCAGTCTTTAAACAGAAGCACACATAAAACGGGCTGTGCGTGGATCAGTGGGAGACAATGCAGGGAGCAGTGGCTCACGGAACCTCCCCCGGTTCTGCCCCTGGGAGCCATGGTCCAGTAGTCAGTAATTCAGTGTTTTCGGGATTTTGTAGAACAGCCAGGGTTGACTGGGCTCGCTCTTTAAAACGGGGAGAGAGATGCTGACGAGCAAGGAGCGTGAGAGTGATGGCATTTCGGGCCTGAGTAATTTATCTTGTTTGTGCGGTGGTAGCAGAAAGGGGGGGTAGGGGGAGAGCAGGGGACCCTTCCTCTGCCTGTTGTCACCTGGCTGGGGTTTCACGGCGGGGACTGCTGCTTCGTTTACCCCATCCTGGGACGGCACGTCCCTGACGCCCTCCAGGCTGCTCGGCCCTGCAGCGACCATCACCGCCATCCTGTCATCGGGCACCCAGGGGCCGGTGAGACAGATCCACGCTGCCACTGCCCGCGGTTTGCCTTTATATCCATCCCAGCGAGGAAATTGCCCTCATTAAGTCCCTGCTAAAGATAGATAAGAAAATGGGACAGGCAAACCCCCACCTGGCAGGCAGCCCTGTCAGATTCGAAGCAGAATGAGTCAGATCGGGATTATTTTTAGGCTCCTCTCCTCCGCCCCACGCCCACCTCGCGCGGGCTCCCTTGGAGAGAAGAGCAGCTCGTTTCTTGAAGCCAGATGTCCAGGTCCGTGTGTGACGGACGCACAGGCACTGCTCTGCCTGGAGAAGGCCGCAGCCCGTGTGCCCATGGTGACGGCCAGACCACCCTCTGGACAGTGCCCGCCGTGCCAAGGCTAGCCCAGGACTCACCTGTGAGCCCCCTCCTGCCCCTCTTTCCTGGCACGTGCCTCATGCTCAGGCCCTGCTCCCAGCATCACACGTCACAGGAGAGCGGACAAGGTCCCCCAGGGAAGGGCCAGCGTGTCCCTCGCCCAGCACCTGCATCTGTGTGGGGTCATTTTGTTCATTTTGGTGGGATACCCGGATGCCGGGCCTGCCCACCCTGCCGTGGGCATCTCCTAGTGCAGTAGTCGGCCGCGGCTCACGAGCCACAGGCGGCTCTTTGGCCCCTTGAGTGTGGCTCTTCCACAAAATACCACGTGCGGGCGCGCACGTACAGTGCGATTGAAACTTCGTGGCCCATGCGCAGAAGTCGGTTTTCGGCCTGGGCGAGTCTATTTTGAAGAAGTGGCATTAGAACACTCAAGGGGCCAAAGAGCCGCATGTGGCTCGCGAGCCGCGGTTTGCCGACCACTGTCCTAGTGTGTGCCCACTGCTGGGAAGTGGAGCATTGCTCCTCTTCTTTCACTCTCTTCCCCTTTTTCCAGCCATTAGATTTCACTCAGACCTCGTAAACCCTAGGTGGCAAAGGAGGACCCGCTGGGGCAGGGGTGCACATGCCCGTTAGCCAGGAGAGCAGGCGCGGTGCCGGCTGGGAGACATAAAGGCCGTCTCCTCGGGGTCTCCACTGGTTCCTGGGGTCCCGGAAGTAGAACAGACCCCAGGAACCAGCCTCGGGAGTTGGTTTAATTACTCCTCCTCGAGGGCTTAGTGTTTTTTTTCTGAAATGCTGGGCATTCAGAGGTTGGCCCACAAATGTTAACCCCGGCCCTGCCTCCCTTGCCGGAGCAGACGGCAACTGGCGACTCGGAGGGCTCCTCTGCACCAAGCCACGCGGCCTCCCGGGGCAGTGTGTGTGGTGGGCAGCCCGGCCTGGGCTTCAGGGCTTGCTCACCCCCCACCAGCCAGCAGGTTCTGAGAAAATGAGGACCCTCACCGAGCTCACTCTTCTCATTGTCCCCCTGCAGCGTGCAGGGATGCCAGAGGTGGCATGCCATGGCAGGTGGTGAGAAGCCCCATCCTGGCACCTGACTCTGAGTCCAGAGACAGGACCTCGCCCCCTCTTCTTCCTGTCATTTGCTCCTGGGACCCCGGTGCCCCGGGCAGCGTGCCAAGAGGAAAGAACGCTGGACCAGCAGTTGTGTTGGTCTTCATCCTTGTGCTGTGGCCCAGGGTACTTCCCTTATTTCTGTTGCCCCCAGTTTTCTCAGATATAAAATAGGGCTCCTGATTCCAGCTCTCCCAGGTATTAGGGAGAGTGCAGGGCTGAAGATGGAGGAAAAAAAACACATACCTCCCAGGAATATTCCAATAACCCAGAGGCCAGTTGGGCCTTTTGTTGCAAATAACCAGTGCCCTGTGTGTCTTCAGCCCAACTCATGCGCCCTCTCCAGAAAGTTCTAGAAAGCCATGTCTGCTGTTCCTGTATATACCTTTCAGGACAAAATCTGGTCCTGTCCGCACCCTGGACACCCAACCATGCCTTGCTGAGCCCCCATACTCCCAGCATCCTGGCTGCCTGAGATGGGACGCTGCCTGGGACCACCTTACTCATAGGATGGGTTGTGCACCCCATTAGTTCTGGTCCTCAGTCCCCTGGGCAAGCCGGGCCCACCTCAGTCCCCACCTAGAAGCCACTCAGCCATTGAATGAGCACTTCTGCGGTCAAGATGCACTGGACCCTTTACCAATCTCAGCTCATATAATCTTTCCAACAACCCTGGCAGGGAGATGCTATTTTTATTCCCGTTTCACAGATGAGGAAACTAACTCAGGCTCAGCACCCAGAGGTGAAGTAGCTGAGCCTGAGTCTGATGTCAGAGCCTGTGCCACCACCCAGTTTCCTGCTGGGGAACGTCCTCGGCCCCCTCCTCGGCACGCTGGGCTTCTCCATGCACCCCCTGATTAAGTCACGTGCCAGGGTGTTGAGGGCAGGATGGGAGCTGCTGTTTTCAAATGGACTGAGGAGAAGATTAGCTCGTGATCCAGAGCATGTTTGAACGGTGAGATTTCAGACAAGACCCGCGAGACAGGATTGCCCTTCCTCTGCCTTCGGCACCCCTGCACCGGGCCGGTCATGCCGGGAGATCCCTGGTCCGGGTGATTCATGCGTGGACATACCTAGGAAGTCTCTGCAACAGCCTAGAGATTTCCCAGATTTGGGGGTGGGGGGAGGGCACCCAGTGAGAGGAAGGACAGTGTGAGGCCCAGGACGGTGGGCAGCTCAGCGGAGGGCAGTCTGGCCGGGAGGGCTCCCTCCGGCTGCCAGCTCTCCCCCGTCCCAGAGGACAGCCCAGCGCGCGAGGGTGCCCTTCACTCCCCAGGGCTCCCAGCAGGGACGGGAGCACAAGTTTTAAAAATACCAGGGAGCCTGCCTGCCTGAGTCAGCATTTGCCCTGAGCTCTGAAAGTTATTTCTGAGTCTTCCCAGTAATTTAAGTTTAGCCCTTTCTTCCAATGCGTGTGTTTTGGGGAAGCCAAGGTGGCCTCGATTATGGTTTGGAGTATTTTGGGAGCCCCAGGTTTCCAGAAGTGATGCAGGGGCTCAATTAGGGAAGACACCAGCAAACTGAAGAAAAATTACTCGGGGAAGCAGGCCCTAGGGTCCCCGGAGGAGATGCCTGTGCTTAGCACCCAGGGGGGACATTAAGACCAAGGTGTCCCCGGTGTTCCCAGTGGTCATCTCAGCTGTCTGAGCACACAAGGGCATCTTAGTGCCCTTCAAAATGCAGAATGGCCCGGCCAGTGTGGTTCAGTTGGTTGAGCATTGTCCCATGAGGCAGCCGATTGATGTTCCCCCCCCCTCCCTCCCTCCCACCCTCCCTCCCTTCCTTTTTCCCTCCCTCTTTGTCTAAAATCAGTAAAAACCTATTTTAAAAAAAATTTTTTTAAATGCAGAATGGATGGACTTGCCGGTTCTTTCCAAGTAGGCCTGGACAGACAGCCAGAGTACCAGCAATTCATGGGAGCTTAAAACATACAGTGGCCGGCACATTAATATTGCAGAGGTTTTTGGGGGAATTATTAGACTGCATATAACCTTTCAAATAGACCTTCAGAGCCCCCTACCGATGCCAGCTGTACCTGACCTGTTCCTCACCCACCCCCCAGACAGGCCTGCCCAGCCTGCCTTTCCCACCTCGCTCCTGCCCTTGCTCACTGCACTTCCAGACCCCCGACTCTCGGCCCCTTGAACAGGCCAACCTCTCTCCTGTTCGCACGTGGCTGGCCCCTCTGCCCAGGACCTTGCTCACCTGACTCTTACCCTTGGAGCACCCTCTCCTTTACAGGTTCTGCCTGTCCCACCCTTCACTATCCTAACTCTTTTTAGTCCTCTCTGATCTTCCCAGCCCTTTCCCACAATTGCTGGGTGTGTCAGGCCTGGCAGGGACTGAGAGAGCTCTCCCTGCCACGCTCGAGTTCGCCGGCTCACCTGGAACAGGTGCAGCAGCCGAGGGATTCGGGGGTGGGCAGGAGGCATGAGAGCGTGCGACACTCATGTGTGGGAGGGCGGGCGAGCCCCCATATCCTGAGTCACCTCTCCAGGTGAACAGATGAGCCCAGAACAGAAGCAGCCGCCCGAGCCGGCATTGTCCATGGGGCAGCCCTCCCTCAGGAATACGGCTGCCCTTGTGTGGTCTTCAAGGGGAGGAGTCCATGGACAAAGACTCCAACTCCAGGCTTTCGGTTTGTCAGCACTGGCACTTAACTCAGGAAAGACACGTGTGGACTCAAAACATGAGAAACGTTTTTGAGGAAAAAGATTACTCTATGGATCTGTGTGCATGTTTGGTCTGGTGGCCGAGTGGCCACAGCAAACACATGTTCTGCACTGGCTGGGTGCCAGGGAGCAGATGGCATGGCCTGGCCACCCTGAGCAGGAAACGCGGTGCCTTTGAACTGTGAGCTGCGGCCATGGCTTGGAGAGGCTGGGCGGGGCCAGGGTGGGTGGGACAGGCCGCGGGCAGGATTCTGACTTTGCCCTCGTGTTCCAGAAGGTAGGAGATGATTGGTCAGGAGTAGGGTAGGGAAGGTGAGCAGTAGGGCCTCTCCAGGCAGGGTCCCTGGAGGCCAGCTCCCTCCCACGGACCCACCATGCAGTTTCGGTCCCACTGCCCTCAGGATAGCAGGGGAGTCTTAGACACCCTTTTCTAGCCGAAGCGCTGGCATATTCTTACTTTGGTGCTTACCCTGCCCACGTTGGGGAACACCATCTCTGCCTCCTCGTCCATCTCACCCCTCACTACCCTCAAGCAGCTCCTTGTATGCCCAGGTTTACCACCCTTCCATCCCATTATATGAACCGGGGTGTCGGTGATCAATCCGGGAACCCACGGCCGGTCGGTCTGCATTTTCACTGGAGCCTGCAGTGGTTGCCTAGAGGGGAGAGAATGATCCACTGCTGTGAGTGTCTAGCACACTGAGTAGCCAGTACAGGCGGGGGTAGAGAGGGAGGACGGGTGGGTTGCATTTTTTGAAGGCAGGATTTTGAGCTCCTAAAAACCTAAAACCATCTCACTGTGGGCAGACACCCTCTTTGCTCTTGCCTTCATTTTCTGGAAGTCACATCACTTGCGCCACTGCAGGGCCCTGGTGCCAGCCAAATGTGTAGGTGGCCCCTTGCGGGTGCTGACTCATGTAGATTTGGTTTGGGTCTCCTTGCCAGAAGCGAGACATCAGAGGCATGCCTTCACCTCTCATCTGTAAGAGAGGACATCTACCTTCTAAGACTGTCTTGCAGTTCAAATGAGATGATGCTCTGAAAGCAGGTAAAATGCCAAGGGACACACAAACATGAGGACTTATCACCTGTGTTTGTGTTCCTATACACGTGTCTGTTCGGAGTTGTGTTTGAGTGCTTTAGGGACTCTGCCAGTATCATTTCCAACGTTAGTTTGCTGGAAAAGGAGCTTGGCTTGGATGTTTGTATTGGTTCTCTATTGCTGTGTAACAAATTACTTCAAAACTTAGACCTTAAAGCAACAAACATTTATTATCTCGCACCATTTCTGAAGGTCAGGAACCCAGGAGCAGCTTAAAAGGGTGGTTCTGGCTCAGGGTCTGTCTTGAGATTGCGTTCAAGCTGTTGGCTGGGGCTCTAGTCATCTGAAGGCTCAACTGGGGTTGGAGGATCTGCTTTCAAGCTCACTCACAGGTTCTTAGCAGGTGTCTGTTCCTCACTAGTTTTTGGACACCAGGTGGAACTCTTCATAAGGCTACTTGTGACATAGCAGCTAGCTTCTCCCAGAGTATGATCTGAGAGGCAGAAGGCAGGCAGGCAGACAGTCAGACACCAAGATAGAAGATGCACTATTTTTTATGACCTAATCTTGGAAGTGACATTCTATCACTTCTGCCATATTCTGTTGGTCACACAGACTGCCCCGTTACAGTGTAGGAGGGGACTACAGGAGGATGTGAACCCCAGAAGGCCAGGATCAATGGGATCATCTTAGAGGCTAGCTGTCATCGCCCACCCTCTGGCCCCAATGATGCACATTCCTCCTACATGCAAATGTCTCATTTGATTATAGCATCAGCTCAGAGTCTAGAATGTTATCATCTATATCATGTTTAGGTATGCTTGAGGCTCTTCGGGTGCAATTCCTTACATACAACTTCTCAAGTTGTATGTAAGGTCCTTCTTGATCTCTGGGCCTGCACCCCACACATGTATCAACATACAGTTGTGGGACAAGCATAGGGTAACTGTCATAGACACCCGTATTCAAGAAGGAGGGAAACAAGAAACATGCAGAAGGCATTGGTCCATAGCAGTTTTGAAATCCAGCCAAGCAAATGTTGGAAGTTCCTTGATTAGATCTCGGCCCTACTCCTGCCCAGGAGTTATTCTACATAGCTCTTGGCTCTGCTCTCTACCCTCAGGGTCTCTCATGATATTGCAGTCATATTATTGGCCCGATGAATACTCTGGGCTCTTGGTTCTGCCTCAACGTCATTCTTTTCTGTGAATGGTAGCGTGTGTTTACAGCTGAGTCATGTTCTCAGCTAATTCCCTGCCAGTAGGTTTTGGAGGTCTAACAGCATATTTTCATTATATACAGTCTCAGTCCCTTCCAGCCCAGATTGTCAATGTTTCTGCTGATGTAATCCTTTGAAAAAGTTTATGGATATTTTGTGAATCCTATTGGGATCTACATTATTAAATAAAGCCCCACCCACAAATCTCTTTATGATCATCCCTTCTCCACTTTGGGTTTTGCTGAAGAACAATGCCCTTAAGCTTCTTTGAAGCTCTGTTGTTTGCAAAGATCTGAGTCACACATTTAAAATCTTAAAGCTTTTTGTCCAACTGAACAGTTCTCTGAGGCACCACCTTTCAAACTTAAAAGGATTGAAATCTTAACAAAGGATTTCAGAGTCACACACCCTCAGCCTCATCTTTGGACTATGCTTTCCTGAGAGTGCCTGGATTTGGTCTTTGCTCAGAAGTAATTTCCTAATGTTAGCATTGTTTGCCATATGGGACTCTTCAAAACTGGTAAGTCCTGGCTCCTTTTATGTGACAGTCTTTGTTTAGCTTCTGTTTCCCCTCTCTCGTTTCACCAAACCCAGAAAGAGAAGAGCAAGCAGCACCTTTCAGCACTCTGGCCAGAAATCTCTTCGCGAGATCATTCAAGACATTAGGTACCCTTTGTGCTTCTCACATAACTGTACGAGAGAGTGTTGCTAAACATTCTGCAGCCACATAACAAGACTCCCCTTCCAGTTCCCAGTAGCGTATGTCTCACGTCCCTTCCAGCTCTCACCAGCACCCTCCTCAAAGTCCACATTTCTGCTAACAGTTTCTTCATGGCACTTTAGGTTTTCCCTCCCCTCACAATCCTTCCGGTTCCTGCCCACGGCCCAGTCCCAAAGCCACTCACACATTTTAGATGTTTGTTATGTCAGCACCCCAATTCCAAGCACCAAAATCTGTATTAGTTAACTCTTGCTGTGTAACACATTACCCCCCAATTTTTTAGTAGCTGAAAGTAACAAACACGCATTATCTCACACAGTTTCTGAGGGCCAGGAATCCAGGGATAGTTGAAGTCCGTGGCCCTGGTTCAGGGTCTGCTGTGAGACACAGTCAGGCCGTTGGCGGGAATTTCAGCTGTCTAAAGATTGGATTCCGATGGACTGGCAGATTCACCTCCGGGCTCGCCGACGCGGCTGTTGGCGGCCTTCGTTCCTCGCTGGCTGGTGGCTACAGGCTTCATTTCCTTGCCATGTGGTCTCTCTGTAGGGTGCTCATAACAGAATGAGATGTGGGAGAGGAGCGGGGCGGGGGAGGGGGGGAGAGAGACGCTGCCACAACTTTTGTAACCTAATCTCACAGGTGACATGCCATCCCTTCTGCTGTATTCGATTGGTCACACACACTAACCCTGTTGGAAAGGACTGCACAAGGGTGTGAATGCCAGGGTGTGGGGACCATTGAGGGCCATCTTTATCTGCTTCTAGTTCCTTCCCTGCATCATTGCTCTTTCTTTTCCACTTCCGATGACCTAGTAAAACCCACCAACAGTTTTTTCGTGTTTACCCTGTCTTCTGGTTCAACTCCGATCTTTCCGAGGATGCTCTCCTCGTCCTGTCCTCCCTCTGTACGTTCATCCTATTTGTCTGAGGCTCCTCCTACATTGGAGTCCAATTTAGAATGTTCCTCCCTGGGGAAGGTTTTAAGCCAAAGGATGCTGCCGCCTGAGCTTCAGAACATACCTGTCCTCCAGAGGGTCCAGCAGGTAGTTCCAGGAAAAGGGAACTTTTCCAAGACACATACACACACACACTATTTTACCTTAAATGCTATCCTCTCCATGATTATCAAATGTAGGGCTTTAGCTGGAGGCATATGGAAATACTTGAATCTGCCAGACATCGACAGGCAAGGCTTCCTTGGGTAGGAGAGAAAAGAATACAGATATTAACAACATAAAGATGTCTTACGCAGCCTTTTTCAGAGCATCCCACCACCGGCCTGGGAGGCAGAGGAGACACAGGCCGGTGTGCCCAGTATAAGAGTGATGCAGGTGAGACGCGAAGAGGCTGCGGGATTCACTCAAGACCTGGCAGCTCGGAAGCTGGCCCGGATGTTGGAGTGTCCAGATTCCTTCCCACAGGGGGACACATGCTTGTCTTTTACCCCCACCGTTCCCCCATAGGGCACCTGGGAGTGGTGAGATGGAAGGAAATTCTCTCAGTCTGCCCAAGGCTTTTTGTTTCGTGAGAGCAGGGTTGCGAGAGGAGTCAGCAGGTCCCGTCTCTTCTGGGCCATGCCGTGGGGAATGCCGCCAGCTCGCTGTGCCCTCAGCCCACCTCGGAGCGCTGGTCCTCCCTCCCCCTCGCAGCCCCGTTTCCCTGGAAATCCACACTAGCCCGTTCCTTCTTCAGGCCTCTCAGAGCCAGCTTTTCTTTAAGGGTGTAGTCCATCCTAAGCTTCCTCCATGCATTTGCAGGAGGTCTTAATTCCGATGAGGGTAGTGGCAATTTGGGGTCCCATACAGGGTGTAGTTGGAGATAGAGCTTGCATCTCCCCCTGAAGCAGGTTCGCTCTCTGCAAGGCCGTGAGGGATGTGGGGTTCTTCAAACCCCATTGAGCCGCCCTGCGAGCCCCAGCTCACATCCCCGATGGGACTATCCAGCAGGGGAGAGACCCGGCGGGAGGGGAGCCCTGAGGCCTCGCCCCCTCCCTCTGGGGCTGGCAGTCGGAGGGACCTTCAAAGCTTCCCCTTATTCGGGCAATGACTACCCACCAGAAACACGTCAGGGCTGCCCCCTCAAGCATTGCTGTGGTCAAAGAGTTGGCGTCAGATTCGCTACATGAAAGTCGTTCCCGTCCCAGGATTCGTTGAGATTCGTTTGCACCCTGTTTCTCGCCCGGGCATCATTCCGGGGGAGAAAAGGAAGTTTTCTTTCAGAGACCAAAGAAAGCACTGTGCAGGGTAGGCCTCCCTCCCTCAGGGTCCCGGCCGCTGGGAGCAATGCCTGTCTCCTGGGCTGTCCTCACAGGTGACGGTCTGTGCCTGGCATTCCAGGAGCTTACAGGCAAGTTGGAGAGAAGAGACACACTGGACAATTTACAGTTGATAACATTTGTGTTTGGGGGGGGTGTTTCTTTTGTACATCTGTATACATGTGTGTGCACATGTGTACATGTGTGTGGTATGTGCGTTGATGTGTGTGTTTCTGTATGCCCGTGTGTATATGCATGCACCTGTGTGTGTGTGTGCGCGTGCGTGTGTGCGTGCGTGCGTGCGTGTGTGTGTGTGTGTGTGTGTGTGTGTGTGATAGTGCAATTCCAGGCCATAGGCCCTGGGACTTCAGAGAAAGGAAAGAGTTCTCGGGTTCAGAGTAGCCAAGAAGCCTTCCTGGAGGAGAGGGAATTGATCCTCCCTTCAGTGGGGCCAGGCAGAAGGCAGGAAGCACCTTCCAGCCAAGAAAAAGCAGAGGTGAGATGCCAAGGTGGGACGCCCGTGGTGTGGTGTACAGAGAGCACAGACTGGCCTGGCTGCAGAGGATGCTGCCGAGGGGCCAGGACAGGGTCGTGTCGAGGAGGTGAGCCACCTGCCGAGGACCTGAAAAGCCAGCACAGAGTTCAGACCCAGGGCACCGAGCCACAGATGCCTTACTGTGTGCAGATGCCCGGGCTAGGACAGGGCGTCACTGGAGGGGACAGCAGGTGCCAGGGCACGTGGCATGCAGACGGTAGTGCAGGGGAGAGAAGTTCATGATGGAGACAAGGAGAGGAGGTTGGAAGCTGGAGGAAGAAAGAAGCTGCGAGGTCAGGAGAGGGTACCTGGACAGACTATTTCCCAGTGTGTCCAAGGCGGCCTTGGAGTCTGCAGAGTATTTGCTGGTGATGAAATTTCCCAATCAAAATAGGTCGTGATCAGAGTTTGAGACATTCTCCTACCCAGGGGCGTAGGGCTGTTGAGAGGGGTGGATGCTGCCATTTCTCCCGGATCCTCATTGGAGCCCGGCCGTGAAGGGGGCGGACACAGGAACACCTCTGCCCGCTTGTGGAGGGAGAATGGAGGCGCTGGGGGAGGCTGGGCGCCTTGTGACCCTGGGAATCGAGGGAAGCGGGCACACCAGGGTGGTCTGGTGGTTAGGATGGCCGTGTTCCTGGGAATGATTGCCACGAAGCCTTTTCCCCAGCTTCTCTCTCCACGGCAGCGACGGTTCCTCCCGGAGTTTATGAAAACCTGCAATTACCAAGCCGCCCCTGGGTGGGAACGTTCAGACCTCATCTTCTTCCTTCCAAGATGCACTGAGTCAAGACCCGGTCAGTGCAGCAAGTGGAGTCCCCTCCCATGCTCCTTCCTGGCTGGCCCCGAGGGGCTGTGGTTCATGAGCCTGGTGATGCTGTCTTTCCCGCCCGGGTAGGAAGGTGAAGGGGGTTGGATGGATGCCTGTGCCCCTCCGGGCTCTGCAGCCAGCCGCCCTGCTCGGGGCACGCTCCGGGGTGCAGGTCCCCGGGGTGCGGGCCCCCTGCCTCCAGCTACACCGAGGGGAGGCCGCGCTGGATGGAGGCTCCGGGAGGACTTAGGGCTGGAATGTATGATGCGTGGCTCGGTGCAGGCTCCACCCGGGCTGCCACTTTGGGATGGCTCAGAGTGTTGCTCTTTCTTGTTCTTCCAGTGATTTTTCTTTTCGGCATATTTCTTTCCTGGCCTCTTGCCTCTACATGTGTGATTTGTGTTTGGGGATTTGGGGAGAGAAGGAAAAACATATAGAATGGGTGGCTCCAGACCTGAAATATTCTCCATGGAAAAAGGATTAAAAGCAACCCTCATGCCTCAGGAACCTTCTAGCCCTGCACCAATCCATCCAGTGGGCCCCCAGGCTCCAGATGGGCCTCCTGAGGGAGGTGACGTGGTCCAGCCTCGGGCAGGAAGAGGATCGCCGGCCGCAGGGGCTCGCTGCTCTTGCTGCTCCGCTCCACCGGCCTCTGGGACCCCCCACAACGGTACCTGCTCAGCTGGCTGCTCCCTGCTGCCTGCATGCTCCCTCCTGCCTCCTGTTCACAGCTGCCTCCATGACTCTGCGGAACCCAGCAGCCCGGGCCGGGTGCACAGAAGCCAGTGATGGGTGTGAGGCTGTCACATGACGAACCTCATCTTCATCACTTCCCCCAGGAAGGGGGTTGGCTGCTTCCTTGGCTTTGCCAAGAACAGGCTCGGGACAGCCCCACACGTGCTCCTCCTGGAGACCTGCAGCGTCCACCCCGCGGCTTCTCGTTTCGCAGCAGGATTGGGCTCCCCAAGGTTAAACATTTGACCTTGGCAGAGCCAGGCCGTAACCTGGGTCTCCGGCTCCCAACCTGATGCTTCTAGCATTTGGCAAGGCCCCGACCTCTCGCCGGGAATCCGGGAGTTCTAGACGTTCCGAACGGGGAGAAAGCCCGGAACAGCCCATTCTTTGTCAGCTGCTGCACGTGGGGTTCCAGGGACTGTCTGCCCCCTACCCGGAGGGAAGAAAGAAAATCCATCACTGACAATGAGAAGCAGAGAGAAACTAATGACCTCAGATCATACTAACTGGGAAAGAAAAGAGGAAAGTGGGAAAAGCATGTGTAGTATGCTGTCATTTCTCCCTAGAAAGACAGATGTCAAGATATATTCGTATTATATTAAAGATAATGAGAAACAGAGACCAAAGGATGGTTACCAGAAAAGGGGGGGGGGGGGGCGGGGAGGGTGAAAAGGGAAAGGGAATATTTTCAGTAACATTGTGATAAGTTTACAAAGTGAGATAATTGATTACTAGAATTGGTGGGGTGATCACATTGTAAGGTATAAACATGTTGAATCACTATATTGTAGAAATCTGAAACTAATATAAGTATAGTTTACAAACTATACTTAAAAAATAATTTTTTGAAAATATATTTTCATTGATTTTAGAGAAGAAGGGAAAGGGGGAGAGAGATAGAAACATCAGTGATGAGAGAGAATCATTGATCGGCTGCCTCCTGCACGCCCACTACTGGGGATCAAGCCCGCAACCCAAACTTATGCCCTTGACCGGAATCGAACCAGGGACCCTTCAGTCCGCAGAGCAATGCTCTATGCACTGAGCCGAACAGGCTAGGGCAAGAAAAAATAATGCTTTAAAAATGATAATGAATGGATGAATAAACCATAAAACGAATAAAATGGTTATTTCTGGGGGTGAGAAGGGGATGGGGAGAAGGCAGATATCACTGGACACCTTGTTTTGCAGATTTGGCTTGGGAACCATGTAAATATTTCACATAATTATAAATAAAAGTTAAATCGAAATTAAAACAAACCTTTTTGCTGCGCCTGGGAAGGCAGGCGTGCTGCTGAGCCGGGGTGTCTGTCCCGGAGGCCCCATAGCATGTGTGGCTGGATGACCAGGAGTGGGAAGGGTTTCTCGCCACCAGTCAGGGTGTCCTGGCCACTCGGGTCCTCGCCCTTGGCCGTGACTGTTTGTGCCCCCAGAGAGCGGAGCAGCTCCGGCTTCAGAAAGGAGTGGGCTCGGCAGCCCGCTCCCTCCCACTGTGGTCAGTTGGAAGCCCAGGGCAGCTACAGACAGACCATGAAGAGATTACTCACGCGTTAGAGAAATACTACGCTGTGAGAGCTCAACAGACGGCGAGCGATCGTTCCGTCGAGCCCCCACCTCCGCCACGGCTGGGAGAATAGCCTGGCCTCTCCCAGCTTCCCCTTTCTAGCTGTGTGACCTGGGCAAGCCCCTGAACCTCCTGTGCCTGCTTCCTCGGCTTTAAACATGAGGATAATGACGTCGCTGTCTACCCTACAGAGTTGTGGGCATGATTGAATCAGATGATCTGTGTTCTTAGAGTAGTGCCTGGGGCATAGAAAGCGCCAGTCCGGTGCCGTTCATTATGATAGTAGTTGTTGTGCTGTTGTTTTTATAAAAAAAGAACTAGGGCCCAGAGAGGTGTTTTCATGAACCCGGTGACACACAGCCTGTAGCCACAGCCCCGGGGTGGAGCCTGGTGGCCCAGCTCTTTAGCCAGAGTTCCCTGGCACTTTGCCCCTCCCTCATTTCCAGGCAGGGGTTACTCAGTGGGTCTGAAATGCCACCAGAAATGAGCGTGTGAATCCCCACCACCCTCGACCACACCACTTCCCTCCAGATCCGAGCCAGTCGTTAGAAGCCCACCTGGGTTTCCCACCTGAAGGAACGGGCTGCCTGGGCCATGCTGAGAGACTGCCCCTCTGGCACCCTCCTCTCCCCTGCCCTCCCCTCAGGGCCGTGCTGGGCACAGGAAGGGAGCGGAGAGCAGTGAATCTGCTGGCACCGAGGCCTCCAAACGCCCTCCTCGTCCCCCAGCTCAGAAGCCTCTTCCCACAACCCCACAGTGAGAACCTACACTCCATTTCCAGTGGAGCCCCATGCTTCCTGTAGTGAGCCCGGCAGGAGCAGGAGAACAAGACGGGGTCCTGCCCGCCCCCCAGGAATGAGCTGTGGACACGGTGCCAACACGTGGATACTGACCGTCAACCTGGGGAAAGATGCGAGGGGCAGACGGCATCCACCAGGGGCCGGGTGATCAGGACAGTTCCCGGAGGGGTGGACTTGAGCCGCTGGGACCCAGAGAAGATGTATTGAGCAGGGGGGACTGGCATGGACACTCTCAGAGAGGAGGGACAGGCAGGTTGGAGCACAGGGTTTCTGAGGTTTTGAGACTCCCCCAGGGGCCAGCAGGAGAATTCAAACATTTCCTCCCCCGCCCCCCCCCCCCTCCCGCAGTGGAGCTGCAAGCCTGAGGCCCCATGAACCCTGGGGGGCCAGAGGAGGTGTCTTCTGGGCTCAGGCCTCGGGGGGTTCCCACGGCGGGGCGGGGGGAGCACTCTACCCGGAGTCCTGACTTGGCCCTGCGGCTGTTTCCCCAGTGAAGCGATGTCAGCCGTGGTGGCAGTTCCTCCCCCAGCCCTTGCTCTGTGTCAGGCACTGGCCACGTGAAGCTCATTTAACCCCCAGAACTTTAGCAATATCCCTTCTTATCATTCCCCAAGTGGGAAACTGAGGCACACAGTGAGGAGGTGACAGGGTCCTGATTTGAACCCAGGCCTGGCCTGCCCCGAATCAGGCTCTTACTACCCCACCCCACTCCACCCCACCCTCCCCCACCCCCACCACCACAGGTATCTTTTCACCTTTAGAAACCCACAGTGTAGACCCCACCCACGTGGGTGGAGTAAGCCAGGACGTAACAAGATCAGAGAGCACCCCAAGACTCAGCCCTGGGCCAGCCCCTCACTCAGCCACTTTGGTGGTTTTGACCATTACGCAGTTAGGAATTATTTTTATCCTTGGACAAATATTTAATTTTTACCCATAATGGACAGTTGGTTAAAGCAGGAAGCATTAAAGAACCCTGATATTAAAAGGCTGGCTCATGGGGAACATACAAGTGTGGTAATAAATCTGCCCATTTGCCTCGGTGCTCCACCCGGATCCAAGCAAACATTTGTGGGGTTGGAGCACGGGGGTGGGGGTGGGGGCGGGGGGGGGCAGCTGTGCCTGCAGAGCCCACTCCCCGGGCTGGAGAGAGACTGAGCCCGGGGTGGAGGGGGGTGTCCCCTTCTGTTCACAGGGAGTCAAGACCCTCCACACTCACACCCTGCTATTTGGGCAGAAGTGATTGCAAGCGCTTCCTGAAAATTCTCGGGTCTCATCATTTAGAAACAAAGCAAGAAAATTGCAAAAACAAGCCAGTTGATTTTTATTTTAAAAAAGAAAATAAACATAAACTACAAGAATTCCCAACAGTGGGCCACGAAATCCGTTTTTGCTTTTTTGTTTCTTTCTCTGCCTTATATAGTCAGACGCTAGCTGGATCCAAAGCCACACTGTAACGGTGATATGTCATTTTCAAATGTCTTTGTAGGAAAGCATGCTTTTGCTTTCATAACTCATTTACAGTAAGTTAAGGAGAAGGCATCATTTGATAAGGGGGGGAGGGCAAATTTTGCCTTTATTCATGGATGTTCTTAAAGATCATATTAAACATGAACCTTATAATTTGCTCCCAATAACATGTCAATCTAAAAACCATGTTCTACATAAAATAACTTCTTCATTGTATATCATTGAAAGGGGCAAAATAGGTTTTTAATTCCTAAGGGTGTTTGCAAGATGGTACAGGGTGGGGCAAAAGTAGGTTGACAGATGTTCGTAAGGAAAACAGTACAGTATTTAACAAATGGTAATACAAGCATAAATTCTGTGATTGGCATACTCACAACTGTAAACCTACTTTTGCCCCACCCTGGATATTGCTGTGACAGGAGTTCTCAAGTCTACAAAAGTTCAGCAAAGCTGTGACCAGCCCACTGCACTGCCTCAGTTTCCACAGGTGTCAAAATAAGAATTAAAAAAAACGTTCCTGATGCCCCTTAAGGAGGAGTTGGGTCTCCTGGCAGGTGCCATACAGGCCCCCACCGGAGAACGGAGTCTTGCCCTGGGAAGCTCAACCTTGCGAGTTTTGTCTGAGAACTTGTGTATGCCGGATGGCGCCCGGGGCCCGCCAGGCCTGTGTCCCCGGGATGCAGGAGTGCGGCTGTCCTGCAGGTTGTGCCCACGTGTTTGAGTTCCATTAAGGACTTTCTGTGGGTCGTGAGGACAAAAACGTCCCGTGAGCTCTGTGTGCACCTCCGGTGGGGCCGCCCCAGTGGTCCGGGGTCTCTGTAGATGTACCTGCTGCTCATGAAGCAGGCCGCTCTGCGGTCCGTTTTCTGCATATTGTTGGGTGGGCCTAGTACAGTGGTCGGCAAACTCATTAGTCAACAGAGCCAAGTATCAACAGTACAACGATTGAAATTTCTTTTGAGAGCCAAATTTTTTAAACTTAAACTTCTTCTAATGCCACTTCTTCAAAATAGACTCGCCCAGGCCGTGGTATTTTGTGGAAGAGCCACACTCACGGGGCCAAAGAGCCGCATGTGGCTTGCGAGCCGCAGTTTGCCGACCACTGGCCTGGTACAGAAGAAAATGATGAGAAAAATGGCCCCCACGCCTTTGTTGAGTCTGGTGTTTCCTCTGGAATGTCCTCTCCATTTCTCCCCTTCTCAACAAATCCTACTCATTTTTTTAAAAAACTTTATTTTAACCAAATTTCAGAATCACAGAAAGGCTGCAAGGATAGTACCAAAAAAAATTCCCATATATCCTTCACCCAGATTCCTCAAATATTAACGGGCATTTGCTTTATCTTTCTCTGTCTCATATACATTTCTTTTCTGCCCTGTTTGAGAGCAAGTTGCCGAAATGATGCCTTTTCACTGCTAAAGACTTCACCGTGTGTTTCTTTGGAAAGACTTTTTTTTCATCGTCACAATACAGTGATGGAAACCAGTAGCACAGATGCAGTTCTGTTATCAGCTCCTGGACCTTCTCTTCCTCGGCGTCGTGTGTCTTTCGTTTCTTTCATGTGGGGGGACAGTTCCCAAGTCCGTGTATTTCATGGCATTGCCTTTTTTAAGGAGTGACCAGTTATTGGGGGGGGGGGGGGTTCCGCAGTTTGGCTTTCTCTGATATGTCCTCTTGGTGAGACAGGTGATGCATAGGTGATGTCGTAACCTTCTCAGGGCCTCCCATCGGGAGAGTCACGCTGTTTTTTCGCCTCATGACCGGTGATGTTGACTTTGATGGCTTGGTTAAGGCAGTGCCTGCCAAGGTTCTCCACTGTAAAGTTGCGAGATTTCCCTCCGTCATGAAGAAATAGCTTGCGGGGAGATGCTTTGAGACCGTGCCCACGTTCTGTTTTTCTCCCAACTTTCACCCACTGGCTCCCATTGACGTCTCTTGCTTGAAACAGTTATGATGGTGGCGGTTGCCAAATGATTTTCTAGTTCGGCCATTTCTTCCAGTTTTACTGGTTGTCGTCCCACTGTCAGAAAGGGTCTCTGGTTGGTTTTAAACTCATTGCTCTAGGCCTCAGGACCCCAGCATGGGGGGAGCCAGGAAGAGTAGGTCCCCGGTGCCTGGCTGACCGTCCCTGGATATAGAGGCGGAGCCCTAGCAGATTGATGTTTCTGGTGTTTCGTGTGAAGGCTACAGCACTCGGCTACAATCCCCCTTGCACTTTGGAAGATTCCAGCCCAAGAGCCCATCTGCTGGGCAGCCGCGTCCCGAGACGGCTGGGCGGGGGCGGGGCCCGTGATGTGCATGAAGCTGTTGAGTGGCTCTCCATCTGCCGTAACGTCTCGCCATAGACTTGTCAGTTCCACCAGCCCTGGCTGAAAAATGGGACCCGAGGGAGGCCCTGCTCCAACTAACTCCATTTCACATTTCCTCTCCTTCCCGGGATGGAAAAATGGCCCTTCGGGGACAGAGCAGACCTGTCAGTAATGAAGTTGTGAGGGAGGAGGCTGTCCCAGGAGGGTGGCGGGGATGTGATGGCTGATGGACTGGTACGGGCGGCAGCCGACAGCATTTCCCCGGAGAGCCGGGGAGATCGGCGCTGCTTTGCTGCCCACAAAGCCGCACCAGCTCAGGGACTGCCCTGGACCCTCGGCTTCCCATCATGGAGCCGTGTTTCCTTCCGTTTCCCAAGAGCCCCTCGGCGCCAGCCAAGGCAGAGGTATAAGTGGGCTCAACCCTTTGAGGTCTACCCCTCACCTGTGTTCCAGGCATGAGGTCCATTTGATTGATACAACAACTGAGGAGCAGAGAAGTTAGGCAACTTGACCAAGACCAACCAGCTAGACTTGGACAGAACCAGGGTTTGAACCTAGGTGTGTCAGGTTCCCAAGTTGTTACTGACTGCATCCTGCCGCCTCCCCAGGTGAGAACTCCTGGGAGCGCTTCTGAGACCCAGGAGGGCTTCCTAGAGGAGGTGCTGATTGCAAAATGGGCAGAGGAGGCATAGGTCTCCAGAACTCACTGTTGGTCAGTGGTTGGACCCCTCTGGCGACAGGGAGCTCAGCACAGTCCCAGACAGTCCCGTCCATTGTGGGGCAGCTCCCGCTCTGAGGAAGGGCCTCCGCTCGGTGAGCTCAGGCTGCCCTCTGGCCTTCCTTCCCCCGCAGTTCCGAAGGGCTCAGCCATTGGACAGTCGGTCACACCTGGGATCTAAAACTCTCACGGGACTCCCTCTCCATCCCCTTTCCTCTTTGTCCTGCCTGTTCCCGTGTGAGGGCTGTTCCGCTGCATGGAGATAGATAGTGAGATTCAAACAGGTGACGGGAAAGGCTGGTTCCTGAGTGGATCTCTGAAGTCAATATTCGGAGTAAGCGAGGTAACACGGGGCCAGCCAATGCCCCCTGGCCCCCTGGGGTGGACACTAATGGCCAGGCTTTAGGCTGGGAGTGAAGGAAGTCCCTGGAGGTGCTCCTCATGCCTGTAGGGACCCCTTGGGCAGTGTTTCCCTTGGGAGGATGGTAGTGAGCACTTGGCAAGGAACACTTTCATGGTGAGAAACTATGTCCAAAATGTAGCCCTTAGAGGCCAAAAGGAGAGCAGAAACCAGGAGCTGGGCATCCTGGGGTCTCTTCCTTGATTCCCATCATTTGAAATAGCCTGTCTCCCCGCAGCTCAGGTTCCCGACCTGTGCCGTGGGCGAGCTGTTGCTCACCACTTCCTCTGAGGCGCCGATGGACTTATCCCGTACTGTTTGGAAAACCCACAATGTCATATTACTACAACCAAACACCGAAACAACGTTTACGTCAACTCCTTTAAAACACGCAAGAGCCCTATGACATGGGTACTCCATTTGTCCCCATTTTACAGACGAAGAAGCGAAGTCCCAGAGAGGTTAAGGAACTTGCCCAGTGTTGCTCAGCAAGACGTGCAGAGCCAGGATTTGAGCTCGAGTGGCCGAGCTCCTGAGTCTGCGCCTTGAACTGTGACAGTGTGTTGCCTCTTGATAAATAACCTGGTAGTTTGTGCCGAGCACCATCTGTATTCCAGGCAGTGAGGGGAGGTGGGAGGCCGCACAGTGGGGCAGATGCACACCCGTAGCTGGGCGTCCTCGGTTCTTTAGGAAAAGTGGGGTGGGAGCCGGCAGAATCTCAAGACTCCAGAAGGGTGGCACAGCCAGATTTGGCTTCCTGTTGTTGATTCACATGGAAACGCCCGCAGCCCAGCTGAGACTGACCTGCATGCACGGCTGTGGCCACGGGCTCTGAGAGGGCGCCCTGGTGGACACAGGGCTCTGCGGATGCCTGGCCTCGCCAGCAGGCTGCACTGAGGGTCCACAGGCCGGACCTCGGGGCTGCAGGCTTGGCCGGGCCAGGTGGAAGGGCGAGGGCCTTCCCCTGGAAACACGCCGCCGGGGCAGCTGCATGCTCTTCCCATGACATCACGCCGCCTCCGAACACAGGAGGCCAAAGATTCTTGGAATGCCTAATTCACCCTGGAACAAAAATAATACCTCTCCGTTGTAACGCGCCTTTGTTCCCCAAAGGCTCTCCAGGGCTTCATTGTATTGTAACCAGACCAGGCCTTGTGACCCAGGCAGGAATGTGGAGAATGTGGGACCCTCCCTGCTAAAGGAACACCTTGAGTGGGGGCGAGGTATTCCCATCCTGCAGGTAGGAATACTGAGACTTGGGGTGTTGGGTGCTGAGCAAGGGGGGTGAGAGCCCTGGCTTTGCCACTGGGGTGGAGAGGAGGGCCTTGGAAAATGCCTCAGCCGTTGAGTGAGGCTGAGCCCATCTGATTCCCCAGAGAAAGCTGTTTCCCCAGGGCCGGCCGAGCTGCAAGATGGAAGAAGGTAGCCAGGGCCTGCGGCGCCTGCTCCCCTCCCCCAGCGCGCAGCCCCAGAGCCAGGGGGCCACCCGAAAACTCAGCCCCGCCCGCAGCCCTGCCCACAGGCCCCGCCACAGGAACTGGCAGGCTGTGGGGAGGGAAGGATCGTTCCCAGCGCGATGGAAACCCGAGGGCCACACGTGGTTCTGTGGTTTGCCCCAGACGCCGCGGAGCCAAGGCTGCAAGGCCGGATTTCCAAACCTCGGCGCAGAGCTCCGTCCAGGCCCTCCCAGGCTTTCCTCCCACGGCCCAGCTCCCCCGCTCCCCGTGCCCTCAGCCCAGCCTGTGGCCTTGGCTTCCGCAGATCCAGCCCCTGCCGCCAGCCCGCAGCCCCTTCCCCCACAGGCTTTCGCCAAGGCCTGGGCTCCTCTGAATTGGGTCGCAGTGGCTCCCCCCAGGTGTGCAGGCTGCCCCAGGCCCCGGAGACCCTGGAACCAACATGCCTCAACAATTGTGAGGCGAGAGAGAGTGGCGGTTCGGGACACACAGGCTAAGACCAGACTATTCGTTCAAATCCAAGCTCTGCCTCTTGCAGGCTGTGTGGCCTTGGGCAAGTTCCTACCCTGCCTGTGCTTCACTGATCTCGCTATAAAGCAGGCTAGCAACAGTCTCCCTCTTGGAGAGCTGTGCCTGGCGCATGGTTACTGCTCCGTACACGCTGGCCTGCTTTTAGTCCTCGCGATCTCGGGTCCGCTCCTGTTCCTCGGGGCAGCCCTCTAGCCGGGGCTGGCGTCGGGGATGTGTGCTGCCGAGGCTGTCCTGGAATTCTTAATGGTGTTCCGATAAGAGACCTACGTTGTATTTTGCACTGAGTGCCACAAGTTACGTAGCTGATCCTGCTCGAGACCAGACGAGGACAGACCCTCTGTGCTGCTCTCTGCCTCCTTTCCTCCGTGACTTGTATCCCCGGTTGTAGCCAGGTACCGTTTCTGGGATGAACGGGTCAGCATCTGTCTCTTCACATGGATTCCAAGCGCCATGAGGGCACAGCCCTGTGTCTGAGTCAGCGCTGGGTCCCCAGGGCCTGGCATGTTTGCGGGCTCGCTTGAGGCATGAATGAGTGCCCGACCCCGTGCCAGACCCCAGGGAGATTCAGAGAAGGTTCTGCCTCATCCCTTGAAAGCGGGTGCTGTAAGGGCCTATGTGAGGAGCACACCAGGCCATCCGGCTGTGGCAGAGACCAGGGAAGTCCCATGAGGAGTCGGGGGCGGGGTGGGGGTGGGGGTTCCTAGGGGCTGGGGAGGCTCCTGGGCAGAGCTGGGCCTTGACGCCCGCATGGGATTGGGAGAGGTGTTGAGAGAGACTCCTTAGGGGCAGCTGCACAGCTCTGTGGCCACCACCCCCGCTTCCCTTGCAGCGTTCCGGGAGCATTGCCTTGGGCAAGCCCGTTGCCACCTGGGTAGCCCCCAGGCAGAGCAGCGTCCCGGAACACGCAGCGCTAGTGAAGCGATCGCCAAGCCAGCCTCCCCCTCGTCCTCCCTGGTCCCGTCATTCTGTGGTTGGTGAGAAGTCTTCCCTCTGCGTTCAGGGCGCAGGGGGCGCCGCTCCGACCCTCTCCTTTCCGTTCCAGAGCATCCCGTGGCCAGGTGAACATCTGGTTTCTAAAGCCTTCGGCCCCGAGTGAAATACCGAGCTTCTCGCACGAACCTTTGCCTTGGCTGGCAGACGCCTCCGTCTTGGATTATTTCCTGCCCGACTCTGGGTGAAAGGAGAGCCCACAGCCTGCTGGGGTGGGAGAGTGCAGAGCTGGGCTGCCGTCCGGGGCAGCAGGGGTTTCCTGAAGCACAGGGCACTCTCCTCTGGGACTGTCCCGAGACCCCGGGGCGGGGGGGGGGGGTCCCCTTGTCAACGCTTTGCCGTGATGCCCTCGGTGCTCCCGAGAGCGCTGAGACCTCAGACAAGTCACCGTTAATCGGGTCAGAGAGCCGTCAGGCCGCCCCGAGTGTGCAGGCACAGACCGAGCGCCAGGGCAGGCATGCCGAGAACTAGCTGGGCAGCCCCAGGGGAACGAAGCAACCTCTCTGATCCTTTGTTCTCCCATCTGGAAAACTGTCCTGCTGTCACTCGTGTAACCCTCACAGCCACCCTGAGGTGGGGCCGGCACAGCTGGGAACTGACACGGAGAGGGGCAAATGCCCCTGAGCCTCGCAGCTGAGAGCGGCCCAGCCAGGCTCTGAGCTGGCTGCCGTCTCCCAGATTCCATGGGTTTCCGTCATCTATTTCAGCCCCAAGCGCATAGTAGGTGCTCAGTTAATCTAGGCTGCTCTGATCCTTGTCCCTTTGGTGAGCCAATATCGTGTTCCCCTTGGTTGGCTCCCTGAAGAGAGAAATCATTTTCCCCTGTGTCTTCCCTCATTAAGCATCATTCTGCAAACCGGGGTGGCGAGCAGCCTTTATTCCTGGATTCCCGGGCCCCACTAAGCTCAGCAGCCCCCCCCCCCCATGCCCTCCGCCGCTCTGACCTGCGCCTGAGCCTGAGTCTCACCTCTGCTGGCGCTTTGTCAGGTGGCTGGGGCGGGGAAGGTGGGTGCTGGGCGTGTGTAGGTGGGCAGGAACAGGCGCCGGAGCTCCAGAATAAGCAGTCATCACTTTTCCTGGAGGCAAGAAATATGAACCCGTGAATAGTTTTCAAACCACTTGCCCTAGGAATTTTGCTTTCAGAAAATTTTAAGCAGACCTACAAATTATGTGGTAAAGTGTCCGACATTTGAGGGGACCATAATAAGGCGGTGGCCCTCGGAATATCTAGTTGGGAACGATTATGAAATAAAAAATGAGCAGAGAGATGTTTGTCTGCATTTGGACTGCTGTTAAAATCATTTCTCAAAACAAAATCTGAAGTTATTCTCCCGACACCCACCTCCCAAAATGCAGCTGTGGTGTTCCGAGAATTTTTTTTTTTTTAATAAAAGAGAGAAAGAGTGAAACAAGACATCTGATTTCAGAACCCAAAGAAGAAAGAATAAACTAAATGAGTGATGGAAACAGCATACTGACAATTTCCATTCTCAATAAAAAAAGCATTATTTCCCTAACAGCAGGTGTTACCAGTAGCACAAATGGAATATTAATCTTACCTCCTAAGCAGTCCCCCACCCACCGCCACCAGAGAAAGCTTCCCCGGAGAGATTGGAACATAATAGACAGGCAGCGAGCTGGACCCCCACCCCCTCGTTTGCTTGTGGGGCTGAGGACTGCATGTCTCGTGTGTCTCCAAAACCTGGACCCACGTGTCCGTGTATCCGACACCAAGGGCGCCCTCCTCGCCCGGCTGCTGGGCGCAAAGGCAGCGTCTCCCCAGCCCAGCCAAACCTAAACCCACAGGTTTCCTGGTGAGCAGCCAGCTGGGCCCTGGAGGAAGGTACCGCCGAAGCCCAGGGCCAGCACACACAGGAGAGAGGAGCTGGTTTGGGCAGCTCAGACAGCTGACCAATATTTGTGAATGGCCAGAGCAGGGAAGCCTGGGTCTCCATTGTCAGGGACCAAGGCCCCGTTCCGAGTCTGTTCCAATGGGTTGGGCCCTCTCAGCCCTTTCCCAGGTCAAGGATGTGGGCCTCATAGGGCTGTCACCACAGCAGGCCTCAGTTGTAACTCAGTCTTTCTCTCCCAAGAGGGCTGGATGTGAGAGCGAGCGGGCACTGGGTGCTGTGATGAGCTGTCAGGCTGGGCACACTTCTGAGAGCCTCTGCAGGCCCTATGGTGTGAGACTTAACCTTACTGAGCCTCAGTTGGCTTATCTGTAAAATGGGAAGAAGGTCTTGACCCGCCTGCCCACAGAGAACAGAGCAGGGCCTAGAGCAGGAGGAAAGGGGAGAAGAGGTTTTGTGCCCTTTGCCTCCATGGCATCTGGCTTTTCCCTACCCTCCTAGGGGCCACCCAGCTAACCTTTTGTACCGCCCAGCACCATATCGGCCTTCCTCCGTTTGACTCCGTCAGTCTGGCCTGCCCAGTTAGGAGGGGGCCCTGGAGGGTGGACTCCCAGCCACAGACACCATCCACATGTGCAGGGGAGATGCCACCAGACAGAGCGAGTCTGAGAAGACTCCCTATTGCCCAGCACCTGGGTATTCTTGGTCTTTGCTGTATTGACAGGGCTGGCTGGCTCCAAGGTCTTTTGAACTAGGAGGACATGGAATTCTAGCTCCCTCACCCCACCCCCTAAAAAAAAACAGGAAGAAACAGCAGAAGCTTTGCAAAGACCTAGCTGAATTTTTTCTGAGCTTTTGACAACACCCCACCTTCCCACCTCCCCCAGCCATGTAAAAATTACCCCTTCCTCCTCCAGGTAGAGGGGAGTTTTGTTGTGTTTTGTTGGATTGGGGGGGAGGGGGCGGGTTTGAGGAAGAGAGAGGGAAATCCCTGGTATGGGAACTGGGAATCCAGACAGTTTGGAGACAAATGCTGGGAAGGGCTGGGTCAGCCACTCTCTGGGGGCATCCTTGGGCCATAACTGCAGGCACCACAGAAATTCTAAATAAGGATGACAAAAGTTGTAAGAATCAAGCATTATCTGCCAGGGAATTTCCAAAGTGCTTCTCTGGGCTTAAAATTACTCACGCGCTCGAAGAACAAAGAGGACGAGAGGGGAAAGGGCCAATTAATTAAAAGTAATTTAAAAATATAAGTAGGGAGAATTCACCGAAGTCACAGGCGAGCGGTGCCCTGGGGAGGCGGCGGGCCATGGAGTTTCTCTCCCGGCCGGTGGTGATCCCTGGGAGGAGCCTGACTCGGTGACTGGCTTTGCTGATGGGGCCCATCTCGTCCCTGGGTGTCCACGCTGGTGATCCCTCCCCTGCTGTCCATCAAACTGACCATCGTCTGGAACTTACAGCATTAGGCCCGTTGCGATCGAACCCAGACAAGGATGAAAAGACCACGCAGGCCTCACGCTCAGTTCAGCATACCAGGCTGCTGTAAATGTTTCTGTAATGACTGTTAAATTGCTAAAATAATACAGACAACGAAGCCCCTGGACATGATCTATCACAACAAGCGTAAGAGGGCTCCGAAGGGTGGAGAGGAGGCAGACTGGCTGGGACCGAGGCACCTGAGGAATGACACGGTGGTGACTTGCTTGAGTTTTTCTCTTGGCCTCATAGATCCTAGACTTGGAGCTAAAGAAGCCGGCAACCCAAAATGCCAATAAGCGCGGGCAGACCCAAAAAGCCCAAACAGAAGCCTGCCCTTCGTAGCCGAAGGGCCAGGAACGGGGCATCGTCACAAGACAGGAAATTTAGACAATAGCTGCTCTACTCCAGGCAAATGCCCCAGAAACTACTCACTCCACCCCCACCCATGCCCGCAAAGGCCGAGTGAGGGGCTGAGACTCCACCCTCCTCCCCAGGAGGGTGGACAAGACACCCTGTGGGCATCCGGAACTCCCACCCCTGCCAACAGTAAAGAAGACCCCCCTTGGGGTGTCAGAGAAAACCCAGGGAGAACCTGACCTCTGCTCCCCTCCTGGCCACCACGAGGCGGTACAGCCCTTTCCACCACCAGGGCGAGGTCAGAGGAGACCAGGTGAGAGGTTTGATTAAGTCCGGGGTCTCGCAGCAGAATACCCAAGATGTCCAGGTTTCAACTGAAAACCTCTTGTCGTACCCAGAAAAACATCAGTTGAAGGAAAAGAGACAATGGATATCAATACTGAGGTGACAGAAATGTTAGAATCACCTAAGATTTTTAAGGCAGCCAACATCAAAACGCTGCAAAGCACCATCAGGAACACACTCGAAACAAAGTGAAAAATAGATCTTGGCAAAGAAATAAGAAGATATAACAGAGAACCAAATGAAAACGTAATAGTTAAATTAAAACAATGGATAGGCTCAACAGCAGCACAGAGGCGGGAAGCAAGGGAAGAGCCGGTGCCCTGGAAGGCAGAGCAATAGAAATGATCCAGCCGGAGCCACAGAGAGAAATGGGCTGAAAAAGAAGGAACGGTCCTTAGAGTCCAGAAAGGGGACGTGAGAACGGATGGGGCTGAGAACGTACCCAACGAGGTAACGCCTGGGACCGTCCCCTGCATTGCCGATAGGAATGTCAGATGGTGCAGCCTCGCTGGGAAACAGTTCCACGTTGTCGTAAAAAACTAAATACGCAGCCGCCCTGGGGCCCAGCCGTGGTGCTCCCAGGATCCATTTTATCCCAGAGAAACAAACACTGTGTCCACACAAAAACCTGTACCCACGTGTTCCTAGCAGCTTTATGCATAATAGCCAGTAACGGGAAGCAGCCAGCTGTCCTTCCACAGGTAAATGGTTAAACTCACTGGTACACCACACGATGGAATACTAGCCGGCAGTGAAAAGGAATGAACTGTTGATGCACACAGCCACATGGATGAACCTCCAGGAATTATGCTGAGTGGACAAAGTCAATCCCAATGGACTTTTGATTCCATTTATGTAACACTAGAGGCCCAGTGCACGAATCCGTGCATGGGTGGGGTCCCTTGGCCTGGCTAGTGATCAGGGCCGGCCGGCCAGGGGGAGGGACTGCAGGAGATTGGCCAGACATGGGAGGTTGGTTGTGGGAGCACACTGACCACCAGAGGGCAGCTCCTGTATTGATCGTCTGTCCCCTGGTAGCCAGTGCATGTGATAGCTACCAGCCGGTTGTCTGGTTGTCTGGTCATAATGGTCGCTTAGGCTTTTTTATGTATAGATTAGAGGCCTGATGCACGAAGATTTGTGCAAGAATGGGCCTACCTTCCCTTGGCTGCTGGCACTGCCTTTGCTCCGGCCCGGAGCCACCTTTCCGCCTTCCCACACTGCCCAGAGGCCCGGAGCTGCTGGGGTGGTGCAGAATGCCTGCGGCTGCTCAGTGCCTGCGTATGCAAAGTAACCCACCATCTTTGTTGGGTTAATTTGCATACTCACTCCTGATTGGCTGGTGGGTGAAGGTATGGTCAATTTGCATCTTTCTCTTTTATTAGTGTAGATTCCGGAGATGACAACATTGTAGAAATGGAGACTAGATGAGTTGTTCCCGGGGGCTAAGGAGGGGTGGTGGGAGGGAAGCGGGTGTGACTGTTAAAGGGGGAGATGAAGGATCTTTGTGGTGATGGAAATGTGTTGTACCTTGACTGTATCAATGTCAAAAATCCTGTACTGTAGTTTTGCAAGACGTTTCCACGGAAAGAAAACAGGGTAAAGGATACAAAAGATCTCTCTGCAATACTTCCTACAACTGTGTGGGACTCTATAACTATATTTTTATTATTCCTCACAATAAAAAGTTTAGAAAAATAGATGCATGTTCATTTCGAAAACCACTTTTAACATTTTGGCGTGTATCCTTCCAGATTTTTCTATGCATATAAATACTTGCCTTTAAAATAACAGCCTTGTGGTGCACAACATTACAACACGTGCTTTCTTCCATCAACAAGAGGGAGCTCCTTCACCACGTTCTTAATTGCTCCATATTGTTTTTTTTGCTGCTACAAGCATGGCTGTTAGGAGCATCCTTGTACCTGCATCCTATGCACGTCTTGGATTGTTTCCTTTGTAAATTGCCGCAAGTGGAATTGCCGTGCAAGGCCCAGTGGTTTGCATGTCATAGAAGCTTTTGTAACCAACTGTCCAATTTCCATCCAGAGCCTTTGTATATCGGTGAGCCTGTCTTCGCATACAGATGTCTGCTTCTAATACAGCAGTCCCCCTTATCCACGGGCTCACTTGCCACAGTTTCAGTTACCCAGGGTCAACCTTGGTCTGAAAATATAAATGGAAAATTCCAGAAATAAACAATTCATACGTTTTAAATTGCACACCATTCTGAGTAGCGTGATGAAATCTCGCACCATCCCACCACTCCCTCCCGCCCTGGACATGAATCACCCCTTTGTTCCGTGTCTCCACGCTGTTCCGTGCCCCCCACCACCACTTAGTCACTTAGTAGCCACCTTGGTTATCAGATCGACTGGCATGGTATCACCATTCTTGTGTTCTAGCGATCCTTATTTTACTTAATGCCCCAAAGTGCGAGCGCAGTGCCGCTGGCCATTTGGATATGCCACAGAGAAGCCGGGAAGTGCTTCCTTTAAGTGAAAATGTTGCATGTAATGGGGGGAAAGCCACATAGTGTATAGAGGGTTCAGGCAGCCCCTGGGGGTCTTGGCATATCTCCCCTGCGGATAAGGGGGGAACTACCGTAAACAGTGTATTATAACTTATCGTTTGTGTGGAAACAAAAGGAACACCATACACCTGTCTCTTCCTTAACAACTAATTTTCCCTGAAAACCCTGCCACTTAGAGAAAGCTGTTTAAAAAAATGTTACCAAATATATATATATTTTAATTCATTTTAATGGGAAAACGGTGTTCAACCCCAGCCCAAGGTATCCCTAAATTTTCACAGATACAAAATTATCAGGTGAACATTCAAGTTGAGTTTATATCAGTGATAACAATTTGAAAGAGAATAAATGTAATCCGTTCATAAAATGCAATGCGAGGTAGGTCACAGAGGACGGTGTGGGCCTCGTGTTTTAGAAGTTAAAGTCCTTCTGACTTTACAGCTTTTGAGAGGCTCATGGTTATCTTGTTCTCCAACTGCACCTACATAAAGCCATGGCACAGATTGAGATGGAACACAGGCCTTCCGGGGACCGAAGATCCCTGTGCACAAGACGGAAAGGTCACCAAAATGCGCCCCCCAACTCGCTTGCCTTCCATCCACAAATCAAAATACTTGGCTTGCCCCGTGGCACACACCTCACATTTGTCCCATATGGTACGCTCTGCTTAGCAAGTGTTGTGTCAAGTAAATGGGTGAGCCTGTCTTCACATAAAATCACTGTGCTAAATATCACTTCTACATTCGTCAGCTTGGGTTGCCATAACAATATACCAGTCTGGGTGGCTAAACAACAGGAATTTATTTCCCCACAGGTCTGGGGGCTGGAGGTCCAAGATCAAGGTGTCGGCAGGTTTGATTTCCTCTGAGGCCTCTCTCCTTGGCTCTCAGATGGCCACCTTCTCGCTGTGTCCTCATATGGCCCTTCTGTGCATGAGCACGTCTGTCTTAATCTCTTAGGAAGACAACAGCCATGCCCTGGCCGGATAGCTCAGTTGGCTAGAGCAGCATTCCTACCAGGTTGTGGGTTCGATCCCCGGTTAGAGTACGAACAGGAATCAACCCATGAATGCATAAATAAGTGGAACAGCACAGCGACCACCAGCCGGGCAGTGCCAGACACAACAGGGACCATCAGAAGTCCTTCCAGAGGGGCTCAGCGCCCCACCTCTCTCTCTCTCTCTCAAATCAATAAGTAAACATTCTGAAAATAAAGACAATAGTCACCTTGGATCTGGCTCCATCCTAACAGCCTCCTTTTAACTGAATCACCTTTCGGAAGGCCCTGTCTTCACACAGTCACTTTCTGAGGTTCTGGGGGTTGGGACTTCGACACATGAATTGAGGTGGGAGGAGCACAGTTCAGCTTACAACAACTGTTTATAGCATATTTTGTTATTGGGCTTGGGGGTCAAAATGTCAGTGTATCCAAAAAAAAAAAAAAAAGTTGTTTAACAAATGTTACAGCTTTTCAAGAGTCATGATGGTAAGCAGCCACGACCAGGAGCCCTGCCCGCGTGGCTCAGTTGGTTGAGCAGCACCGTCCTGTGCACTGAAAGGTTGCCAGTTCCACTCCCCGTCGGGGCACATACCTGGGTGGTGGGTCTGAGCCCCTGTAACCGATCAACGCTTCTCTCTCACATTGATGTTTCTCTCTTTCTCCCTTCCTCTCTCTAAGCATGTCCTTGGTTGAGGATTGATTTTTTTTTTTTAAGTCATTAACAGGATGGTTGTTATCAGATGCAGGTCTGTGTATATGTTTTTGCCAGGACAGGTATCGAATATGTTTGGAAGATTCACAAAATGATAGCAGTCGCTTCAGGAGGACACGGAGTGGCTGCACACAGAGCTAGGAGGGCTCGCTGCACAGCTATGGCGTCGTTTTCATTGTATTCCCCGCACATGTGCGAATGCGTATGCTACCAGGGGAATAAAATACTTTATTTTAGCCAAGGATTGACTTAACTCCTCTATAATCTCAGGGACCTGTCACCTCATTCCCCGCGGTATCCCCAGGCCCGGCACACCGGAGGCGCCCGGGGGGGTGTTGGCAGCATGACCAGAGGAGCAGCTCGGTCAATTCCTCTCTCAGTGTTTAGGCGCAGGGACCCGCGCAGCCCGCCCAGTGACCCTCTCTGTCTTTCCCTGTGGTTCGCAGACGGCAGCAGAGGCCTCCGGGAGGGAGCAAGCCCCCACAGCACGGCGACCACCAGCCGGGCAGTGCCAAACACAGCAGGGACCATCAGAAGTCCTACCCGGGGGGCTCGGCGCCCCACCCCTCAGGGAGGCCCACCCATCACGGCTACAGCCAGAACCGGCGCTGGCACCACGGCAACATGAAGCACCCGCCCGGCGACAAGGGAGAGGCCGGCACCCACCGCAGTGCTAAAGACACCGTGACCGTGGACAGCCCCAAGCTTGAGGACGCCCTGGGGGACACCGGGCACGGTGGCCTCGAGCCCCCCCACAGCCCCAATGGCCCGGCCCCAGCGGCTTCTGAGAGGCTGCCCCCGCAGCAGCCGGGAGCCCCGGAGGCCGAGGCAAAGCGTCAAGACAGTGTTACCCCCGAGCGCGTCGGGGAGCGGCCCAGAGTCACCCTGCTCCCGTCTTCCAAAGACAGGCTGCGGCGGAGGCTGAAGGAAAAGGGACCGGTAATTGCATTTTCATTGTTCTCTTCCACCAGGGAGCACGCGTGAGGTAGGCACGTTGGCGGGTGGGCGCGGGTTGGAGGGCCCGGGGCGCCCTGTGGAGAGAAGTGGGAGCCGCCACTGCCTTAGGGACCCCTGGCTCCTCCATGAGCCCCTCCAGCACATTCTGGCTCCTCAGCTTCTGGACCCTCGAGTGGGCTCGTGGTACCAGCCCCCAGCCGAAGAGGGGAGGGGAGAGGAGGGGAAGGAGGAAGAGGCCATGCCTGGGGGCGATGGGAGGTGCGGAGAGTGACACCACTTCCCAAGCAGAGAGCAGGTTCCGGAACTTCCGTCCGTGCCCCAGCCCAGAGCTCCCCTTGTTGAGAACAGAGCCCAGTGCAGACCTTCCTTCGTGCCCTGGACCCTGCCCCTCTCCTGCCCTCACACCCCAGCAGTTCAGTCCCTCACACTCTCGGCCACCAGCCTGTTGTGCTTGAGTAAGTGCTTTTGCGACGGTCAGGGGCCATGTTACCTCCTCCCGCCTGCCTCTGGGGCCGTGGCATTGAACCTTCCGGAGGGTGTGGGCTTTCTCTCTGAGATTCCCCTATTGGAAGGGCCCATCGTTTTGGTGACACATTGGAGGATTCTTTGGTGTGTAGTGTTTGTGGGTAGAAGGCCAGCCCAGTCTCCATAGGACACAAAGCTGTGGCCCTGGCCGTGGCCACAGGGAACCCTATGTCCAGAGAACACAACCACCGTGGGCTCCGGGAGCCTAGAGCCACTCCGTGGGTGCGTCTGACCAGCATAGCAAGCATTTTGGATGCCACCTTCCTTCCCGACCTAGTCTTCCTGCCCTCATTTTCTGTTTGGCCCAGTTTTTTTATTTGTTATCTTATTTCATCTTCTATAAGCCCTATTAAACCATTTCTGGATTGAGACCTTGGATGGACACGTAGACAAAACAGAACCCATACGTGTGAGAATCCTGGATGAGAGGTAGAACTCACTAGAAGGGATGTCACAGGGGCCAAGGACAAGGGCAGCAGAGAGCGTGGGGCTGAGGGTCCTTGGTGGAGGTCAGCATTCCTGGGGGGAACCAGACCCGGGTTCTAGAAGGTGGGGCTGGGTCCTTTCTGGGGGCGGCACACTTCCCATACGGCCACTCCCCCAATACACACACACACACACACACACACACACACACACACACACACAGGACCTCGGCTCCACTCAGGCCGCCTCGGTTTGTCTGCCTGCCCCCAGGACGAGGTGGCCGTGGAGCCCCCCACCCCACAGCAGAACAAGATGGACAAGCTGATTGAGATCCTGAACAGCATGCGCAACAACAGCAGCGACGTGGACGCCAAGCTCAGCACCTTCATGGAGGAGGCCCAGAACTCGACCAACTCCGAGGAGATGCTGGGCGAGATCGTGCGGACCATCTACCACAAGGCCGTGTCCGACCGCAGCTTCGCCTTCACGGCCGCCAAGCTCTGCGACAAGATGGCGCTCTTCATGGTGGAGGGGACCAAGTTCCGCAGCCTGCTGCTCAACATGCTCCAGGTAACAGACACGGGCAGCTGCGGCTCCGGCCGCCGCGCCCCCCCCACCCCTGCCCCTGGGGTTATTACTAGAGAGAAGGCTGCAGATTCTGACCACGGTTGAACTTTTCCCAAGTTCCACCCTGGCCCGATTAATTATAGAAAATAAGAAGGCACTCCAGGGGCAAGGGCTGAGTGGCCGGATTTACGTGTGTTTGTGTGAGGGCTCCATGGTTACGGTGGCCCAATATACTTTTATAGGTGCGTCATGTTTAACCGGCCTCGGCCTCTTTCTATTTCCATGATAAGCGGGCTGGCTCGCGGTCTTCGCCAGCCTGTGCTTTGACCTCTCACGTCTGAGTAGACACGACCTTGCGGTGGCCTTCTCTCTCCTCTTGCTCCCCCTCTCCAGGACCAGTCCCCCAGCCCCCACCCCTGGAGGTGGTGCCGTTGGTTGTAGCTGGTGCTTAGATGGGTCTGGGCCGAAGGCACAAGGGCCTTGAGCGGGGAAGGTCTGGCCTGTCTGCTGATGCTCTGAGCTTCCTGAAACCCTCCTGGGGCAGAGGGGAGCGCGGTGATGTAATAGTCTTGTTCCTTGGTGCTTTCCCATTAAAACCCTCCGCCCCCGGGAGCTTCATCCAGCTCCTCAGTCTTTCCTCCACGGTGGCAGAGCTCCGCAATGGTTTCCCTGGGGTGAGTGTGTAGTAGGCGTGAGCGTGGGCCCTTAGACTGAGCCCAGCACAGTTTCATCTCGAGTGCGGAGCTGGGGGGCTGGTGCCAGCTCGGCTACCAGGGGTGGTAGCAGGCGAACTGGTGGCATCAGGGACAGGTAGCAGGTAGCAGGGCAGGGTGGCCACGCCAGGCCGGGGACTATCCTTGACCAGAGAAAAGCCATCTCTACTTTTCCTCTGAACATTAGACTAGTCGAGATAGGCATTGCGTTTCCAGTGCAGGTAAAGGGGAACAGTAGCTTGCAAGTTCTGCGCGTTAGGGCTGGAAGAGTCTACCTGCCGGTCTCTCTTAACCAGGTGACCGTCCAGTGGGTCATCCAAACCACAGTGCAGGAGCCAGAGGGTCCCTGCTCATCATTCCCCCTAGACACCAGGTGTGAACCAGGACAGATGGCCACCTGGTCTGGGCCACCTGGTCCGCGGACTGCTGTCTTTCCCCGAAGAACAGGGAGGCAGGAGCGCTCTCCACGCACAGCCCAGAGGGCTCGTCCCGCTGTCCTCTCCTCTTCCCGAGGAGCCCGCTCACTGCAACCTGAGCCCTCGCCGGCTGGCCTGGGCTGCGTCTCCAGCTCCGGGCCCTGATCGGGTTCCCATTCCTGGATCGCCCACGCTCCCCTGGTGACGAATTCCCGCATTACCTGAGGGATTTGCACGTTGGACGTGTTCCTTGCGGGCCGGAATGTCCCAGGAGCGCGTGGGGGGTGGCCACGGGGAGTCCAGGATGGGATCGGCCTGTGGCCTGTGGCCTTGGCTTTCGTCCTCTCCTGAGAAGGGCCAGGATAGGGCAAGATTTCTGGGCAGTGGCTGCCAGATCCCGGTAACCTCGCCAGAGCCAGTGACAGACAGACATACAGGGCATGGGATGATGCACCGGCCGGGAAGGGCAGCCTGACCCCGGGACCACCCAAGACCCTGCCCAGGCCAGGCATTTCTCCCAATGACCCCTGGGTAGAGCGGCCTCGCCCACAGTGTCCCGCATGGTGTCGATCCTGCAAAGGCTCACCCACAAAAGGGGGCCCCGTGGCCCGACACTGGCCTCTCCGTTAGTCCACAAGCGGACTGGCCCGCGACAGAGGAGGGGAACCTGTTAGGCTGCATTGAACTCAGCAGAGTCCCCCCCACCGCCCCCCGCTAATGACTTCTCGCGGAACTGCTGTGCTGAGAGACACCATCTGGCAAACACCAGGACTGAGAGAGAGAGGACTACACTGAAAGCTGAGAAACGGGGCTTCTCGACCGGGTTCACACCGTCGGCCAGAGCTTGGCTCTGCGCTCTCGCTGGGCCAGTGCTCAGCTGCTTAGCACTCGGCAGCGGCCTGAGGATTCTGTGCTGCGAGAGGTGACCCGGGCTGGGGAGGGCGCGAGGGGCCACGTGGCCTCTTCCTTCCTCACTCTCCCACGACCGGGCCCTGGCATGAAGCCGTCCTGGGTCCCCCTGGTCCTCGGAAACCGGCTCACCCCATGTTGTGGCTCAGGGCGTGCCAAGCCTCCTGAGGCCGCCTTGTCTCTGGGCAGAGGAGAGTGTCCTTCCCACGCCGTTTGCCTGCGTGGAGCATTTGTGGGTCCGGTATTTAGAAATGTGAACGTCCTCGCCTTCCCCCTCTTCACCACCCCCAACCCCAGCTTTCATGTAAGCTGAGGAGGGGGCCCCTCGAAGGGCATAACCAGCGGCATGAGCCGGGCACTTGGGCCTCCTGAGTCACCGTTCAGGGCCCTTTGGGCTCCCGTGGAAGGCAGGCTGGATGTGCAGCTCCTTACAGACCCCCCCACCTCCGTTCACCGGGCCCCGAGGAGGCCACCACCCATGTCTTGATGGGCCTCCATGGGCCCTGCCGCTCCTCTCCGCAGCTCAGGAAGTGGCCGGTGAGTGTAGGCTTCCGGGCGGCATAACTCCTGGCCACACACCACCCCAGACTCACAAAGTCCAAGAACAGAGAGCGTGGCTCATCGAGCCCCATTCCCCTCCTCAACACCCACAGGGATGTCTTTTTTCACCAGCTTCCGTTTTCTGGTGAATCTGGTTTATATCCCTTTGCTGCAGCCCTGAGCCCAGCCCCAAGCCCTTCCCTCTCCTTCCTCCCTCTGAGGTTCACTCTCAGCTGCTTCCACACCAGGCCACGGCCACTGGGTCCCCTGCCAGCCCCCGGTTCAGTTTGGTGGCCTCTGAAACGCCCCTCCTGGGGCCAGGTTTGGCTGCTGCTGCCATGTCCAAGTCCTGAGACCCGGCTTAGAGCTTGGCGCTGGCTGCGAAGGGCCCGGGGTGTGAAGTGCCCGCGGAGCACAGCTCCCAGCAGCTGGCTCTGCATGTCGCCCTCCTTGGCCAACCGCGTCTGCCGCCTGGGCTTCAGCAGTGGGAGCTGGCAGCACGGGAGGTGGGGGCAGGCTCTGAGAGAGGGGACACTTGGCAGACGCGTGAGGGCTGCCTGCCAGGCGGGGGTGCAGCCCCTGTGGAGAGGGAAATGGGGCGGGCGGGGGGGGCACAGGACCTTTAACCCTTCCCAGCCAGACGTAGCTTTGTCGTCTGAAGGAAGCCAGAGGCACTGCCCCCAGGAGCTATGGTGATGCCAGAGACCCACCCTGGGGCCTCCGTGGACCCCGTCACCAATCCCACCGCACAAAATACGCTCCTCAGTTGTCACATCTACACTGAATCTTTCTGCCTGCGATGTGGTTCTTCTCTTGGTGGTGTTCTTATAAGTAAAGTTCTACCTAATAGACAGACATTTCTTAAGTGTCCGTTATGTGCCAATCAAGCGTGTACATTAGATCAGTTTCTCAACTTGAATGTGCGTATGAATCACATGGGATTTTACTGAGATGCAGGTTCTGATCCAGTGGGTCTGGTGGACCTTAGAGTCTCGTTTCTAACACACTCCCCGATGACGCCGGCGCTGCTGGCCGGTGACGGGGCATTGGACGGCCGTAGGTGATGGCTCAGTTTTGCAGATGGGCCAACCGAGGCACGGGCTTCTATCGGTGCGATTGTGGGAAGTGGGGATCCAGCCTGGGAATACCGGGTTTTCCTTAGGCCCGTGCTTCAGCCAAGCTGTCCATTAGACTGGCGTGGGAAGGAGCTTTCAAAACATGCGGGCAGGGCCCCTACCCCAGCCCCCTGAAGTAGACTGTCCGGGGATGGGGCCTGGGCATCCTTTTTGTTGTTCCCATTGATTTGTAGAGAGAGAGTGGAAAAGAGGGAGGGAGCGGGGGGAGAGAGAGAGAGAAACATCGATGTTAGAGAGATACATCAATTGGTTGCCTCCTGCACGCGTCCCACGTAGGCCAGGGATCAAACCTGCAACCCAGGCACGTGCCGCTGACTGGGAATTAATTGAACCCAAGACCCTTTGGTACGCGGGCTGACGCTCTAACTACTAAGCAGCACTGGCCAGGACATGGGCATCCTTTTTTAAAGAACTCCCCAGGTGAATCTGTGGTGCAACAGGTTGAGCACCACTATTTGGAAGATACTCCAGAGATGCCCTGACTGTGCCACCATTGTCACTTAGGAGCCAGCCGGTCCTGCCTGTCTCCCCATAAGTGAGTCAATACATAGGTGCCAGGTGCTGGACTCTGCACTGAGCGAGGTGGGTGAGCTGGGAGGAGAACGCCGAAGAAGGGAGACATCAGCAGCTGAAACATCCCTTCACTCGGCCCGTCCTCGGTTTACCCTCCGTGCAGTGAGGAAGCTGGTCTGGGCATCCCAGGGCCCGTTTTTCACGCTCCTCACCATCGTCCTGAGGTTCCGAGTGAACCAGGCAGAGCCCCACGCTGCCTCTCCTCTCCCACTGACCCCATTTCTCTCTGTCCTCAGCTCCTCTCCCCCGCCCTGCTCCTTTCTCTTGGCCTCAGATATTTGTGAGAGCAGCTATCACATGTGGTCGGAAGAGGACCTCACTCTCCACACACATTCCCAGGCTGTGCCAGGGGCCAGGCCACCCAGGGAAAGCTGGGGAGTGATCCCCCTTCGCTGCCCAGCCCGCCTCTCCCCACCCTTCCCGCCCGGCCCCCGGCTTCTTCCTATTTGTAAAGTCCCACGCCCACGAGAGGACGTGGCTTGGTGATTTCTGACTTCCAGGAGAACGTGGGCTGCCCAGGGCCCCTGGGTTCCAGAAACCACCAAAACCCTGCCCGGCTCCTCACGAGGGAATGGCGCGATAACAGGGCCGGGGCTCCAGTTTCACGGCGAGGGGAAGAATGAGCGTGCCTCTTTTTATGGGGCATTCGGAATGGCAGGAATTAGAGGCCTGAGCCCCCTCCGCCCAGCACTGCCCTGTCACCGCCCCTGGCTGTCCCGTTGGGCTCGGGGAGTGCTCCTTGCCGAGCTATGCTTGGGTGGTACAAGTTCAGGCCCTCCTCTGCTGAAATGCGTGCGCCCTGTTTAGCCAAGAGGTGTCTGCATCCGAGCTATGCAGAGCAAAGTATTATTAGAGCAGGCATCCGTGTGTCTGTAACTGAACCCAGCTCTCCCTAGCAACCGTTGCCAACAACACCTCTAACAGAAGGATGCAATACCTTGTTTTGAAGGGGGGAAAAAAGAAAGAAAAAAAAAAACAAGTCAAAAACACAGCAGGGTTGTTGTGAAAAGACCACGCAAAATCGGAATCTGGAATGTGACCAGACTTCAAAATAAATTGCTCTCTGCTGGCACCTTCCAGAAGACAGCCCCTTAAAAAATTGACTTTGGGGCTTTGGATCGGCAGAAACGCTACTGAACGGTGACAGGGGCTCCGAGGGGCCTCTGGGGGGTCCCTGGGAGTGATTGTAACCGTAAGTGTTCGTGCCGGAAGGGGCGCTCGGGATTTTCTGGTCTGGCTGCCCCTCTCCGTAAACCAGAGGATGAGATCCATCTTCAGGGCTTGAGTGACGCGTCCGTCCCCTCTGTAGCTTGAGCGGAGAGCCTGGGCCGGTCCTCTCACTCTGGCCATAAGGGGGAACCTCCTCCCCTGGTTGTCTCAAGGTCTCCAGAAAAGCAAAACCCTTCCCTCTGCATGACGTGTGGCGTTCTGACCCCGTCGGCTACAGAGGAAAGGAGGAAGGGGCTGGCTGGCCTGGGTGCCCGGAGTCCTAACCAGCTCTCGGTTGTAAACTTAAGGGCGGGAATCCTGGCCGGGTTTCCATGGGTCCCCAGCTCCTGGCAGCACGACGTGTACGTAGTAGGTGCTCAGTAAGTGCCTGTGCTGGGGGGGCGGGGCCCTCCACCCAGTGCTCCCTGGTGTGTGGGGGGCTTCTCCGCTCTCCTGAGTGCTTTCATGAACATGGGCTTCTCTCCCCAGGGAGGAATCCTTCCCCACATTTACATTTCACTGGCTCAGCAAGACTTGCCAGCCCTACCCAGAGTGACAGGGCTGAATGGGGTGGTCAGCCCAGCACCCAAGCTCCAGGCTCCACGCCAGACTACACCCCCCATTCCCTCCCGCCCAATAGCTTCTAAGGGTCAGAAGCTTGAGGAAATCAGGAATCTGCCTCGTGAAGGAAGCTATCAGTGGGGATTTTGAGACCCAGCCATCTAGAATAATTGCACAGTATCCTGTGGTCCCCGAGCCCCTGAGCTTTCTGGGCCACTGGAGGGCCGAGGGGGTCTGAGGAAATACCTTCACGTCTCCGCTTGCTTTATCCAGGTGAACCCCAAGCTGTTATGCCCAAGGTTCCGCTCTCCCCTCACACCCTCTCCCCCTGGCCGGACCTCCTCCCTCCCTTTCCACGCCCACCGCTGAGCCGCCGTGCACTCCAGGCATGCAAACTAATTTTACCGGCGGCCCGGCCGGGCATACCCAGGGATAGCAGCGCGTTGTTCGGCTCATTCCTGAGGCCGAGTGCAGCCCTGGGCGGGGCCCACCCCGAGCTCCTCCGCTGCTGCTGGGAGTCGGGAGGGTAGAGCCAGGGCCAGCGCCAAGCCAGCAGCTTTCCTCGTGGGCAGAGGGAGGAGGGCGACTTGGGGCCCCCTAAAGATCTCTTTACAAAAACAGGCTGCCCCACCTGCTGGCGGGCACCCGAGCACCCTGTGCGTCGTCAGTGCCCGTGCTGAAGGTCGTGTCCTGCGAGGGCCACGCAGGGCTGGCACGCACATCCCCTCCGGGTGGGCACTGGCAGGCTTGCCTCCCCTGTCATGGGAGACTGGTTGTCACAGGCGTTTGGCAGGCACGGCTGCCCCGACGGGGAGCGTGGTGCTTGGCTGGTGCCAAGGCTCTTGGCCCACCTCACCGAACGCCAGAGGGGGGAGCCCGGTGTCTCCTTGCCATGCTTGTTGCCCACACTCGCTTTGGCACGAGTGAATTTTACCTTCTTTCTCCCAATCCTCATTTCTTTCTCCCAATCCTCATTTCTTTCTCTCAACAAACACGTATAGAGCATCTGCTGTACACCACCCGCGTGGCAGGGCCTGTGCACGGTGCTGTCTCTGTGGATCTGCCCGCCCTCCGCCTTCTCCGCTGTGCAGGTGTGGGTACTGTCCCAAGGCTAGGTGTCTTCCTCAGGGCCCCGACGGACTGCCTCCAAGTGAGCATTCCGACCAGTTTTCTCTGACTGTGCGGTTCGGGGCTGGGGCCGTGGAGGCAGGGGGTGGGGGCTCCGGCAAGTGCTAAATCGAAAGCCCCTCTGAAACTTGGGGCTGTTCTGTGGGACAGAATCAGCTCATGGCTTGATCAGGGGGAAAAAGCACTTTGTGTTTTTAATCTGAAAATAAGCCGAAGAAGGAAAATGATCACTGGGCCCCAGTCAGTCGCAGAGGCGCCCGGGACAGCCGCCTGCCAGTCAGCCTTTCCTTTTCCAAAACTGTGTCCCCAGGTGTCCCGGGCCAGTGACTATGTCCTGTCGTCTTGGTGTCCCGTCCCCCCCGACCCCCCGCTGTGGCAGCACCTAGTTGGTGTCCGGCAGGCATCCAATGGCTGGTTCCAGATGCCCAGTTCAGTGGGAGCCAAGGTGGGCAGCAGAGGGGAGGGAACGGCGTTCCGTCCCCTCCCATCTCTGGGCCGGGAGCTTTACCGAGGTCAGGAATGGTTTCACCATCGCCCGGGTCCCTTGCCAGGCTGTGTCCTCTTCCCTGCACACCCTCACCCCCCACCCGGCTTCATTTTTCCTGCTAAATCCCCTGATAGAACCTGGCTGGGCGCTTCCCTGTCTGAAGCTGCCACGCCGAGGCAGGCCTGCAGATAAGTGGGTTATCGGAGAAGGCCAGCTCGGGTGTCCTGGGCCCCAGAGGGTCACCCCTGGCTGGCTGGCAGCTCACCCCCAGCACCTCCTCCTCCCCAGAGCAGGCCAGCAGGAGACAGCAGATCCGTCCGCAGCTCAGCGAGTGGCCAGCCCCCAGCCGCCAGTGGGAATCTGAGCTATGCTAAGCCGCTCCAGATCGCAGCATCGCTGCCCTGCCCAGGCACGGCCAGCCCAGACAGGGCGCCTCTACCTGCCGCGGCCGCCGCTGGAAAGCTGGCACAGCCTGAGCTGATGGAAAAAATCTCCCTGCGGGTTATGTAACTGCTCACCACCCTGTCCCTGGCTTCCCAGGGAGGCTCCCAGCCACCACAGAGGGAGAGCGGTGGACCCTGGCCAGGGAGGGGTCAGCAGCGGGTCACTCTTCCAAAGGGAAGCAAATAGTCTTGAGTGATTGCCGAGGTCCTCCTCTGGGCCCGACACCCTCAAGGCCCCAAGGAGTCTAGGGTGTTCCCTACAAATGCTCGCGGGGCTGGGAGGCCTGCCCAGCCGCGTAGCCTCGCAGAGTGAGAAGGGCTCGTCTGGGAGCTGGACCTAGAGGGAGGTGTTAAGAAGGAGAGTGAAGGGCAGTTTTGTTGTTGGTTTGTTTCATTTGGTTTTGTTGTGTGTTTTTTTAATTTGGTGATTTTTTTAATTGTGGTAGATATATGCAACATCAATGTATAATTTTAAGTGCCTCGTTCAGCGGCACCAAGCACAACCGCCACCCCCATATACCCCCACAACCCTCTCATTGTCCCAAACAGAACTCCTGTAGCCACCAAACAATAATTCCCAGCCCCCCACAACCTCTGCTCCACCTTCTGTCTCCGTGAATTTGCATGCTCCGTGCGGACTGCATATAAGTAGAATCGTACAGTAGTTGTCCTTTTATGCCTGGTTTCTTTCACTTAGCATAATGCCCTCAAGGTTCACCCACGTGTCAGAAGGTCCTTCCTTTTCATGGCTGAGTGACGCTGCATTTTATGGCTGCACCACATTCTGTTTATCCACTCATTCATCGTTGGTAGATATGTGGGTTGTTTCTACCTTTTAGCTGTTGTGAATAGCGCTGCTATGAACATTCAAGTTCAAGTATCTGTTTGAGCCCCTGCTTTCAATACTTTTGGATGCAGAGTTAGAAGGGGAATTGCTGAATCCTATGGAGATGGTTTAACTCTTTAGGAACTGCCAAACTTTTCCGGGGGGGGGAGTGGGGCGGTTGTAATGAACCAAGACCCAAACAAAGGATGCAAGTGAGGAACAGTGGGGATGCTGCCTGACCTGGAGTCAGGGGTGTACGTGGGGAGTCAAGAGACGGTCTATAAGATGCAGCAAGTGGGAACCTGAGAGGCCGAAGGGTTTGGACTTTATGAGTGGGACTGGGAGCCACTGTTGGTTGTTAAGCTATAGCACCCCAAGATTAATTAACAATCATAGCCCAGTATAGACCTGAAGGAAAGCTCTACAAATTATCCACCCAGCCCATTCCTGTTCCAGATAAGAGATGAGAGACCCAGAGAGGTTAACAGAAGCCACGCTTCCGGGAGACACTTAGGAGGAGTTGTAGGATGTTACGCTTGGAAATGCCTCACAGTAGAGGATCGGGGGGTTTAGGTGAACACAGGCGTCTCTTTCGTAAAGGGAGCCTGCCCCTCGGGGCTCTGTGCTGCAGGGGCAGGCCTCGCGGCCCCACCCTCCTCTCAGGAGCCTGCTCTGCCCATTGGTACATGGAACCACGACCCCGAGGCTGGAGTGCGGGCCGGTGCGGGAGATTGTGTCCCTGTCCCTCTGTTCTCCTTCCTCTCGCCAGTGCCACAATGGGCTCCGAACTTCCAGAAGGATAGGTCGGTCAGTAGGTATTTTTGAACTTGGAGTCTACGTTCAGAGATGAACAGGCTCCCCAGGCGAGGACACATGGCCTGTGTTTCAGATTGGGCACCAAGCACATGGCCTACTGGGTAGCTGTGGGGAGAACGAACAGGACTCTTGTTCATTGCATGCCCCCCCCCACCTCTGCCCCCAAGTTGTCCTCCCCAACTGCAGTGGGCACGCCTCCCCTGACCTTTTAGTTCACCCACACCTACCTGCACCGGCTGCGTTCTGGATGCCTGGCATGAATGGCGATGACTTACCAGGAAGTGAGTGAGTGGGGGGTAGAATGGAAGGGGGTGGAGGCAGTGGAAAGGGGATGACAGGACTATGTAAGCACCCAGAAAGAATGCCACACTTACCTTGAACTCACTGCTTTCAGGGCGGCTGGGTTCCATCTCCTCTAGATAGAGGAGAGGCCCCTTTAAGTGGGCCGAGGTCCTCCCAGCTCCTGGGCCAGTCAGTGAGCATCATGTGAATCCTCCAAACCCATGTCGTGCCCAGTTGCCAGTTTCTTCTTACCTGTACACCTTTCCCTGTTTGGTGGCATCTCTGTCCCCAGGGACTAGACGACGTGGTCACCTTCCAACCCAGGGACTCTTGGAGCAACCTCAGAATCATCAGTATAGGGAAGCTGGCCTCAGAACCCCCAACGTTCAGCGCCAGGGCTCCCTGTGCACCCACAAAGACTCCTTCCCGCACTGCCTCATGCCCGAGTTCTGCATCTTCAGGGAGCAACGGTCCTGGCCCCATCTCAACCCCAGTTCCACCTGCAGGGACCACCCTCACTTAACCCTTGGGTGGCCTTCCAGATCCCAGTTCAAGAGGGAGGAAAGCTTCCGGCCACTTTGAAACGTGGGACAGACATGCTCAGGCCAGTGCAGTCCCCTCCCGGGACGCCCCCACCACTGTGGGGAAGCCTGTGCCCTCAGCTTGCCTTGGCAGTGCCCAGCTGGGCCTGTGTACTCGGTGGAGCCACTGTGCGTGTGCACTCCCGGGCCCTCTGCACCAGACCCGCTAAGCAGAGGGCCTCGGACCACCGAGCTGCCGTGTGGTGCCCCCACTCCCACAGGCAGCGCCCAGGAGGGAGTCACCTCGGGGGTCTTCCGGGATGGCGGGGCTCCAGCTAAAGCCTATGACTATCTATCCATAGTCGGAGTAAGTGCATTCTGGAGCAGCTGGATGTCCCTCGGAGCTTCACACAGTGGACTCACTCATACCATTGACCCCCATTAGGCAACAGCCATTGCATTACTCCGGGTGTTAAAACAAGTTCGATTAGAGGAATAATTTCTCTAATATGGGGTTGGAAGCCGAGGCCCCTGGAATTCAGCCTGCAGGCCTCTTAGTGACGTCGTGCCATGTGGCCTAAGAAGTCACTGACATAGCCCAGAGGCTGACACCTACCTTCTAGCCCTGGTTCTGGCACCGGTCGGCCGGTGACTTAGGACAGACCTCGAAGTCTGGCTGCCTTCAACCTACTCTTTCACTAACTAGAGTACGAATGCCCGTCTCCTGCACCTGCCTGCACCACAGACACAGTCACTGTTAAAACCCACTGAAGCACATCTCATTTTGTCTGTGCCTCTTACGACTCCTCCTCCAAGAGGAACGCCCGGATTTCATAGAAGCGTGTTTTCCCTTTTGCTCTTGGTAAGTTCCCTTCCTACAGGGTTCCTAAGAGAGGCCCCACACAGACTGTCTTCCACAGGCCCAGTGTGTGCTAGGACTTGGAGTGTGGATGCACTGTTCCGGAGAGCCCTGGGCGGAGCCCCTCACCCCCCTCACCCCCCCCCCCCCGGGTGCCCCATGCTCGGCACCGCTGAACCCCAGGGACTACTGGCCTCTATCAGATACTTCGAGGCCTGCCGGTGGGGCAAGGCTGGCTCAGCCAGAGAGCAGTTAGGAAAGTCAGAGGAAGGGGCATGCCCTTTAAGTGCTGGCAGCTGGGAAGGCTTCCTGGAGGAGGCAGCATGAAAGAAGAGGCAGCATTGGGGCAGACAGAGAAAAGAGGAGGAAGAAGCCAAAGCAAAGGCCCCTAGGTGGAAGGAGCCTGAGGCAGAGGATGCGACTGTGCAGGAGAGCAGGTGGGGGGAGGCAGGTCATGTGCTGCCAACCTGGCTGAGGGGGTCCGGCAGCAGCAGGGGCTCCGCCGTGTCTGCAGGCCCCATCGAGGCTGCCCGGCCAGGCAGCAGCCCAGCTCACGGTCACACCCCGGCTCACTCCTATGCTGGCTCTTGCTCCCCACCCTGTCAGGCCCAGGCGGTTTTCATCCAGAACGAAAACTTCTGCCTTAAGAGGACTGAGCTCCCTGCCAGCCGTGGTCGGTCCGCCTGGGGCAGGAGGCAGGGAGAGCCACCAGGCCTGGGCCCAGGCCAGCCTGCAGGGGGCTCTGGACGCCAGGGTTTCACTGAGGCAGATCGTGAGAGACCTCCCCACCTCCCTCTCTGTGGTCTGCGCCCTCAGGGGCCAGGATAAGGTTCCCGGGGCCGCCCAGAGGTGGGCGCCCACACAGGCGTGCGGTGCCGATGCTGTGGAACTGCCTTGCTCCTGCAGCAGCCAGGGAGCCCCCAGGAAACCAGGAGCAGGGCCCCCTTGGTGCTGGGCGGCAGGTTCCCAAGGCCGCCCTCAAGCTCTTCCCTCCCTCCCTCAGCGGCCCCTTCTCCCCTCCCCCAGCACACCTTCCTGGTAGAGAAGGAGACAGAAGGTCGGAAGCCGGTCTGCATCTTGCCTAGCTCCACCCACTCTGGCCTCCGTGTCCTCACTGGGTCTGGGGGGCCATCTCCCCTGGGCAGCAGCGCTCCTGCGGCTCTCACAGCCCCTCAGGCGCCTTGGGCTTGAGGAGGTCGTGTTTGGGGGGGTGGGGAAGGGGGTCCAGGGCTGGGGGAAGCCTGGAACACATCTGGGGGCAGGAAGAGACGATAGGGAGCTGCTCAGAAGTAGGGGGACTAGAGGCTGGGGGTTAACGGTGGACGAGACGCCGGGGTTGCAGGAGGCCGGGTTTCTAGCTGCCCGCCTTTCTCTAACTGGGTGACCTGGGCCAGGCCCTCCTCCTCCAGCTGGTTTCCTCGCCCATAAAATAAGCAGTGATTTCAGAGGTCCCTTCTAGCTCCTTGTCCGTGATGCTAAAGCAGACGTGCGGGGCATACCCAGGGTGCTGGTTGATTACCTGCTGCTGCCTGGTTGGTCACAGGGGTGACCAGTGAAAAGCAGGCCTCAGCTAAGCCTGACCCAGCCTGGGGGTGTCTGCCATCCTGGTGGCTCCTCCCTTACCCTCCGGGCCAGGTCTATGGCGTCTGTACCTACCTGGTGGGCAGAGTGGCCTGCAGGGGGCGCCAATGCTCAAGGCTGGCCTCACCTGCCTGCAGTCCCTTCCAGCCCAACCCAACATCCTGGTATCCTGGAGGATGACCACAGGGAAGAGTGAAGCCAGGTGGTGGCCGCTCCAGCCACAAAGCCACCCTACTGTACAGATGCCAGCCCCTCGGGGCCCCAGCCCTGCATCCACAAACCTCAGTGCCAGGGGCCCTTGCAGACCTCCAGGGTGGCCAGTGTCACCCCCCACCCACCCCCCATGTCTGGAGTTCCTGTCAGGGGTCTGGCCAGGAACACTATTTCCTCTTCCCTTTCAGGGGGCAATCCCTCGCAGGCATTTATTGTGCACCAGCTGTGTGCAAATGCTTTGTACTCTTAAGTACCCATTACTTAGTGAGGTAAGGGTTAATACCTCCTACCCATGGGTAAAGAAAGTTCCAGAAAGCTTAGCAAACACACCTGAAGTCACACAGCCAGTCAGTGCCAGCAGCAGGAACGGACCCTCGTCCAGAAGCCCCGTGCCCCTGCCTCCCCAGGACTTGCCGCCACCATTGTGCCTCCGTTGGCCAGAGTGTGTGTGTGTGTGTGCTGGGGGCAGGGGCAGGTGCTATATAAGGTAGAAGGCAGGTGGCGCAGAAACAAGATAAGAAGATGCCTTGTAGATGACAGAGCTGATCAGAGCCTCCTCCACGCAGACTAAACACTGTCCCCGTCGTCTCTCCACTGTCACCTTGCGACCGAAAGAATCCGGAGACAGTGTCCAGGCCAGAGCCCAGGGGGTGCTCGAGGTCTGCTGCTCCCTCCCTGCCTCGCGGGGGGGGGGGGGGGGTGTCCTCCTCCCCCGAGCTGCAGACAGGAAGCAAGGTGGCTTCTCTGGGCGGTCCCATCGCGCTTCCAGCCCAGCACCCTCATGATTCGTGGAAAAAGGCAAAGAGGAGTGTCCATTCTGTTTGAGCGGCTCCCACTCGGGGGCCCCGGGGGCTGGAGGCCGCAGCTCCAGGGTAAAGCGGGTCCTGGTGAGTGGGTGCCGCTGGTTCCCCGGGGCGTTTGGGCGTCTGTGAGGGCCCCTCAGGTGGGAGGTCACGTCTCCTGTGACAGACAGGCCCAGCCACGGAAGCGGCGGAAGCAGATTCTCTCTCGAATGGGGCTTCACACCTCCCTCGTCTGTCGAGACCGGAGGGAGGGGTGGTGGCACCTTTAGCTGGTCGCTTCCTTACCCCCTATCGAGCCTGAGCGGCCAGGGCCTCAGACTGCAAAGTGAAAAGGAAAGAGAGAGAGATTGCGCCCGCGTGCTGCTGTCTCATGTCTAACGCTCTGAATTATTAAGAAGGGAGGACCCCGGGGTGTGAGCCGAAGCCGCTGGCCGCGCCGTCCCGAAGGAGCCCGTCTAAGGTTCCCGGCACACGGCCGGAGAGCCACCGGAGAGAGCCACGTGGGGAAAGCTGTCCCCGTGCTGCCGCCACGCGCTTCTTTTTTTTTTTTTTAATTCCCCCTCCACACCCCCTGTGCAGCCTGATGTATCGTGGTCCCCTCTGCTTTCCGTGGCTGTGGCTTCCTTTCAGAGTCGGGTGACGTAGCCCCGGGCTGGAAAGGGGAAAGGTTGGAAAGGGGTCCGCAGGAAGGCGGGGGCCGCTGAGCACGGCGCGCTCCCACGGGCGTTGCTGCTGCGTGGGCTCACGTGCATCCTCTCCGTGCCGTGTGGCGTGGCCACAGACACCGTGGCTCCTCGGCCTTATCGGAGGGAAGCTCGGAAGTGTGGTGTTGGCATAGCATGCCTGTTCCTCCAGCTTCCTCTCCTCCGGCCGGCCGCCGGGACAGAGGAGGCAGCATTCCTGAGAGCCGGCTGGAATGAGAGCCCCACGGGGCCCCGATGGCCAGGGGCCAGTTCAGTCTCACAAGCGTCCTCACTGAGCACCCTCTGTGTACCTTGGGGGCGGAGGGCCAGGATTGGGCTTGAGGGAGGGGCGTGCTCAGAGCCCCTCTGTCTCTACCCCTTCCTTCCCCCAGACCCCCTCCGTCACCTCACCCTCCTGGCTGGCATAGCTTTCCTGTGCTCAGACCAGCCCACGTGTTTTCGGAGACCCCCATCCCCGCCCTGGAGGAACGTCTGGCTTTGCAAGCCCCCTGCTTGTTATCAGGCTCCCCGGTGACCCCAAAGGGCTTGCTTGCAAAAGTTTGTTCTCTGGACTTTGTGTTTCCCCGTCTGCTCTACCCGCCCCTCGCCTCCTGGCTCCGGCCCCAGCGCCAGCCCCTGTCTGTCCCTGCAAACACAAGTCAGCTGTGTGCGCAGACAAAGCCCTGCGTCCCCGTGGGGGCCGGGCCTGCAGAAGGGACATTTCCAGGGAACTCTGGGGGCGGCGGCTGGGAGGGCAGAGGCGACTGTCTGATAGCAGGGACTCGGCGTCATCGTCTAGGGGACTTGGCCGGGCCCCAGGGGCCAGTGGCTGTGGGTGGTGACCAGGAGAGGCAGCCAGGCTGGAAGAAATCTGCAGTTGGAGAGGGTAGGAAGCAGGCTGACGGCAGAGATAACGTCCTGCTCTGTGTCTGTGTGCGTCTGCGTCTGCCGGCGAGGGCGGCTGGAGCCAGGCGGTCTGAGGCCCTATCTGGAGAGATTTTTGTCCCGGGTTGTGAAAGTGACCTGCGGAGCCAGCAGTAGGGTTCAGGGCCTGGGAGAGAAGACACGTGGCCCGCCCCTCCCCCTCAGCCCGCGTTCCTCTCAGGGTTCCTCCTCCCTCCCTCCCTCCCTCCCTCCTCACCAAAGAGTAGGTGGTGGGAAGGCGCAAGCCCGAGGGAACATTCTGAGTGCCCGGCAAATGCCAGAGGGCCTGGGTTTCAGTCTCGATTGTATCACTAATTCGACTTAAGAAGTTGTTGGATACATCCCCTAGTATTTCTGGCTCTCAGTCTCGTTGGCTGTAAAATGGGGATTATTTGTATCTGCCCCGCGCACCACCCAGGGAGGTGGGAAAGATCTTATGAACCAAGGATGTGAAAATAGTTTGTAAACTAAAGAGCCACATACGCCTAAGGAGTTGTAATGATTTGGGTCTGCAAGAGTTGACCCACGAATAAAGACGTGGGTTCGAGGAAGCTGGGGTGTGGGGGAGAGGGGTAGCGGGCAGCGGCAGGTCCGAGGCCCCACCCAGAGTGGGCCCTGTGGGAACCTGGCCCCGGGCAGGTAGGGAGACAGCAGAGACTCTCGGCAGGTGGGTGCTGGTCACAGGTTTGCTGACTCAAGTAGAAGGTGGCCTGGGTGGGGCACTTCCCCGGGGAGTGAGGGAGAGCTGCGTGAAGCCCCTCGCCCCTCACCCGGCCTGGAGGTAAAGGCCAGCTGATTGCAGAAGGGCCGGGGGGACTTTGGTTTCCTTCCCGCACCTCCGCAGCCTGAGGAAGTCAGGTGGCCCTGTCCTCCCCCCCCCCCCCGCCCCCCCACGCTCTGACCTAGAAATCAGGTGTGGAGAGAGCAGGAAGGAGCTGGCAGGGGTGACAGGACTGCTCGGCCGAGAAGCTGAGCTATTTAAAGTGCGCAGTGCCCAGGGGGCATGAATGCCACCCACCCCGGGTGCTCTCGGCAGTCAGCTCTCCTTTCTTGGCCCACGGCCCAGGCCCTCGGGGCACCCAGAGAGCCACAGGTCAGGTGCCAGGGGCTCTGGGAGGCGACAGGCCGGCATGGGCGGTGGCTCGGCCTCCCCTCAGGCTTGGGTTCCCTCCTCTGAGCCTCTGGGCTGAGTTGGCGGGGCCACACAGACTCGTTGGCTCCCTGCGCCTTAGAGACGGGCCGGGGATGCGTGGGGAACTCAGAGGAGGAATGCCCAGCGCCTGCGGCGTGGGACAGCTGCCGCCTGCTCCCTCCGCCGGCCACCACGCCACCAGCCCCAGGGAATCAGCGCCAGCAAGAGGGGCAGGACTGGGAAGGGGGGAACTCTGACCCACAGGCCCTCTCCCCTACCCGGCCCGCCTTTCCAGTACACCCCAGCTTACCAAGGGTTTTCTCCTTCATCCCCACTTAACATGTACCTGTCCCGAATCCTAACCGTGACTGGCCACATGCTGCCCTCCCTCCTCGCTGCAAAGGGCCAGTGCCTCAGGCCGAAGAGAAGAGCAGCCGGGAGGCAGGCCTGTCAGGAGCCCCCACACGGGGACCGGCTGAGAGGGTCCTGGCCGAGGGGCTCCCGGGTGCTGGCCTCGAAGCAAAGCAGGTCTGCGGGGCAGGCTGCACAGTGCGGCTGGCTATGGCCAGGTTTGAACGGTTGCCAACTGCCCTGTCTGCGGAGGACTGGCCATTATTCCGAGACTGCATCCTTCCTACTACCTTGGCATTACATTGTCCTTTCTTTCATGAAATGATGGATGAACGCTTTTTTAAAAACATCCTTAGCAAAATAAAGCGTTGGCAAACCTCAGATTTTACAGGTCCAAGAAATCCTGGAGTCCAGGCCCAGTGCCCTGGTTGATGGCCAGACCAGCACAGTTCACCCGGGCACCCGGCTGTCCCTGGCACTGGGTGACAGGAATTGACGAGTGAGCGGGGTGCAAGCCGGGGAGCTGGGACAGGGCACAGCCCTGGCCTGGGCTGAGTGTGTCAGCCTGACACTAACGTGTGGCTTCCCACCTTGGGTTTCCGGCCCACCCCACCTGCTCTGCACGCGCAGCTGGAGACGCTTCCCTGTGCACGGCTGGGAATTCAGTGTCCAGGCTGCCCCGTCCCTGCAGACCTGGGGGAGCCCCCCACACGGGCTGCCTTCAGTGGAGCACAGCATGTTCACCCCGCCCTCTTGAACGTTGACCCAGTCACCCAGTCAGCACACACTCCCACCAGCCTTACGTGGCTGCCTGACCTCACCCACTTGCTCACAGAAGTCCTCTCTCTCTCTCTCTCTCTCTCTCTCTCTCTCTCTCTCTCTCTCTCTCTCTCATGCATCCTCTGTCCACCTCACATCGCTGTGTGCACACTGGTCAGCGGCCTTTTCCACATAGAGACTCACTCATTTCTCTGTGCCAGAAAGCCTGCTAGTGGGAAAATGGAAGGGACCCTCTGCCGCCATGGGGTTCCTCATCACGGGACGCACCTGCACACAGACTGCCTGTCACTGCAGGCCAGCATGCTGAGTGCCGGAACAGAGGCGCACACGGACCGCCTGGGCTCTAGGCCTCACTTGGGAACACCAGAGGCTGTGGCTCAGCGAGAGGGACACAGGGGATGAGTCTCGGGGGCTGGGTTGGTCCTACCGTGAAGGCGTGAGCAGAGGAGCATTTTCCAGGCAAACGTGAGCATGAGCAAAGGCGAGAAGCAGGGAAGGACAACGAGCAGAAGAAAGGAAGTGACGTTCCTGGAGGGACGTGTGCATTGGGGGCAGAGAGAGATGGAGGGGGGGCTGGACCCAGTTTGGGAAGGACCGTGTCTATCCCGCCAAAGAGTGGGGACCATACACTTTGGTCTTTCAGGCACCATGGAAGGTTTATAAGGAGAAAGATGCCGTTTCCTGATTGGCATTTTGAACCTCAGCATTGGAGGGGGTGGTGTGCACGAGGAGGACTTTGTGAGGATCGAGGCAACCCTTTGGGAGCCTCCTGCGGACGTGGGGAGGCGTGATTTGGAGCCTCCCCTCGGGCGGTGGGGTGTTCTCAGGGTGCTGTCAGGGTTGACTCTGAGTGATCGGTTGAATGGAAGCGAGAAAGGGGGACTCGGAGAATTTCCAGCTCAGTTGCCTGCAGGGACCCCTGCGTGTAACATGCGTCAGCACCGTGAGTGTAGGATGCTTGGGCAGAGTGAACACGTGTACATGTGCATGTACATGTGAACTGCCTCTTGCATACGTGGTCAGGGAAAGCCACCCTGTCACCCTCCCTTGCAGAGGTAGTCACGTTCCGTATCGCCCCGTCATCCCCGGAAGGAGACCGGCTCTCAGCCCTCGGCGATTTGCTGCCTGTGTGACCATCGGGCTGCCCACACTGGGTAGCTTTGCCTTTGGTTCCAGCGATTCCAGACATCGGGGTGGGTTTCTCTTTTCTTTCCTTCCTCCCTCCCTCCCTCCCTTTGTCCCTCCTTTCTTTTTTCCCTCCTTCTGTCCTTCTCTCCCTTCCCTCCCTCCCTCCCTCTCTTTCTCTTATGGAAAAAGCGCACAGACGAGCAGAAGGAGTGCATAGACTATTGATTTCCTCACTCGTACAGGCTCCGACCTACACTCGGCTCTGGTGGCCTTAGTGACGACGCAGTCAGAGAAACAGTTTGCGGAAACCTGACTTGAGGTGCCCTTTCACGAAGGTCCGGGCAGCCTCGGTGCGTCATGAAGCCCCACCACTGGTGCCCGCACTCCGGGGGCCCCGGCATCTCCACGCTGGGGGCGGGGCATTTCCGCCTGTGCACACACCTGCCACCCTTCAGAAACCTGCTCGCCGGCAGCTAGCTCACATTGCCTCCGAAGTGGGCGAGGAGCCTGGCCCAATTCCAGGACCCAAAAGGCTTTCGGAAGTCAGACGTCCCGGGGAGCAAGCCCAAGGGAAGGAGTTTGGGGGGGCTTCTCAAAAGATTGCCTGAGACTCAGAACCTGGCTGCGGCCCTGGCTTTGCCATGAACTAGCAGAGAACTTGGTGTCAGCAGCCACCGCCGCTTCTATTCACCAGGTTTCTACTGTGTGCTTGGCCGTACCCGGGGCTCTGGAAATGCCAGTGCCCGGGCCGCACCCAGACCACCTGAGTCACCATCTCTGGGGCGGGACCTGGGCATCATCATTGTCCAGAGCTCCCCGGGTGAGTCCAACCTGCAGTCAAGGTTGAGAGCCACGGCCCCAGGCATTCTCTTAGGATGTTCCATGGGTTAAGGTTATTGGTTTTATGCATAATGATGCTGAGGCTCAGAGAGTTTGAATAACTTGTCCAGGATCCTGGAGGTTCTGCCTCATCCCAAAACCTATTTGTCTTCCTCCTCTACAGGGGACTCGTTCCTGGTGTTGGAGGGGGGGGGGGGGGCGGGATCTAAGCTGAAGATTCAGCCCCCTTACCAGGCAGAATTAACCTCGGATGTTGGGACTGATGGGCTGCTTGGTTCTGCTTGAAGCTGAGCATCCGTCAGCCAATACTTTTAGCGCCTCCCAGGCATGGCAGTGAGCAGTGTAAGAGCCTGGCTGGACTCAGGAGCTACCTTCCCGCCCAGGCTCAGATCCCAGCCCCCCTCCCCACCCTGTGCGACTTCAGACAAGCGACCTAATATCTCCGTGCCTCCATGTCCTCATCTGTACAATGGGGATGATGATGATGAGTTGTTATGGGGGTTGGATGAGATGCTGCGTGTGCCTAGCACCTAGCTAACACCTGGTAAATCCCAGGTGTGCTGACGATGACTCGTGTCAGCCGTGGTCCAGTGCTGAGCAGAAACTAGATGTGACATGGGCCTGAATGGGTGGGAGGTGCCATCCTGAGTCAGGGTTTCTCTTCTGTCCTCACCTGCTCTTGGCGAGAGACCAGAATTCCTGGGCACGGAGTCCAGGCCTGGGACTCTGAAGGGAGAGGAGTGACCCAGACACAGCTGTCTTCCCTCCTTGCCCACACCCCAGCCCAGGAGGCCTTCCCCTCTCTCCACCAGGATCATTGCCACGTCCAGCCTTCACCCAGGCAACCACTGACTCCATAAAGCCTTCTGCTCGGGGGCAGTGGAGGGGCCGGATGACCTCCCAGTCCCTTCCCGCCCTGCACTGCACTAAGCCTCCTCCCTCACCCTGTCACTCAGCCTGTGTCCTGCTGGGGACCTCAGCCAGCCCATATGGTTCAGCCAGCAGCCTGGGAGGGGGCCTTTCAGATAGGACTTTGGGCCGCCAGACCATTGAGGCGGGGGGTCGGGCAGGGGGCTCTGGACAGCAGCCGTGCCTTTGCCTGGCCCTGGGGGAACAGCTGTGACAGTGCAGCCCGGAGACCGGTGACTGGGATCCTGACTGTTTGTGCCGGAGGGCGGAGAAGTGAGGCTCGGCACAGGCTGGCCACATTGGTTCACGCCTTAAGTATGGAAAGGAGAAGGGAGGGGAAGAGAAAAGCCGGGAGGCACCAGGGCTTTTCCCAAGTAATTCTCTATCCACTGGTTGGTTTTGCACTCAGAGCTGTGCAGCCCAACTCCAGACCTTAGCTGCCGCCACGCAGGGGCCTTAAATACAGCTGCCCCCCACCCAGGTGTTCGCACAGGGGACCCCAGTAAGCCCCGCCTCTTGGTCTCCTCTCCTGGTTGAGTGTCCTCCTTCCTGGGAAGGAAGAAGGGGCAGGGTGTGTGTGTGTGTGTGTGTGTGTGTGTGTGTGTGTGCGTGTGTGTGTGTGTCTCCACGTTCCGCATTCCACCTCCCAGACGGCGTGCATCTGGCTGCACACTGTCTGCTTTTCTTGCAGAGGACGTTTGCCGTTTAGATTAAGGGCTCCTGGATGTTCTCTGCCCCCACCCCAGCCTCCCCCACAGTGCTCCCACGCCCTGCCCAGCTTCCCTGTGCCCTGGAGGGGGCTGGCAGACCAGAAAGGGTGAGGGAGCTGGGGGCTGGGAGGCCCGGCAGCCCCGTGTCTTTAGCTCTCTGTCCTATCACCTCTCCCCAAGGGGGCGGATCTCGGGAGGAGGTGAAGGTGGCGTCAGGCACGTCTGCCTTTGAAATGCTGCTCTGGGGGAGCAGCTCTTAGGACCTGGCGTTCTTGCTCCCCCTTTTCAGTGTCTCCAAGTGCTAACTCCCACGGGGACAAGTGGATGGCTGGCCCCTGACCTGTAGGCTGGAGGAGGAGAAACCTGGATTTTTTGTTGTGGTCCCTTTTCAGGAGGAGGGTGGGAAAGACCCAGGCACACCGGCTTTGGGGACAGAGCCCCACTCCGAGGACCTCCTGCATAAAGCACAGTTGTGCCCCCTGGGGAGGGGCAGACGCCTAGGCCCAGCCGTGCTCAGGGTGCTGTTCCAGCTCACGCTCTGTCCCATATCCGTCGGCAGGGTCTGGGGGAGTGCTCTCTCCTCCCTGGCCTCAGTTCCGCACCTGAACCCCCCAGCAACCCTATGGAATAGTGTCATCCCCACGTTACCAACAAGGAAACTGAGGCTTAGAGAGATCCAGAGACTCATAAATAAATGGCCTGAAGCACCTGAGGGCCTCTCAGAGCTGACAGTCGGTCCTGTGACATTCCTCCCGTTGCCCTGAGCATCCCAGAACCACACCTGGAGCATGTTCCCCACCTGCCGCCACGCCACACCTGCCCTTGGGTGGCTGCATTGCCAGGAGGAACTCGGGGAGCTGAAGGAGCTCAGGGAGCCGTGGGAACAGCCAGCCAGAAAGTACAGCCACAGTCTTTGTAAATGAGACTCCCAAGCGCCAAGCGTGGAGAGGCAGAAATGTCACCACCCTAGGGACAGGATGCACCGCCGTCACCATAAACCCCAGAGCAGTGAATCTCGCCCCCCGTGGACAGGTCCCTATAGGACAAGTAAAAGGGAGCCCTTTACTGCTGCGCAGGGTGGGGTCGACCCTCCATTTTCCTGGAGGTACAGGCTGACGTGGACACGGATGCCGGGGAGGCTGAGAGGAACGCAGGCGTGATGACTTGAGGGTGGGCAAAAGGGCCCTCTGCCCACCTTCCCACAGCAGGCCCTTCAACTGGGAGACACTGGGTAGACCCAGGAGAATGCCATTTAGTTGTGGATCTTGAATGAGTTTCTGAATCTCTCTAAGCCTCAGGTTCCTTGTTGGTGTCGTGGTGATGATAATATTCCATAAGGTTGCTGGGGGGGGATTATATGATGCGATAAACATATGTAAAGGGCTTGGTGCAAGCCTTCAGTTTGCTCTCATAACACTGACAATGACTCAGCTGGACTTTGTTTGGGATAATAGTGCAAGGAATTGTGTTTTGATTCCATTCATCTCATGTGCACTAATGTGAAGTTCTGGGGAGATACAATCAAGTATAAATCAGGGACATACCATGTTCATGGATCAAAAGACTCCACACTGTTAAGATGTCAGTTTTTCCCAAATTGATCTCTAGGTTCAACACAGTCTCAAAATCCCAGTAGGCTTTTTGGGTAGAAACTGGCAAGCTGATTCTAAAATATATCTGGAATCACAAAGGACCTAGAATATCTAAAGGGGTCTTGAAAAAAGAACAAAGTTGGAAATATAAGTCAGGGGCTGGTTTTGTTGTCAGGAAGCTTACAACTCGGTTGGGAAGACTGGACATTTATCATGAAAGAGAGAGACCCACAGGAATGTGGGGCTGTGGTTAAGAGTATGGACGCCCCAGCCTGACCTGACCCCCCAGGCTGTGAGTATTAGCTTTGCCGCATACAAGCTTTGCACGTGCAAGCTTGGCCTTGGGCAGGATACTTTTAAGCTCTCTGGCCCACGTGCCTCCTCTGTAAAAGGGGGTTAATGATAGTGCCACTACCTGGGGCTGTTGTAAGGATTAAATGAGGTCAAAAGCTGATAAGGTGCATTCCACCCAGATCAGTCTTGTTGCTTGGTTTGAGTCAGAATTCCTAATTTGGTGGGGAAAATACGACATATAGTCACGTGGCCATATCTGGTGAGGGCCGTGTGACTGGGACATGCTCCGAGGGGTGCAGGGCAAGAAAGCCTTCAGCTAGATGGGCAGCAAACTGCAATGAAAAAAACAGAACCGGGTATAATTCACACGGATGGCTGTTTACAGTGCCCAGGGCTGTCTACTACCTGTCACAGGAAGGGAAATAAATGGGATGAGGACAGTTCCTGCGCCCAGGCTCTCATGGTCCCGACGGAAGAGGTGGGCCTTGAAGGATAACGTCCTCTCCCGAAGGAAGAAATGTGGGGCTGAGGATCCAAGGGCTTGAGTCCAGCCCCTCCTTTTCCGAGACCCAGAATGAGGAAGTCTCTGGCCTACGGGTCGCCTAGCCTAAGGTTAACTATAGAGGAAGTTTCGGCAGATGGGGAGTGTGAATGGGTGACGCTCTGATGGCAAGGACCTTTGAAGGTGCTGCTTGTGGCCTTGGGAAACGAAGGCTGTTTCTCCAGGGGGGCATTGTGGGTAGGGGACAACTAGCAAGCTTGAGTCACCATAGGGCAGGCTGCCAAGTCTAACAGGACACCCCACAGAGCCCTCTGGCCCAGGCCCAGCTCAGCCACCTCCTCCTCACCTCCCGGATACACGTACCCACCGGGCCTGGAGACATTTCCTGAAAGACTGAGAACGCGCCGGGAGCGGGAGGCCTGCCTCCGCTCCTGGGGCTCGGGGCCAGCTCTCACGGAGGAGCCGACGTGCAAGGGGAGGACGTGACCGGCAGCTTTCATTCTCAGAGGCCGGGGATTTCAGAGGAATGCAGCCAAGTCCAGTTCTGAAGTTCCCACTTCAGACCCCGCCCGGCTGGAGCCAAGGGCGCCTCCAGCCGCCACCCTGGAAATCGGAGAGGCACGTCATAGGCCTTGCCTGTGCGGGGAAACACGTCCTCCCGGTGGCTGCGAGCTGGCCCACCTCCTCCTAGTGTTCCCAAATACCTTCTCCTTGGGGAGGGCCTTGGGCTCTCCTCCAACCAGCTCCCCCTCCCCCGTCCCCGTTCCCCTCTGGCCCTGCACCTGTCTTCTCCACACGCCATCTGCCCAGGAGAGTCTGGGCTCCTGGAACAAACCTCCCAGGAATGTCACGTCTTTGTCTTTGAGGTCTGAGCAGACCTGGGGGCAAAGGGGAAGGCGCTGTACAAGCCTTACACACAAAGGCACAGCCAGGAGAGGGCCAAGCCGTCTGAAGGATACAGACCCCTGTCCGCAGGTAGCTCCGCAGGGCTTCTGCATTCCGGCTGGTCAGCCTGTGAGAGCCACACTCTGGGCCCATGGGAAACTGAGGCCTGAGGGGGATCAGGATGTCCCCAAGGCCCTACAGTAAGACAGGGCCTTCCTGGACTCCAGCTTTCTCTCCCACACCCGCATCCTATCCTTGGGCAAGTCCTGTTAGCTCTTCCTTCTACGGCCATCCAGACTCTGACCTGCCCATCCCCCCTACCGATTCCCCACCAGCCCTCACGTAGACTCCCCCAGGAGCCTCAGGCTGGCCTCCCTGCGTCCGCCCCACCCTTTCAGAATATTCTCTACGCGCTGCAGCCCAAGTGATCCCATTAAAACCTCAGCCCAAGGATCTTTCCAGCTGGTTTCTGGCTTTACTTCATTTCCTTTCTTGCTCCTTTCCTTCATTCTGTAGGAGAAAGGCGAGTTCTGGAACAGACAGGCAGGGCCACCATGACCCAGAGGAAGGAGGAGAGAGGCCATGCCAGTCAGACTCCCTCCCACCCTATCCCCCCGCCCAGCCCAGCCCAGCCCAGCCTGGGATCTCCTCTCTCCTATAAAGCAAGCATTTGCAGACAGGAATGTGCTGGTGGCTTGTCCAGGACGTCTAAGATGAAGACTGATTTCAGCCTCTCCTGGGCCCTCCCAGCAGCCCGTCGCTGTCTTCCTTGTAGCTTTTGTTGTTGTGGCTTTGTCCTCCTCCGACTTATCTACGGAGTGTCTTCTCTGGGTCCAGCTGGTCCTGTTTGTATCCCATCCATTTCCCCCAGAATCCTCTCTCCGGGGCGCCTTCTCTGGTCTCTCTCCTGAGTTGCTGTGGTCCATCCGAGCCCTCACTGGGCCCTTGGCTTTTGCTCCCGGGTGTTCTGAGCCTCATTGCACAGAGCTGTTCCTGTCTCCCTAATAAAATCTAGGCAACTTCATTCATTCAACAGTCAACAATTACTTACTAAGGGCCTACTGTGTTCCGGGCACTGGGCTGGGCCCAGGGCTCAGGTGGGACTCGGCAGTGACCAAAATGGACTAAACAGCTTGCTCCCCTCAACCTTCCATTCTGCTGAGGAAGGGTGATGAACACCAGGCAATAGATTAGTCAGTAAGTAAATTACGTAAAGACTGTGGGGGCGAGGAAGCGGGCCATGTCAGGGTCCAGTGTTAAATAGGATGATTGGGAAAGGGCTCACCAAGGTGACCTTTGGATGGGCATGAAGGAGTGAGTTATGCAACACGGGGGGGGGGGGGGGGGGGGGAACATGCCAGGCAAAGGGAAAAAGGAGTGTGCCTGCCTCGTGGAGGAAGAGCAGGGAGGCTGGGTGTGAGGGGAGGAGCTGGGGGATGTCAGATCAGAGCCATGGCAGGGCCCACCTTGTGCAGGGACCTGCAGGCGTTGTGAGGAGGTCGCATCTGCTTCCAGAGGGTATTGAGCAGGGAGGCTTTGTTTTCATAGGATCACACAGGCTGAGGAGTCTGAAAGGGTGGGGTCGATGCAGGAGGCCAGCCTGAAGCCTTTAGGGGCGTCTGAGTGAGGGCTGGTGGCGAATCGATTACGGTGGAGACACAGATCCGAGTCTGGATCAGCTTCGACGGAAGCACTAGCCGGGTTTGCAGAAGGATGGGATGTGGGTGCCGGAGAGGCTGTTGGAGTCGAGGATGATCCCAGGTTGGGGGCCCGGACAGCTGGAAAAGGGGCTGCCACCCACAGAGTTGGGGCGCTCAGTGTGGGAGCAGCAGGTGTGGAGGTGGGCCCAGGAGCTCTCTGTTGGGCAGAACAGAAAACGGGCGTGTCGACGGGGCGGTGGAGTCTGGCGTTCGGAGGGCCATGTGGATAGAGAGAAACCGCTGAGCGCCGTCAGGTGGCCTTTAAAGCAAGAGCCCGAGGCGCTCGCAGGGAAGGAAGGTAGATGGTGAAAGGGCCACTTGCTTTAGAGCAGAACCTGTGTTCTCAGTTGTCCAGAGCCATGACTGGGTGACCGATGCCCGGTGCCCTAGCCCCCATGTCACCGCAGGCCAAGCCTCCCAGGGTCCTGGTCCAGGCCAGCACGGGGCTGGCCCCGCGGGAGGCGATGAACTGTGCTCACAAACACGGCGACTCCCACTATAGGGAAGCAGGGAGGGGCAGGCCACAGCCCCGTCGCCTCCAAACCTCTGGACGTTTCATGGGAAAACGGTGTCGTTCTCTCCTCTCGTTCCTTGGTGAGGCTTGAGTTTCAGCTTCCGGAAAACTGACCGAGTGCCTGGGAGGGGCGCCTGTGGCTGTCTCTGCTCCATGCTTCTTTATATAACCCAGACCTTTTCCCCACAGCCATTTACAACTCGGCCTTCTGGAGGTGGTGCCAACAAGATTAAGTATTTAGCGCCCACTATATTTTGTGCTCGGTATTCCTGACAAAATGTTTCCTGCCTCCATGACGATCTCCCAGTAAACAGAATGCCGTGGAGGGGGTTGGCATGCCCAGTGTGGCCACAGGCTCCCACGGCAGCCCGAGGACCCCCTGCCCCTCCCTGTTCTCTTTAATACTCGGCGTGGCTGGAGTTCCTCTTCATTTACCTACTTCCCCTAAAAACGGCTCCTAAATACTTGTCTGAGGTCACTGGAAAGGCCCAGGCAGGGACCGTGGCGACGTTCAGTGCCAGGCAGCCCCGCTGGTATTAGGTGTGAGTGCCATGGGGCCCAGCCACGCCCTCACGAAAACGAGGAAGGGCTTGTGAGAAGAGCCTGACCCCCAGTTGGCCATGGCCGACCCCGCCCAGCCTCGCAGAGCAGAAGCCTCGGGCTCCCACCACCCGCGCCTGTGCAGGACTGGCCGAGGGCGCTAGCCATTGAGCAGACTTGAGGGTCTTCGCTTCCTCCTCTCCTGCCCCATCACCAAGGAGAGAGGATGGCACCTGTACACCTCAGGATCCTTTGGGCCTGCTGACTCGTGGCCCAAGGGTGGCTGTCAGCGCCCCCAGAACTGCCACAGGCGCCCTACCCCATTTTCCCTGCTCTCGTCCCCAGTTCGGTCCCTGCTCCCAGCTCCTTCCTCCTAGAGACCCACGGAGAGCACCTCTCACAACTGTTGCTGTCCCTTCAACAGATGTATCCCTCCCAGGCAGGCAGAAAGCTGAAGGCTGGGGTGAGCTTTCAGACGGTCCGTCTTAAGTCATGTTGGGCAAGGAGTCAGCCGGCATCCTAGCACAGCCGTGATGGGAAGACAGGGTGAAGGGAAGGACAGCTAGACTCCAGAGCTGAAGTCCCTGGCTCCACTCCAGGGGGTCAGGCCTGTCTTTCTCACAGACGGGAAGTTTCTGGTCACTTGAACGGCGGTGGTTGATTTGTAGTTGATGTTTCACCCTGTGGTCATGCCAATGAGGTGTGATGCCAATGAGGCAAGCCCGACACTGGGGCATGCAACCCCTGACCCCAGGAGGCCCCCCCCCCAAGGTGGGGAGGGTCTCAGGCCAGGAGGAGGTGGGCATTGGCCGGTGGTCCCTGAGAAGGGGCTCTCGCTGAACCAGGGGTGACCGTTCAGTAGCCAACTGCTAAGGGTGGTGGGTAGAGAGAACACTTGGGAGCAGAGGGAGAGAAGTTTGGGGCATTCTTCCTAGAATAGCTGTAAAAGTAGGACAGCCTCACCATCCAGCTAGGCTGATTGAAAGCAGGCGGAATTGAAGCCGATGCCCTCTGGGGGTGCCTGTCAGACCCGGAGTCGGTCGGACCCGGTAGGTCTCCCTGACTGTTCAGCAGAGCTCCGGACGCAGGCTCGATGTTCCTTCCCCCAGGCCCCTGGAGGCCGCATTAGAGTCAGTGTCTGACGGAGAGTGGACCCACAAACACCTGTGGGTGCAGGGATTGAGGGGGGCGATAGAGGGGGAGAGGCACGGATTCTGTATATGTTGCATTAGAACCAGCACCTGGCAGAGAAGTGCCCCCACAAACATCTGTGCATGGAGGGAGGGATGCTGGAGGGAGGGAGCGAAGGAGGGAGGCAGGCAGGCAGGGAGGGAGGGAGGGTCAGGCCTGTCTTTCTCACAGACGGGAAGTTTCCAGTCACTTGAACGGCGGTGGTTGATTTGTAGTTGATGTTTCACCCTGTGGTTATCTGGGGAGGTGCTGGACAGACAGAGCCTTATGGAAGGTGTGATGCCGATGAGGCCAGCCCGACACCGGGGCATGCTGGGAGAGGTGCTCAGAGGCAGGGGGGGCTTTTGGGGTCACTCCCCTGAGGCTCTGGCTTCCAGGCCTGCGGAAGCTTCCAGGCCTCCCCGCTACGGGATGGGAATCAGGCCTTTGGATCTCAGTCTCCGTGAGAGGCTGTAAGGTACGTCGTATGACCCTTCTCTGGATGGGGGTCAGCAGGCCAGATGGTCGCCCACGCCCGCGTGGTGCTCTCTGTACCCCCTTCGGGTGCTTTCCGAGGCAGCAGAGCCCGTGGCACGCCAAGGGAGACCACTCGGGCCTCTCCGTTCCTCTCACAGTGAGAACATCGCGGTAACACTTCCTCTGCCCGCGGCAGAGCCAGCGCCCCAGGGGCCAGCGGGGAGGGGGGGGGGTGAGAAGGTGCCAGACACCGTGGGTCCCTCCGCTTTCCTGCCCTTCCTCTCTGCAGAGCTGTGAGCAAGCTGGCCGTTATTTTTATCTGGGGACACTGAGTGGGAGGCATGTGTCAGTGTCATCTGGTAAATGCAGCTGAATTAGCTGTTGTCCAAGGCACCCCCAAATAAGTAGTGTTAAGTGTGCTAAGCTGTTCGCATTTAAAAATACAGCCAGGCCGATGGAAGAGTATTTGCTCATGGTGCTGACATCACAGCTTAGGCACAGAGCTGCCCGCCCCAGAGCCCACGCTTTATTGTTACCCTGTGGATTTGGGGACCGTCAGACAGAAGGGCTCATGCTGTTTTTAAAAGCCGTCGTTCTGCGTCTGAAATCCACCAGAGGGAAAAGGGCCACAGTCCGGGTCGGACGGAGGCACAGGTGGTGGACACTGACCAGCTGTGTGCTGGGTGAGCACCAGCTCCGTGCCGGGCCCGGGAAGGCAGCTGCTTGGTGTGCAGGTGTGTGGCCGACGAGGCCCTCGGGTTCCTAACGACAGTTCCGGGGCGCCCCTCATAGGCCTACAGGAGAGCCCCTCTCTGCACTGGTCCCGGTGTTATTCGAGTGCCCGCGTCTCGCTGTGTTCTAAGAAGTGCTCCCCTGGGGACAGGCGCGGGAGCTGGTCGCCCTAGGCAGTGGCTCTCCCCTAGCAGTGACCGTGCCCCCCGCAGATATTTGGAAAGGTCAGGAGATACTTTTGGTTTCCACCACGGGAGGTGAGAGTCGGGGGCTGCAACTGGCATCGAGAGGGTTGAGACCTTTAGTGCACCAAGCAGCGCCCCCACAAGAAAGAATAATCCAGCCCAAAATGGCCATAATGCTGAGACTAGACAAACCTGCTCTAGCTGCTGGCTCCTTCTCCCACCACCCAGCCTGTGGCTTCACTGGAGACGCTGGTCAATGGAGGGGAAGTGACCGTGCTGGCTGGCAGCTCTGAGTCACAGGGATCAGGCTAGGAAGTGTCTGTTGGATCGTCTGTCTTGTGCAAGGTCAGGATGGAGCTGGGTTTTACGGGGCTGATGAACGAGGGATGGTATCCATCCATCAAGACCAGGCACCCGGTCTTGGAGAGCAGATGATTTTCATATCCATCGCCTCGTTCCGTCTTCACCACCAGTCCTGGGCCTGATGGGACACGTGTCATCAGCCCATTTTGTGGATGACCAAACTGAGGCCCAGTGAGGTGAACAGTGTGCCCGAGGCCACATACCCCACATGGCCGGGATGGACCATCTTACTAAGGACAACACACCCCTTTCCAATCTCAGAGCTCCCTCTTCTCTCTTGAGTTGTGTTGGATTCCATATGGATGAGGAACCATTCCCATCCTAGCATCCACCCTTTTTCCTTAAAAAAAGAAACACACACACACAAAACTGCCTTTACAGCCCAGTCCAGAATCATCTCTGCTCGTGCCCTCTCTGACCTTATTCCGAGGCCAAGCTCAGGTCTAGCAGGGAGGTCACCTGTGAGGAGAGGGACCAGAAGACGCCTGACCCCGAGACTTCACGGTATTTCCTCCCTAGGACTGCCCTCACCTCAGAGTCCCCCCTTTATTTATTCGGCTAACCCAGCAAATACTCGCTGAGAACTCACTGTGTCCTAGTCGCTGGGTGCGTGCTGGTGAATAAACAGACACACTTCCCCTGCCCTCACGGCACTTGAGGCCCAAGTGGGAGAGGCCATCACTGAGCACACACACCATCACATGTGTCCTTCCAAATTCGGTGCGTGCTATGACGAAGAGTGAATGAGATACCGTGGTGGACAGGAGCCAGAGTGGAGGCCTCTGGGAGGGAAGACAAGTCCGGGAGCTTGAAGGATGAGCATGTGGGCCGGCTTCTCAAGGGCCAGAGGAAGGGTGTCCCCAGGCCCGGGTGAGCGAAGCTCAGTGCGGTGGCGGGGGGGGGGGGGGGGGGGGGGGGGCGCCTGGGTATGCCTGGAAACAAGATGGACTTTTCTTCCCCAATTCTTCCAGTAGTTCAGTGAGCACGCCCCGCATCAGAAATATCTTGAAGGCTTCCTCTCAAATCAAGTCAACAAGAGTCCCCACACTGCTGTTTTATACCCAGCTCTACTTTCTGCCAGATACATGAGGGAGGCAAAGAACAGAGAAAGACGTCAACAGGCTTCCAGTCTAGCCGGGAAATGAAATACCTTGTGAGATTCTTGCTAGGCAGCACATCAGCTCCTGGTAGAGGGCCCCCCCACCCTTGTTGCCAGCTCCGGTTGAGTCACCTGTCATCAGTACCACCCACGTTTCTCCCTTCTCTCTTCAGGGGTACCATCACCCTTGCCTGGCTCTGATTCCTGCCACGCACTGGCCCAGTGGGGGAGGTCAGACAGACTCCCCAGCACACCTGGCATGGATGTCCTTGGTCCCCGACTTGGGTCGGCCAGGGAGGCAGGAGTGTCTCCTCTGGCCTGGCGACTGTCATTCTCACGGTGAACAGCCCTGTCACCCTTTCCTACATGGAGAATGGAAGACTGTGGGAGAGCTTGGGGGTTGCCCGGTTCCGAGGCTGGGTGGGAGTCAGATCACGCAGCCCTGTCTGGCTTCTGAGTCCACGGTGCGTGCTCACGACACACCAGTGGCTTCCAAACATCGATTTTAGCAGCAGCGCTATTTTTTCTAAACTCGATTTCGGGCATGTCCTCAGCCACGTGAAACTGACCCAGCAGCGGGGCTCTGCCCGGAATCAAGGCCCGCTAAGCCTCTGCCCACCCACTGCCCGCCCGCCACCCCCACAGGTGACCCGAGGCTCCTGAGAGCAACATGAGGGCCATCTGGTCTGCAGCCTGGAGCTCCCCGCTCACCGAGAGGGCCTGAGTACTTCCTTCAGAGCCAACCCCTCCCCTGAGGCACTGGGCACAGCGCCGATGTCAAGTCCAGATGGGGAGGACCAAATGGAATGGCATGTTGTAATAGCGGGCCCATTCAGACGGAGACATGCAAACAGCTTCCATGCATGTCTTTGGAGAAAAGAACAGGCATGACCTTCGCTTTTACGTATATATCCACATATGTTCCCCAGAGGCAGGGCAGCAGGCAGGATCCCCATTTCACAGATGCGCATTATGGCCTTCCCCGAGCCCACGGGGCCTTACGTCCTCCTCTCTCCCAGCCCCCGACCACGTGCACCACCCAGGGCTGTTTCTTAACTATCACGTTCTGGGATACAGCTTGATAAAAGATGTGAGCTCCCACGTTACAGCTTCCCTGAGGAATAATGACCTATAAATGCTAATGTGACTTTTGAAGACTTCATCTATAGCAAGGTTCAAAGTCAGGGGTAGATTTGGGGCTTCAGGCTGAGTCATTCTGGAATCCCCATTATAGGCCAAATCTTTTCGTGAGCATTTCAAGGGGTTTTCTCAAATTCTATAAATAGTTTAATAACGCCTGTGTAATCATCTATTTTTACCACCAGCTTTCCAGACGGTCTCAGAAGTAATGGGGCTCCTCATTGAGAGCGGGATTTCATAAGCCTTCAGTTTCCGATTGCTTCCAGAGCACGGCCTGCGGGCCTGGCCCCGAGCGGTGGGATCCCAGACAGTCTTGCTGCCTGGAGGAGGTGCCCTGACCCTCTCGGTAGAACCTGACCAGGCAGTAACTCTGGGAGCAGACTCCAGGCATCTCCGGGAAGCTGGACAAGCTGGATTCCGGCCTCAGCTCCCACTTACTCACATGGAAAAGCCGGGGCAGGACCCTTGTCCACTGTATACCTCGTTTGTCAAATTGCAGGACGGGGCCACAGGAACCCTTTTCTCTTTGGGAGGGTGCTCGCCTCTGTTTCATCACCCCATCGCCCCGTTGACCCTGTGCAGGTCAAATAGTCTCTTCCCATTTTACAGAGGAGGACACAGAGTCACAGGCAGCCCCGGGCCCTTTCTTCTTGCTCCTTGAGCTGAGGCCATAGTGACCACACTCCCCCTCCCCACAGAGAGCTCTGTAGAATGGATTACACCTACCTGTGTGGGGCCAGACCCTGGTGAATACCTGCCTCCGAGCCCACAGCCACTCTGGGCGGATGGCCACCAGGCAGGGAGGAGTTCCGGTTGTGCAGAGCTGACAGCTGGGCTCACTGGCCTGGGGGGCCTGCAGGGAGCAGGCCGGCAGCTATCCTGTCTCCAGGTGGGCCTTTCAAACAGGACGCCCGGGTAACAGACATTTTGCTGGAGAAAGGGCATCAGAAGCAGAATCAGAGACCTGGGTTTGAGCTCTGACCGCTTCGGAAGGCTGGTCAGATCCTGAGACCTTGTCCTGCAGTGTGAGCTGCCCTGTGGGATAGGTCAGTACTGCTGGGGGCCATGCCGGGGGCGGGGGCGGCGGGAGAAGGTGCTGTGTAAATGTCGGTGGCATTGTATCGCCCAAAGCAGGCAAGCAGCAGGTGAGGCCACGGCGCCACACCCGCCCAGTCTACTGTCCGGTTACTGAGAGCTGCCCCCGGTCTGTGGGCTTCAGTGCTCCCCACTCGCCTGTCCCTGGCAAGTGGTCCCTGCAGGGTCTTCCTGGGGCGAAATGGATCGGGCAGCCCAGTCCTTCCTTCCTGCTCAGGCTAAAAGGTAAGCGTCAGCCTCTTCCGAGGGCTTTTCAAGGCCACAGCCACAGCAGGTGCCAGCTGCCCAGCTGCCCGTGCTGAGGAGGAGGCTTCACGCCTGCGTAAGTGTGAGACAGAATTCCCACTGACTTTGCAGCTTCGCCCCACTGCATCCCAGTGCCCCCCCCCCCCCGCCCCGCCCTCCCACACACAGATCAGCAGAGCTGAGCTTACCTGACCTGAATTTGCCATCTCAGAAATGTTCTGAGTGCTCACATCCTGGGAAGCTTGGAAAATGTCTCCAAAATACTCTAGATTCAACTGGAAGTGGCTGATGGGGGTTTTCAGCCATGGTGTGCCCCCTTGACCTGGAGCCAGGGAGAAGGCGTTCTCAGCCACAGGGCCATGCATGAACCATTAGTCGCCGAGAACATCCCCGGTGATTTTTTTTTATTAATAATAATTAAAGCGTTGGCATTTGGGGGCATGATTTTCATGGCTATTGGTTCCAGCAGATTCAAGATCATCATCAGAATGTCACTCTCTCCTTATTCTTTTTGGTGGGACTCGAAGAGCAGGAGTCACCCCCGGCACGTAGGGAATTAGACATGCAGCTCAGGAGAGTATCAGGCAGGTGTGAAAGCCACACTGGAGGGCCTGTGTTTGCAGTGGGCGGCTCTTGTCTCTGTCTGTGGTCTGGGGATCTGTCAGAGGGCCCACTTGGGCCTGGTAAATCATCTGGGAAGCCCATCTCCAGAGGGATTCTCTCACAGCCGAGAATGCAAACTGTGTTGGGGGCGGGGGCAGAGCGGAGTGAAGCGGTCGAGTGGGGAGGGCTTTGGCATTATGTGGGCAGGTGTGTGGGCCATGGGGGGCAGGTCAGGGACACTGACATGGAAAAGGACATGCCCAAAGGCAAGGAGCAGTGCAGGACCCAGGGGACATCAGAACTCAAGGCAAGCAGCCAGTCTCATGCTCACACCAGCCTCTGAGGTGCCTTCTCCCTCCAGACACGACAGGGAGCCACAGCAAATGATTGCCAGGGCCGGAGTGGCCTCTAGGTCAGACTCCCGCTATTCCAGAACCAAGGTGTGGCTGAACCCCAGGGCCAGGCCTCAGGGCCCAGCTGGACTGAGCCAAGCCTGGCAGCTGTGGCCACAATGTGGCATGATGGCCAGCTGTGAGTCCAGCCTGGCGGGCGTGCCCCTTGGCTGGGGCTGCACACACACGGCCTGCCAGGAGGAGGGGGTGGCCAGGTCTGAGGCTGGCTTGGGTGGCCAGATTGACACCCAAGGATACAATGACCAGGAGGTCTTTCTGTCACTTGCTAAACACCTACTGTGCGCCAGGTACACCACACCTGTCACTCCTTAAAGCCAAGGACGTCTGTCTGACCTGGTCAGAGGGATGCCAAGACCTGGGTCATCAGCCCTCCCCACTCCCTGGGTCATCCTTCCATGATGCGGCCTGAGTGGGTGTGTGAGAGGCAGGGCCCGGGGGCTGCTGCCCAAGGAGCACTGCCCAGGACGCAGATGCTGAGCCCTTGCACCCTTCTTTCCTCTCCCGCCTCCGGCTCTGCTCAGCTAGAAGTCTCTCAGCCCCTTCCATCCTCCCGTGGGGCCCAGGGATCCAAGGTCATCCGAAGAGAGGCCTGCTGCCGCACTGGTCAGTTCTCTTTGGTCCCAAGTCACAGAACCCAACTTGAGGTGTCTTAGCATCACTGATCCTTCTTTTTTTAAAAAAAATATATTTTATTGTTTTTTTTACAGAGAGGAAGGGAGAGGGATAGAGAGCTAGAAACATCGATGAGAGGGAATCATCGACCAGCTGCCTCCTGCACACCCCCTACCAGGGATGTGCCCGCAGCCAATGTACATGCCCTTGACCGGAATCGAACCTGGGACCTTTCAGTCCGCAGACCAATGCTCTATCCATTGAGCCAAACCGGTTTCGGCACTGATCCTTCTTCATAAGGATTTGCAGGCATCCCCTGGAGCCCAGAGGCCCCAGGCAGGGACAGGAACCGGCACACTCGGGTCCTCTCTTGGGCCAGGGGAGATTCGTCGGCTCGAGGGTCTCCAGGCCTTCCTTGACTCAGCCTTGAAAGGGAAAACTAGTCCCAAGTAAGCAAAGGAAGCTCACTCTCTGACAAAAATGTCACCCACCAAAATGAAACAGACGTACAAGGATGGCACAGAGTAGGTGGGAAGAATACGTGGGGAGTGAAACGAGAGCCACAAACGAAAGAAAAGGTGAAGCCGACAAGCCTACGGACCCTCTGCTCTCAAAGCGTGTCCGCAGCCTGTTTCCTTTGAACAGGGCGGCCTCTTGAGCACAGATGTCTGGCTGCTTATGATGGACTGTTCACCCACCCAGTCCTGCATGTTACTGGTCACCTAGTGGGAACCAGGTTCCACTCTAGGGGGCGTGGTGATGACAAGACACGCACCATCCCTGACCCGGGGGAACTTCCTTTCTAGGGAAGAGTCAGAGCAGCAACAAATGCGGCACCTGATGCAGCGGATGAGGGCCGGGAGGAACAGGCAGAGGGTCTGGGTCGTGAGGTGGGGCGCTCTTCCAGAGGGGCGGTGAGGCGCGGCCTCCCCGAGGAGCTGGTGTTGGAGCGGAAACCCACAGGAAGGGAGCATTTGAGCCAAATAAGTAGAGCACCTTCTATTTGAAAGTTATAAAAAATTCTGTCAAACATGCTTTCTAAGCCTTCCTGCCAGTGATCTGGGAGAAGAAAGATTGGCACCCACTCATTGCAGCTGGGCCATGACCAGCTCCCCAGGACCCACCCCTCTACCACCCCACCCCTACTTCTCAGGGGAAAAGGAACGTCCTGCCGGCAGTAAATAAAGTGCACTTTCTCCTCCCACCGGGGCCATGGCAGCGGCCACCTCTCTGCACAGAAACCGACCGGAGTCACCAGGGATGTGGGGTGTGGCTGGGCAGAGTTCCCTGGTCATTTGTCTTAAAGGGAGGAGAAGGGGATGGTGGTGAGTTTGCAGGGATTGGCTGCACTGTGCATCCGCTTCAGGAGGTTTCAGAAGCTGGTCCTTGTGCCTTCACCCTCCCTTCTCTCGGGCAGCGTCTCCCGCGTGGCTTCTGGCCCCCGCCGGGCGGGGGGTGTTTTCCCCTCTGCCTGGGTTGCAGCTGTTTTTGGCTTGACCACAGGACTCTATCATGCCAGAGTTCATGTGGTTATCCAGAGCAGGAAGAATTTCCCAGAATGCCTTGAGAAACCTGAGACACTGAATGGCTTTCAGGGCTTATTGATGTGGCCAGTGCAGGAAATAGCAATACGTCAATAAATAGTTTTAGGCAGGAAACGGGGCTTAAATGGTAGCCTTAAAGTTTGGGGAACGGCACTAGGGGTTGCTGGGAGGGAGCCTGCCAGTCTGATGAGAAGCTGGAGCCAAGAACCAGACTTTGAAATGGCTGCCACCAGTCTGAGGCCCCTTGCTGGTTCTGGAGGCAAGAGGCTGAGTTTGAAGCGGAGCTGGGACCCAGGGGACGGCCGGTTTGGGTTGGCAGGAAAGAGCTCCCTGCTCCAGAGGAAAAGCTGGCAGCCTGCGCTCTATGTGCCCAGAGGAGACACATAGGCTGGTTTCGGTGGCCTCTTGGCTGGCATGTTCGCAGCCCATTTCGCCACCCCTTCAGTGAGAATCGCCACCAGTTGGCAGATCACACTCTAATTCCGCTGCCCTCGTTTAAAAAGCTGAGGATGAGGGTCACAACCTGCCAATTTCTTTTTCACTAGCCTGTGTTTCTGACTATAAAAAGATATGTTCACAGAAGAGCAAAGAAATGCAGAAAATAATAAAAAGCTAAAAATTAAAGATCATCCACAATTCCACTATTGAGAAACCACTACTGTGAACACTTGCTATTCCTCATCTTTTTGCAAAAATGTATTCATGGATAAGATTATGTAGTACATACAATTTTGCTTTTGCTTATTTTTTTTTAACTTATCATTCATTCGATAGCCATTTCCCATACAGTTATAAACTTTTCATAAACATAATTTTTAATATTTTTTATTGATTTTTAAAGAGGAAGGGGGAGAGAGAGAGACATTGATGTGAGAGAGAAACATCAATCAGTTGCCCCACCCCCCGCATGCGCCCCCCCAACTGGGGATCAAACCTGTAACCTGGATATGTGCCCTGACCAGGAACCGAACCCTACCTTTTGTTGTACAGGATGATGCTCCAGTCAACTGAGCCACACTAGCCAGGGCCACAAACATAATTTTTAATGGGTGCATGAATCACCATTTACTTTATCACTCCCCTATTGTTGGATACTTACGTTGTTGAATTATTGTGTGCATTAAGCTTATTTTTCCTGTTATGTTTAATTATTTCCTTGTGCTAATTACCCAGAAGTGCAATTACTGGGTCAAACAATAAGAACACCTTTAAAGCTTACTTTAACATTTTTTGGGAAAGTGCTACCGATTTACACTCCCCATCCACAAGAGTTCCTGTCTCATTGCATCCTTACCAGCATTGGCAGTGGTCAGTTTTCAGCTTTGCTAATACAGTGGTGGGGGGGAGGTGGCGGGGGGGGCAACTTTCATTCAATCACTACAGAGATTTAATTAATTTTTTGACATATGAATTATCTTTGAATGCCCTTTACCCTTACCCTTTGTCACATTATTGCAGATATTTTTCCCAGAATATTATTGCCTTCTAAGAGTGTTTATACTATTTTGATGCATTCCTCTGTTGTGTTAATATAAAAATCCCTTCTTTATCCAGAAATTTGATAAATACTCAATCTCAAGTTCTTATGATTTGTCCTTTAAAAACAAACAAACACATTTACCTCTTTATTCCATCTGGAATCCGTCTTAGGGCCCAGTGTGAAGGGGGACTCTAAATTATCCTCTCCCCCCACCCTCGCACACTCAGACAGCTGTCTCTGCACCGTGGCTCCAGTGAATAATGTTTCCTTTGCCACTGATTAGTGGTCCTTCGGGGACCATGTGATGAACCCGAGGGGTGCCGAATTGGTTTCTAGGCTGTCCGATCTAGCTGTCCATTCTTATGTCAGTTCCACACCCTCTTAATTGTTAAAGGTTCAGATAGGTGAAAAGAAATACAACTCCTTACAACTTTGTTTTGTTTTGTTTTGTTTTTAGCTATCTCCCCTGTTACTCTCCAAGTACTTTTAGGATAATTTTTTTCAAGTCTCCATTCCTCCTCACCCTCCAAAGTTCCCTTTGGAATACAGAGTACAAATTGGCGTTGAACCGTCTTTACAATGCTGTCTACCCACTACGGAACACCATGTGTTTCTTCCCTTGTTTCAGACTTTCTCTTAAACCTCAGTTCAATTGGCAGTTTTCTTCATGGAAATCTTGTACATTTCTTGATGTCACTTAAGATTTTACATTGTTTTACTTACTGAGCTTTTGTGCATTAAAATATCTCACTGATTAAACCTATCATAGAAAAACTGTAGACTTCTGTGTATTAATTTTGCATTTAAATACAGCACTAGTTCATTAGTTAGTTCCTAAACTCTCTTATTAATTCTAATCTTTATTAGAGGATTCTCTTGGGTTTTGCATACATGTAATCATGTTAAATCACTTTATCTCCTTCCTTCCAAGGGTCATGGATGTTTCTGCTGTTTTTTAACCAGGCCCATTGATATTATGTTTGCAGGTTTCCTGATACTAACTCATCTTTGCCTTTCTGGGATAAAATCTACTTGGTTATCGGTATTTCATTTGGAACTTTCACATCTGTTCACATTAGAGAAATCAGCCACAGACTTCCTTGTTTGAAATGTACTATCATTATGAGGTTTGGGTAATAGGGAACTGGAAAAGTTTATCTTTTTCTATGTTCTGGGTCAATTTGCATAGCAGAGCAGTTATCTGATTGTTTTAAAGTTTGAATAACTTACCTAAAAAAAATCATAAATGTAGACACCTCTTAATTCTTTCAGAACTTTTCATTTTGTTTTATGACCTTTAGTCTTTTCCAACTTTTTATTTCTTCTTTTTAGTACAGTTTGGTATATTTATTTTTTTAAATCACCTATTTCATCATTTTCCCAAATCATCAGCATAGAGTTATAAATAGTTTTTCTCTTTTTATCTACTCCATATCTATTTTCATATTTTGTTAGTATTTCTAATTTTCTATTTCTTGATTTTATATATAATTTTTCTCTATTTTCTAACTAATCTCTGGCTTTATCAGTAGTATGTGCTAAATCCAATAGTATATTTTACTTTACCCCATATATCCAAATTTTTAGCATGTAATAAATATTTTAAAATGTGAGGCATTTTACCTTCTTTTTTTAATACTAAGTCTTCAAAAACTAGTGTCTATTTAACACCTTACAGCACATCTCAGTTGGTGTATTTATTTTTCATTGTGGTAAAAAGAAAGAACACATAACATAAAATATACCATCTCTCAACCATTGGTAAGTGTACAGTTCATTCATGTTAAGTATAAGTCACATTGTTATGCAACTCATCTGCAAAACTTCTTCAATTTGACAAAAACACAAACTTGAACCCATTAAACAACTCCCTGTAGCCCCCCGTCCCCAGCCCTGGCAACCACCATTCTTTCTGTTTCTACTCTGGGTACCTACTGGAATACACAACGTTTGTCCTTCTGTGACTGGCTTATTCACTGCGTTCACCCGTGTTGTAGCCTGTGTCAGCCTCCTTCCTTCTTAGGGCTGAGTGATATCCCATGGTCTCCTAGACCACTCTGTATCACTCGTCCGGTGATAAACACCTGGGTTGCTTCCACCTCTTGGCTCGTGTCGAAAGTGCTGCTATGAACACGGGTGTGCAGATACCCTGCTTTCCGTTGGTTTGGATATATCTCCAGAAGTGGAATTGTGGGATCGTATTGTGATTATATTTTTAATTTTTGAGGATTGCCATACTGTTTTCCATGGCAACTGTATCATTTAGATTTGGGGGAAGGGGGGTTTAAGACAAGCACGTGGGTAGGATTTTTTTTCCAAACATCTGCTTATGTAAGATTCTTCCTCTTGCTTTCACTCATAGCTGGGTGTGCTCTTTTATCCTCAAGCATACGAAGATGTTGCCTCAATGTCTCTGAATTTTAACATTAAATGTACAAGTAAAAGGTCAACAATGTTGTTGTTCCTTTGCGAGAAATCTAGGGGTTATTTTTTTTTCCCCTCACAGCTATTTGTAGAATTTTTTTCTTCTCTTTGAAATTAAAATGAAAATTCTCTTGCTCAGTAAATGTGAGCGCCAATCCCCGGTGGCTTTTAAGACCTTTTCTTGTATCATAGCTACGAGTTAACATGTCTTGTTTTAGCCTTAATGCAATGGCTGGCACTCGATAGGGCAATAATACTTTTAAGAATGAATGAATGGCCCCAGCGGTTTGGCTCAGTGGATAGAGCATCGGCCTGTGGACTGAAGGGTCCCAGGTTCGATTCTGGTCAAAGGCACATGCCCAGGTTGTGGGCTCGATCCCCAGTGCGGGGCATACAGGAGGCAGCCGATCAATGATTCTCTCTCCCCATTGATATTTCTATCTCTCTCTCCCTTCCTCTCTGCAATCAATAAAAATGTATCTTAAAAAAAGGAAAAGAATGAATGAATGACTAATTTTTTCATGATCCTCTAGGCCCCTTGCAGGCAGAGGGGGGAGGGCATGATTTGGGGGTTAGCAAAGGGAGAGCGGTTAGGCACAGGGAGTTGAATGGAGGACGTGATGACTCCGGGACAGGTGCCATCTCCCCTTCATCTCACTCCCCCACCTCTGTCTTGGGGTCAGGGGAGCAAGGCTGAGGGGCCCCCAGTCTGGAGACCCCGGAGAACAGGTGCTGTGGGCCTGGTCACCCATTCCCGGCTTTGAAATCGCGAGGCCCGGCCCTCCGACGGCAGGCCCCGCAGCAGAGGGGGGGTGCCCGGCCCGCCAGGCTGACGCGGTCTCTGTTCCTCCGCAGAAGGACTTCACGGTGCGGGAGGCGCTGCAGCAGCAGGACGTGGAGCGCTGGCTGGGCTTCATCACCTTCCTGTGCGAGGTGTTCGGCACCATGCGCAGCAGCACGGGCGAGCCCTTCCGCGTGCTCGTCTGCCCCATCTACACCTGCCTCCGCGAGGTAAGGCCCGCGCCTGAGCGCGATGTCTGGGATGGAGCCGCCTCCGGGGGCACCAGGAGGGCCGTGGCGGGGACCAGTTATGAAGCCACGATCCTTGGGAAAGAGACCCGTCCCTCCCCCTGCTGTGGGCTGAAGCCAGGTCTTTATTGATTGCGTTTCCATAAAGGTCTACGGCCCCCAAGAAAGCACTGCTGACTCAGGCTGCAGGACTCCTCACGGAGGACGCTGCCTGCAGTGAGTGAGGCTCACTTGACTGAATGGCTCTTGGGCCTGGGTCGGTTCCCATTGAATTCCTTATATTTTTTTTTTTAAAGATTTGCTTTTGAAAAAGAAATAAATAAGAACCAGCCAGAACTTTTGAGAAGCAAGAGGTCAGTGGGGTGCTTTCTGGACCGGGCACCATTGCCCCTTTAGAAGGTCGCCCTAGCTGCTGTCTGCACAGAACCGGCAGTGGCCCACGTGGGCTGGGGGCTGAGGGGGCTGAGGGGGGCCGCTGGGGGCTGAGGGGGGCCGCTGGATCCTCCAGGGGGAGGTTGGGGGCTGGGAGCACTGCTGAGAAAGTGAGGAGGGAATGACGGTTTGCAGCCCCGTTGTATTTCTGAGTTAGTACCCACAGAACCTGCGGACACGAGCTGCAGAGAAGGGAGAAAGTGCTGTGGGCTCCTGGCTGCCGGCCTGGAAGCACCCTGGTCAGGGATGGGGAGTCTGGAAGAGAAGTGGGGGGAGGAGGGGTGAACACCAGGAGCCGGTTTTTCTGTTTGGGTGACCTGTTGGTCGTCCCCAGGGCAGCGTCATGTGGTTGCTCAGGTGGAAGTGTCTGAAGATAAGGAAAAGGTCATCCTGGGGACACAGACTGAGCGTCATGTTGATGTGTACCTGGTGCTCAGGGCTGGAGACTCGATGGGGTCACCCAGGGAGAGGGTGCAGGTGGAGGGGAGGACGGGAGCCAGCAAGGAGGTGGGCGGGGGCGGGGGGAGAGTGACCCGAGGCAGAGACGATTCCGGGAGAGCGTGAGGATCATCACAGCACTCCTTCCTGGGAGCGGGGCAGCCTACCTCACATGTGCCGTACCCCCCACCCCAGCAGCAGGTCCCAGGACCCAAGGAGGAGTGGCCTCTGGGGAACCGATAGAACCAGGACAGAGAAGTGGCCTGAGTTTAGCAACAAGGAGGTCAGGGGGGCGCGGTGCCAGTGGGGTGAGCACAGGAGCCCCATGGGGCCGCCCTCAGGAGTCTGTGGAGGTCGGGCCTGAGCGTGGACTAGTCTTTGGAGACGTGTCTCGGTGGAAGGGACTTGTCAGCTAAAGGGGACGTGTGGGGTCAAGGGACCGTCTGTGTGTTTGAAAGAAGGATAGTAAAGCCGTTGAGGGGAAGGCAGGGGTATCTGCAGATGCTTCTGAAGCATCGTGTCTGGGAAACAGGGTGCTCGTTCCAGGCTGCGTGGCTGCCGGGGAAGCAGAGCTCAGGCCCTCCTGGGCGCTTCGTAAGCCCACAAGCCTCCGCCCGTCCACAGAGCCAGACGTTCTCCTAACAAACGCCCTTGGGTTCAGATTGTTTCTCAGACTCACACAATGGTCTCTCCCAACCGTATTTCACTCTCAAAAGTGTGCGAAGCTCAGAATGCAGCACCAGGAGAGGCCGCAGCTCTGCTTTCTGCACCCCTTTGGGGGTGATTTGGAGGCAGGAGGCAGGAGTCTGGCCCAGGTGGCCTCGAGGGGCCCTCCCAGGCCTGCCTGAGTTGCCCTGAGCCCCAGACAACCCATCTGAAGGCAGAAGGCAGCACGTTCCAGGGCAGTGGCCTGGATTGTCTCAACACGTTCCCTCTGCGTGATCTGGGCACCTCCTGGTGTCGCCGTCACCTGCTCCCCCGAGCAGGGCGCAGGGCTGAGCACTGCCCTGGCCGCTGGGACACTTCTAACTCGGCCTGTGGCAGCGCACACACTCTGGTGGGAGGTCCGGAACGTGCCAGGAGGTCGCACCAACAGGAAACAAGGACCCTCCCCTAGCGCCCACTTGTTTGATGCACTGAACTCTGTGGGCAGGTGTCACGAACACCAGCCTCTGCCGAGCTCCGTGGTAACCGTGAAGAGGAAATAAATCATCGGTGGCTCCCACCAGGTTGTCCAAGAGAAACCAGAGCCCCGTGTTCCACGCCACCTGCTTGAGGCCCTGTAGTGAGGCGGTTCGGGAGCATTAGCCCTGGGTTCCAGTCCTGCCTCTTCCATTGGTTAGCTGTGCCATCTTGGGGGAGAGCTCGCCTGCTCTGAGCCCGCTCCTCGATTGTGGAGAGGGATCACGCTGCTCTACCTACAGGTTTGGGGAGGAAGACAGGGATGGAGAAGGTGCTAAGTGCCCTGGGGCAGCTAGGTAGGAATGTGGAAGAACTGCCCCAGGGACTTACTCTAGGGCAGGACGGCTCCCTGGAGTCTGGTGTCCTCCAGTCTGACTTTGGGCCTGGGCACACGCCCCATCTTAAAGGGGCAGAGGGGCTGAATGCCCTTCGAGTGGCACGCCGCCAGTCTAGGCTATACCTCACCCACAGCTCCTGAGCTCCCAATCCAGGGCTCTTTCCAGGAGAGAACTCAGCGTCCCTAGAAGAGAAGATTGGGAAAGAAAGGTGTGCCCTGGGGATCTTATCAGCCCCCTTGGAAAGGCTGTGCCCTTCCCAGAATTCAGGAGACAGACACCTGAATTCTTAGTCAGCTGCTGCCTCCCCTACCTTATCACATACTCATCCCCAGTCCTCCCCCACAGCAGGTTAAGCCAGCTCTGAGAAGTTTCTGGAAGCCAAAGGCACTGCTGCTGCCTCTCTCCTTGCTGGAAAATGTTAGGCTTTTTCCCTGGGCCCTGCAGGTGGCTGGCCCCAAATCATCAGGCCCACCCTGCCCTGGGGTCCTCCCGGCTCCCAGAACCATCCCCAGGCTCACAGTTCCCACTTCCCACTAAGCAGCATCCTGGCCATGCTCCAAGCCCCCCCACATGACGTGCCCATAGCTGCACCCCAAAGTCCTGCTCAGTCCAGGTCCTCTTGGCGCGGGCCCAGACCCACCTCCCTGCCTCCCTGAGCCAGGGCACACCTGGCACATCCTCACAGCTCCATCCTCCCACGTGGCCTTAGAGGAAGCGGTATTTAGTGCCGATAGCTGCACAGTGCATGGCACGGTCCAGAGCATGGCATGCATTCTTCTCTCTTTTAACTCAGACAACACCCTGAGCATTATCATCCCCATTTTCAAGAGAACAAAGAGGTCAGGCAGCTCGTCAGGGCCACACGGCCAGCAGGCAGCAGCGTCCACGTTGGAATCCAGGTCTGAGCGCCAGCCGAGTCCCTGCTCCTACCGGCCCCGCTTCCCTGCCTGGTGAGCAGAGCAGCTGCTCTCCTTCTATTCTCAGCCCACAGCCCAGCGCCTGCTGCGTGGCGGAGGCTGAATCGATCTCTGTGCAATCGATTCTGCTCTTGCCATAAATAGCATTTGCCAATCAGAGATCCTTCTTTGAGGGACAGAGAGGAATACTTTTCAATGAGTCCTTTTATTGTTTAAGAGCCTGTGGTTTCTGCCAAGATGGTTTTCAAAGTGATTGAAGAGTGTTATTGACGGCCCAAAGCTGCAGGCGTCTCCTTGCCCTCCTGCTTACAACTCGCATTCGCCTCATGAGCTCTTCTTCGTTTCTATAATGTTTTTAAATTTTTATTGTGGTGAGAACACTTAGCGTACAGTCCACCCTCTGAACAGATTGTTAAGTGTACACAACAATATTGTTACCTACAGGCACAATGTTGCGCCGATCTCTAGAACTTACTCGTCCTGCATAACTGAAACTTTGAACCCAGTGGTTAGCAACTCCCTACGTCCCCCTCCTCCCAGACCTCTGGCCACCACCATTCTGTTCTTTGCTGCTGTGGGCCTGACTGTTTAGATACTTCATGTAAGTGGAAATATGCAGTGTTGGTCCTGTGACTGGCTTATTTCAACACCTAGCTCGTTTCCAGATCTTGGCTACTGTGAGTCATGCTGCGCTGAACATGGGACTGCTAATACCTCTTCAAGATCTTGATTTCGATTCTTCTGAATAAACACACAGCAGTGGCATTGCTGGGTCCTATGGTGCTTCTATTTTTAATCGTTTTAATGGTTTGAGGAACCCCCATACTGTTTTTCATAGCAGGTGTACCATTTTGCATTGCCACTAACAATGTATAAAAGTTCTCATTTCTTCACATCCTTCTCAACACTTGTTGTCTTTCATATATATATATATATATATATATATATATATATATATATATGCCATCCTAACAAATATGAGGTGATATCTCATAGCTTTGTGTTTTGCATTCCTCTGATGATTAGTGACATTGAGCCTCTTTTCCTATCTGTTGGCTATGTGTATCTCTTCTTTGGGAAAATGTCTATTCAAGTGCTTCGTCCACTTTTAAAATTTGGTTACTAGTTCTTTTGCTGTTGGGTTGTAGGCATTTCTTACATATTTTGAGAACTGACCCATTATCAGATACGTGGTTTGTAAATATTTCCCCCATTCTGTAGGTTGCGGTTCCACCCTATCGATTGTTTCCTTTGTTGGACAGCTTTCTAGCTGGAGGTAGTCTCGTTTGTCTGGTTTTGCTTTTGTGCTTTTGGTGTCATAGCCATAAAGTCACTATCAAGACCAGTGTCATAAAGCTTTTCCCCTTTGTGTTCTGTGAGGAGTTATAGTTTCAGGTCTTGTGTTAACTCTTTAATCCATTTTGTTGTGTGTTATAAGAGTCCCAATTTCATTCTTTTGCATATCCAGTCTTCCCAACACCATTTATTGAAGAGTCTTTCCTCTCCCCATTGTGCTTTTTGGCACCTTTGTCAAAGATCAGTTGACCATATGCATAGATTTATTTCTGGATTCTCAACTCTGCCCCATTGATCTATATATCCATTTTGATTATTGTAGCTTTATCATATACTAGAGGCCTGGTGCACAAAAATTTGTGCACTGGGCGGGGGGGGGGGGGGGCGGGGGGAGGGGTCCCCTCAGCCCGGCCTGCGCCCTCTTGCAGTCCAGGAGCCCTCAGGGGATGTCCAACTAATGGCTTAGGCCTGCTGCCTGGGGGAGCGGGCCTAAGCTGGCAGTCAGACATCCCTCTGGCAGCCCGGGAGCCCTTGAGGGATATCTGACTAACAGCCTAGCTCCCCGCGGGGAGTGGGCCTAAGCCGTTAGTGAAACATCCTTAGTGCTGCCATGGAGAGGGGAGAGGCTCCCGGCCACCCGCTGCACTGGCCCGCCATGAGCCAGCTTCTGGCTGAGCAGCGCTCCCCCTGTGGAAACACACTGACCACCAGGGGGCAGCTCCTGCGTTGAGCGTCTACCCCCTGGTGGTCAGTGTGCGTCATAGCAACCGGTCGTTCTGCCATTAGGGTCAATTTGCATATTACCCTTTTATTATATAGGATTTTGAAATCAGGAAGTGTAATGCCTCCTGATTTGTTCTTTTTAAAATTGTTTCATGGTTATTTGGCTATTTGGAGTCCTTTGTGATGTCATATGAATTTAAGAATTATTTGTCTACTTCTGTAAAAAAAAGTCCATTGGAATTTTGATAGGGATTGCATTGAATCTGTAGATCACTTTGGCTAGGATGGACATTTTAATAATATTAACTCTTTCGACCCAAGATCAGAAACAAGACAAGAGTACCCACTCTCACCACTCCTACTTAGCATATTATGGGAAGTCCTAGCCAGAGCAATTAGGCAAGAAAAAAAAAGATATAAAATGCATCCACATCAGAAAAGAAGAAGTAAAATTATCTCTGATTATAGGGTCTCATATAGAGAAAACTCTAAAGTCTCCAAAAAAAACTGTTAGAACTATTAAATGAATTTAGTAAAGCTGCAGGATGCAAAAATCAACATACAAAATCAGTTGCATTTCTACCTACTAATAACAGACTTTCTGGGGAAAAAAATGAGAAAATGATCCCATTTACAATAGCATCAAAAAGAAGAAAATACTTAGGAATAAACTTAACTGCAGAAGTGAAAGGCTTGTACACTGAAAAGGACAAACTGATGTTGAAAAACATGAAAGAAGATACAAACAGATGGTAAGACATCCCGCAAGGTATTTTTTAATAGCTTTCTAAGGACCCCTTCATCCTGCCCGAGTCCTCAACCAGAGTGGCCGCTCTGATCAGGATTTCTTGCCCAAGCTAATGGTTTCATCCTCTCCCACCTCAGCGGGAGCCGACCTGCCAGGGTTTAGGTCTGGTTCCCCCAGCACCATCCTCCCCCACCCCACCCCCCACCCTTTCCTGACCCTGCAATGCTCTCAGCCTCCTCCACTCCTCCGTCACCTCTGTGACCCCGTGGGGATTCCGCTAGCCTCCTCCCGGTTATCACTGAATGCTTTCCTCTGGGCCCCGTACTTTAAGAGCTTTGCTGGAAATTCCTCTGGCAGGGGTGCCGGCGTGGCTTTTAACCCCTTACACCTGTTTCCTTTGAACAGCCTTGGCCCGTGCCTGGTGGACCTGCCTCTCTACACTCCCTCTCATTCTTTCTGTCTTCCAATCCCTGCAGTCCACTCTACTCGTGATCCCCACCTTCCTGCCCTCTTCCGAGTCCAGCAGCCGTTGCCAGAGGTCAGGAGTAGAGAAAAGGAGGAAGGGAGGGGGTGCCTCTGTCAGGAATCTCTCATCCCTCTGCACCCCCCTCTGACCCCATGAGCCTCTCCCTCTGGTTGGCTCCCTCACTCCCCTCCCCTCCAGGCCCCAGAAACCCCATCCACCCCACCCTGCCCTTTCCAGAGGAAGGGCAGGGAGGGGGCAGGCACCTCTGGGGGGTGTCTGCAAGGGGCACCCCGCCCCACCCCCCCACCCCCAGGGATGCAACTGGCTGGGCTCCTGGAGGAGGCCGGCAGGCGCAGGCGGGGAGAGCACAGAGGGCAGCGAGTCAGGCTTCTCAGGAAATGAAATTGCTCCGTGCAACAATGAGAGCCACTTTTTTAGCTTTCTGCATGAGCATGCATTCAATTGCTCACATTGTTTTGGCTCCAGGGGAAATCTGACATCGGAAAAGGCCGAGATGAAGTGGGTGTGGGTGGAGATCCTCTGCTGTTCCACAGGCCGAGTCTAGCAGCACAGTCTTCCAGGCACCTTTCCTTCCAGGGGGACCCCTCCTTCCCTCCCCAGAGCAGAGAATGGAGCTGCCGTCAGGGGTTATTAGTTGGCAGGGCCCACTGTGGCCAGAAGGGGCCCAGGGCAGCTGCGCACCCCTCGCAGGGAGCGGAGATTTGAAACCCTCCTCCAGGCAGCCCAGCCGCGCAAGGCTGCACCCCCCTTGAGAAGCTCTGACAAACTCACACGTTCTCAGACCTCTCCTTCAGCCAGTTAAACCAGACTTCGTGGGCATGGGTCTGAAGGGAGTAGGTATAAGCTCTCCATGTGACTCACGTGTGCAGCCCACATTGGAACATAGGAGTAGCTGCATCTTCGGTGCATTTAGTGAGCGGCCACTGGTGAGCAGAGCTGGGGGAGGGACCGCTGGGAGAGCCAGGGAGACCTGAGTTTGCGTCCCTGCTACCACTCTCTAGCTGTGGGGCTTGGCGCTCATTCTTCAACCTTTCTGAACCTCAGCTTTCTGCCTGTAGCATGGGAATGCTACTCACCCTGCAGGCTTGTCTTAAGGCTTAACGTGCACGCAATGGTCACGTGAAGCCAGTGACAATGAGCTGGCATGACGCAGGTTGCTGTGGAAAGCAACCCATGTTCCAGGCATTGCTCACGAGAAGTGTCCATCACAGGCTGCCCCCGAAAGAGGTCCATTCTCCTAACCGGGCACCAAGGCCTCCCCACAATCACACACACACACACCCCTTTCCTGGAGAACCTCTGCTGAGTCCTATATGGCTGCAGCGCACTGTTCCCATCGTATTCCCACAGAAGACTTCGTGCATTCCTGCCGCCTGGAGCTCACTCTTCCTCTTCTTCCTCCCTGGCTCTTGTCCGCCTTCCAGGCCAAACCCACTCCCCACCTCGTCCCCACCCTGCCCGGATTCACTCCTCCGTGACCCTGTAGAACTAGCATCCACACGGGGCCCTTGCTCTCAGGACTTGACCTTTGCCTGGTGGTTGTACGAATGCCCTTTGACCTCTTCTTGGGTGCCTGGGGGTAGGCTGGGTCTTGTCTATCACGTAACCCAACAGCATTCTGCTCAGGACTCTGCATTCACCCAGTAAGCAGTGACTTGGTTTGAGACGATGCCACTTTCTCGTTGAACTGCAAAGGTTCCCAGTTGTGCTGGAAGAGGGCATTATAAATGGCGACCTTTCCCCACACGGTTTACAATCTACTTGGCTACCGCATCCCCAAAAATGTAGCCGCCATGAACATGTATGATGGGTTGTGCACATGCATATACAAGAAGAGGGAATTTAGGGGTCTGAGCAGCTGCTTAGGGGCAAAGGGGAAGAGGAGATCGAGCTTAAGGGGCAGTGGGCTTCGCACAGGTGTTGATGGGGAGGGAGAAAGCGTTCTGGGAAGAAAACTTTGAGTGGAGGCTTGGGGCCAGAATGAGCCTGGGCGCCTGTTTGTGTCTCTGTGATGAAGAGAGGGTCTGACAGCGGAGGCATTTGGGTGGATGTGAGATGATACTGGAACCTCGGACAGTCTCTTGGCCAGAGAGCAACCCATGGCAAGCATACAGGAGAGTTTATGTATTCATTCAACAAACACCAAGGAAAAGGCCACTTCTTTGTTGAACTGAACAGTCTCCTAGGTACATTTTCTACTAGAAATGTATTGAGACAGAGTCAGATCTGGGGCTCTCCCTGGCCAGGGCACAGTGGAAAGTACAGTGCTCAAAAAAGGGCGGGGGGGGGGGGGGGGGAGAGACAGGAATGTGGGAGCCCAGAAGGCAGATGAGACAAGAAGAGCTGACTGGCAAGGGCATCTGAGCAGAGAACAACCCTCAACTCCTTGTCTTTAAATTCCTTCTCCATGACAGTCCATCAAAAAGACTCACTGGGACGTTCAAGGCTGGAAAGGCGCTTAAAAATTCAGGAGAACCTTTCTGCATGAACAGTTTATTCCAGCCCTCATCTTAGGCACAGACCGGCCTGGAATGTTCCGCTGAGAAAGCAGCCTTCCCGAGGCAGGTACCCGGCCCCTGGGCCCTGGTGTGGCCGCAGAGTCCTCCATACCCCAGCGTAAGCAGCCATTCCTGTGACCTGCGCAGAAGTAACCCCCACGGCTGTGCCCCCTCCAGGGATGCTGTCCCCCCTTCCACTCAGCAGCCAGGGCACTCTGTGGGGCGAGCCCCCCACCTGCTCAGGCACCCTCCCCAGCCTACCCTTCCCCCCCCCCCAACACACACACACACACACACACACACACACACACACACACACACACACTGCCGTGTCCCCATCGAAGGCTGCGAGTTCTTGACCTCCTCCAGATAAAATCCGGGTCGCCCCCACCCCCCACCCTTTAACTGTTCCACTTCCTCAGCCAGACTCTGCGAACTGAAATGTGAAATCTGAGGCCAGTGTTCCCCTTAGCAACCATGGTAACACAGGATCTGATAGGGAGCCTGGAGTTATAAAAATACCAGCTTCCACCAGACACTGGTTCCACAGGGAACCCAGTCTCCACGCCAGAACCGGTTTTAAACGGTTTTAAACCTCGAGATTTCCCAGCCTGTCTGCACAGGGCTCCAGGAGGGCCACTGCACGCCCTGCGGGAGGGGCGGCTGCCCGGGCCGGGCACGGCCCCCACAACCTGGAGACTCAGCGGGGCTGGGGCTCTCTGAGACTGAGGTCGCCGCTGAAAGGGGATAGAGGTGGGAGCAGGCTTTCTTCAGCATCAAGTCTTGGGCATTTCTTAAAAGTCAGATGGGACTGCCTCCAGCCCTTACAGTTGCCACCCAGGAGGGCGTCTTCAGCGCCACCGGCCCGTCCCAGTGAGACCCATGGGACGGACTGAAGATAGTTGTAATTAACCTAACCGTTTGCTAGTGGGAACTCTACCTTTAAGGCCTCCGGTAGAGAGGGCTGCCCTTGCCTGCTCAGGGCTAAAAAGGAAAACCCAGCTCTTCCCTCCCCTCACGGATGCCCCTTGGGCATGGCCAGGACGGGGGTTCACTTGCCCTCCTGAGCTCAGCGCCGCCTGCAGGGGGCGCCTGGCCCGCGGCGTGGGGGTGGGGGGGTCCTTCCCAAGGCTTGGGGCCTCCCCCGCCCCAGACTCCAGGCCCGCCCGGCCTCCGCAGCCCCGGGCAGAGCCCTCCCTGCCTCCCCCGCCGCCTCCGCGCTCTCCTCCTCCTTCCTCTTATCTCCTGGGGCCATGCCTTGTAATTTTGAAAAATATTCTAACTCAGTAATTAATGTCTGAACTTCAAGAGGCCCTGCTTTGTGCAGAGTCGCGCTGAAGGCGGCGGGGAGGGAGGAGCTGGAGGCCGGGGCGGGGAGGGGAGGGGCGGGGCGGGGCGGGTTTTTTCTAAACTGGCCGAGGGCCGGTAGTGGATAAACTGTTTCTGGCTGCAGTTGTGTGTACAAGGTACACACGTACATGTATACGTGCATCTGTTTAGATCAGTGATTTTGCAGCCTTTCTCATCTCCTGGCACCCATGAACTAAATTACTAAAATTCTGCTGCACACCAAAAAAAGATGTATTTTGCCAATCTGACCAAAAAAAATAGATATAATTTTTGTTCACACCAGACAGCTATTGTGTTGGCTGTTGTCATTTTTTTATTTTTTATTTGAGGATCTAAGGGGAACAAGGTCAGTGCCCCTGACTATATAGTCAGGTATTGCATGTGTTAAAAATTCTGCGGCACGTCGTTTGAAAACCACGGTGTAGATTTTTTTAATCTTTTGGGTTTTAAAAAATAAGAAGACACCCCCACCGTGCCCCCACGGTTTCCCAGTAGGGTGACGTCACAGTCTGCTCAGCCAGCCTGGGAGCACAGGGGAGGCAGGCTGGGCGCTTTCTGCATGTTAGGTGCCGTGGGGGAACCCACATTTAGAAGATAAGAAAGCAGACGCTGTGGGGGTGAAAAATGGCCCTCAGGAACTTCAGATAACCCCGAAGTCAGAAAAATAAAGTTTGTCTGTTTCCCACCCTCAGGGAGGGGGTGAATAGCCCCACTGACTCCTGGCCCGGACCCCTCAGCACCCCTCTGTTGCCATGCCTCCCGGTGGTTTGCCCATCCCACATCCCGCCCTGTCCAGCTTCTGTCCTCTCTCAAGTAACCTCCACCCAGCAATCTGGGTGCTCAGCGCTGGGCCGGCTGCTGGGGCCGGGGCATGAGCAGGCTGTGGTTCCTGCTCGCCCATCAGCTGGGGAGGAGAAGCAAAAAAAAATGAAGTGCCCTGTGCTGGGAGCTGGTGCATACATCACACACAGCTCCCGGGGCCCACACTGAGCCTTCTGCTTTAACCTGCTCCAGCTCTCAGCACCCACCCTCTAAATCCGGCACGTGACTATACCCACCTCTGCTGTCCCCGCCTGCAGCGGTGGATAACAAATACCATTTAGACAGAACCTGTGCGTCTGGGCAGACCCAGTTAGGAACCACCTTTTCCCTTCTGTCCACCCACCTCTAGCCCGAGCTAGAACCCAGCTCCTCATTCGTGGCTTCATCCTCACTGCGGCCAGCCGTGATCGAGAGGCAACAGGTGGCCTGGGTCAGGCCCTGTGAGAAGAAACCACCAGGAACCACCTTTCTTGTGGTGGGAAGGGTGGGGTGCTGGGGTAGGAAGACAGACTTCAGAGCCAGACAAACAATCGGTAAATTTACCCTCTCTGGCCCTCAGCTCCTTCTCGGGATGAGGATTAAATGTTCTTTAGTAGATTTTCTCATTACAAACCGACTTCCTCCCGTCCCTGTAGCAGGACACACAGAACAAAGACATGAAAAAACAAAGGACGTGGGATGAGGGATCCGTCGGTAGCATCTTTTTATCATGCCTGATGACGTGCTTCTTAATGAGAACACATGGGAAGGGACCCAGTAAAACCAGTCTCCGGCCTTTGCCCTTGATGTTCCTTCTGGGAGAGTGCACTTCCAGGCGCCCCTCCAGGCCTCTGCCGATGCCAGTTCCTCAGAGGGCACTCCCCGACCACACACTCTCCCACCCCAGGATCTGGCGTTACCATACCGGTGTTTTGTTGTTGTTAATCTGCTTGTTTTCTGTCTCCCCAGTTAGCATGGAAAGCCTGGGAATACGTCTGTTCTCTTAGCTATGTCCCCAGTGCCTTGAACAGTGCCTGGCATATAGTAGGTGCTCAATAAGTACTTGTTGAATAACTTAATGAAATAGAATGTCTCGATTGAGCAGAGCAGAAACGATAGTTGCCCCGCTAGAGTTAGTCCGGGAAGATTTCTCTTAGGAGATAAATCCAGAATCCTTAAAAAGAGGCACAGTGTGTGAGCAGGGTGGGGCTGGCTGGTAGTGGTCCTTGGAGATGAGCTAGAATGGAAGAGAGACGAGAGACACGCTCCCAAATCAAACTCGCAAGAAGTACGTAGTGCTCACAGTGCCAGCGAACCAGCTCAGAAGTGCTGCCAGCCAATGAAGCTGCCTGTACTCAATCCCGACATTTCACTCTGGTTAAGGGGTCTTTTCTTGACTTTGGTTTGCCCGACTTCCTATGAGGCTTAATTAGTCTGTCCGAACCCCATGAGCCACAATCAGGCTCACGGCGGGCTTCTGGCACAGCTTCCTGGGTGGAGAGCCAGGAGGAGGGGCTTATGAGAGGCTGCTGAGTGAGCACCTGCTGTGTTCCAGGTCGGCCTGGAGGTGCAGGCGGAGTAGCAGGGCCTTCCTCCCCTGCCTCTCCCATGAGGAGGGCGGCGGAAGGAGGATGCACAGGAGGGTTGGGAAGAAGGTGACAGCATGATGGCACAGGAGGGGGAGAGTGAAGCAGATGGGGGAGGACAAACATTGAGGACAATGGAACCTCTTTAGCCCTTAACAATCCCAGCACAACCCCAGCTGGGGAGCTACTATGTCATTGTACATTTTCTAGTAGCTGCATTTTGTTAAAAGAGACCGGTGAAAACAATTTTAATACCTTTTACTAATATCTTTTATATATTATCCGATATATCCAAAGAATTATTTCAACATGTAATCAATATTAAAAGGATCAATGAGATTCTTCAAAATATTTTTGTTGAGTTTGAGAGAGAGGATTGGAGAGTGAGAGAGAGAGAAACATCAATGTGAGAGTGAAACATTGATCAGCTGCCTCCTGCACGCCCCGCACTGGGGATTGAGCCTGCAACTGAGGCATGTGCCCTTGACCAGATCGAACCGGCAACCTTTTGGTGCTCGGGACAATGCCCAACCAACTGAGCCACACCGGCCAAGGCAATGAGCTCGTTCTTTATATTCTTTATTTATTTTTCTGTACTCGGTCTTTGAAATCCAGTGTGTAATTTACACTTAAAGCACCTCTCCATCCCGACGGCATGCTTGGAGTGCTCACGACCACACGTGGCTGGTGGCTCCTGTCCGGACAGTGGAGGTCTGGAGGCTAGCTTCTGGAATCCTTAGGCTTAGGCTTTTGGAACATTCTGGATCCCAAAAGTATCTGGATCCTCAGGGTCTCAAAAGAATGTTTTTCTTTCAAAAGAATTTTTTATAGCTTCTTTCTGAGCACCCAGAAGCAAAGGAAGGCGGTGTGAGCTGAAACACGAAAGTCCATGGCCGTGTGCTGGTGCTGGCTGGTTGGCTGGAGCCCCCTGGCAGGGTCTGAAAAAGGCAATCCTTTTGACCCCAGAATGGAGAAAGGTGGGGAGGAGGAAAAGGAGGGGGCCAGGAGAGGTCAGAGAAAATAAAAATATGGAAGGGGGGGGTGCTGTGGAGGGCAGGGTGACAGGCTGCATGACGGAGCTAAGAACAGAACCCCCACCCCGAGGGGGGAGGCACACAGGCAGCTCCCAGCTTCCCCTCGCGATGGCTAAGCAGAGATCGTGGCTCCGGACTGGAAGGCACAATTAGCTCCTTCTTTCACGGCCCTTTTGATTGCCTGCTGCTGTCAGGACTGCCATTTCTGTAATTAAGACTTGGTCCCTTACTCAGAGGCACCGAAACATAAAAGTATCTGCTGAATCGGGTGTCCCAGGGTTAAAAGCCAGACCGAGGAAATGCAAACACACATTCACTAGCTAATGGTCCTTTAATTAAGGCCAAAGCCCTGCTTAAAACAATTAGCTCTGGGAATTGAACAGTAGGTACGACTCCACTTTTTGCTAATTGTTCTTCCCCGATAGGCGGGATGTGGCCAGTCTGGGGGGTTCGGGGGGACAGCAGGGAAGGAATCCGTGGGCTGCTTTGGGCCTGGCCTGGGCCGTGCCCTGCTGGGTTTGGAAGCGTTAGTCAGAGGAGCGTCTGAGGTGTGGGGAAGAGCAAGGCGGATGTGGTTTGGGCAAGGGGAGTCGACAGGCTGCCCCGGGCTTGGACGCGGGCCATGGGAAGTCTCCGAGGCTCCTGCTGGCCACACTGAGGTGGCTTGCCCGGCTGGAGCTGAGGGCGTGGGCCAAGGATTAGCTGACTGGAAAGCAATTAGATGAGGTGGGGCTGGCTGGGAAAATACCTGGAATCCCAGGGCCGGGGTTGAGACTTGCTTGGGTAATGCCACAGGCAAGAGGCTCTGGGGAGAGGAGGCCCCACTGGTGAGGGTGGCTGCCCCTGGCCCACTGGGCCGCAAGCCTTTTTTGCCTCTGCCTCATGGGGAGAAGTAGTGGATTCTAGAGTGTGGGGGGAGTCGGGGGGCCGCCCTCTGGGAACGAGGCCCCATGCCCAATGACCATTTCCTGTCTAGGACCTTCCTGAGGCCTGCCTGTGCCCTCAGATAACCTCCCCTTTCCTGGGCAGGTGGCATGTATACAGGGTGGTACCCTGCCAGAGACTTTCACATTTCCCCAAAGGGTAAAAGGTGCGGGGGTTTGGGAGGGTGGGGACATGACTGACCTCTACAGGGAACCCTCTCCCCCGACAGTGCCCACAGGTCAAAGCCAGCCGGGTCCCTGGAGCCTGTGCTCTGTCTGGGGAGCGTCCCAGTTAGGAGCCCCTGCTCTGGAGTGGAATTTGGGGTCTCCATACAGGGAAATGGTCAGAGCTGCCGTCCAGGCCACCCTCAAAGCAATGGTGTAAAGGCTTTCATGGCTGACCGGGCCAGATGAGACTCCCACAGATCCCAGACGCCCCTGGCCGCTCACGTTTTGCCCCCAGAAAGGATCAGAACCCTCCGCTCCCCTCCACACCCTTCATCAGAGGTCAGCAAACCTCTAGAAAGGCCAGATACTCAATATTTGCGCTCTGCAGGCCAGAAGGCAGAACCCAGTGTAACCACATCCCTGGGGCTCGTGCGGCACGGCGCAGCAGTGGGCAGCGCCCAGAGCAGTTTCTGTGGAAACTACTCAACTCTGCCTCGTGGTGGGAGAGCACGGGCAGGATGCAGATGATGAGAGCGGTTGTGTTCCAACACAGCCTTATTTACGGACACTGACATTTGAGTTTTATAGCATTTTTATGTGTCACAGAATATTATTCTTTTGATTCCCCCCCTCCCCCGCCCCCCGCTATTTAAAAATGCAAAAACTATTCCTGGCTCATGGGCCTGTGGAAAGCAGGCGGTGGACCAGATCTGGCCCGTGGGCTGTCGTGTACTGAGCGCTGCACTGGATCTCTGGCTCTCAGCTGGGAAGTTAACATCCAGGCCATGGGGATGCGCGTTAAATCTGAGAAGCCCTGTCACAGAGGGACCTGCAGTTCCCCAGGTGGTGCTGATGCTGCCAGGAGGAGGACCACACACTACGGAGCATTGATCGAGTCTGACCTTTACCCCCATTCTACAGATGACAAAACTGAGGCCCAGAGGTGCCATAGCTCTTTCATATGAACCCAGGGAGAGGCTGCTTCATCCTAGGATACAGAGCGGGGGCGGGGGGTTCTATCTCCAGCTGCTTTCGGAGATCTGCCAGCTCACACCTACCGAGGCTCTAGCCCAGACACAGGAAGTGTGCGTGTGTCCCCCGGAGGCCAGAGCGGCAGGGCCCCGGTGAGTCATTCCCCAGGAGTGCAGACGTGTGCACTGAGGCAACCCTGTGCTGCCACCCAGCTCCCCCCTGACCTCCCCGCTGTGCTCCAGAAAAACTCCCTGCCTGGCTTCAGGATCCGTACAGCAAGACGAGAGGGAAGCTGAAAGCCCCATCGTGAGAAGAGGAAAGGGGAGAAGGGGGGCTTGGATGTCAGACTTCCATCATTTCGAATGTCACTATTGGGACTAGCTGGGACCAGAGACAACCTCTTCGAGCCTCAGTTTATTCATCAGTAAAATGGGAAACCACTCTCACCTCTGCAGAGTTGCCATAAGGATTAGTGGTCACCTTTGTCAAGGGTCCGGCACATAGTACAGAACTTTTGTGGTATCTTTATCAGCCACCCTGGCATTCTGACTTAACCTCAGAGGTACCCAGCCACAGCCTGAGAGCCACAGAAAAAGGCTCCATAGTCCTCCCGCTGACACATGCGATCCTGGCTGTGTTGTTGTCCTTAGGAAGCTAGTCACTGTCCTGTGCTCCTAGGACATTCCCATCGGTGTAGGTCGGAGTGTGGAAGGCCATGTCAGAGTCTGTACCTGGGACCCTTGGGTGGCCCTCAGGATCGGGGAACCCACTGAAATTGTACGCCAGCATCTATGAACCGATGCAGATGTGCATTTTTCTGGGAAAGACGCCAGAGTTTTTATCAAATCCTCAAAGGGTTCCGTGTTCCAAAGAAGTTGAAGGACACATATCTCTAAAGTCAAGGCATAAGGAAGCACCAAACTTTTGGGACAGATTCCTGGATTTGGGAATCAGCCCCCTGATCCTGATGTATTGGGCACATTGCACATCATCTGATTCGGATCTGGCCTTCCGTTCTTCACTGATGAAAACGGTGGCATGCCTCGCCCACCAGTCCAGAGTCTAATGACGTCCTGGGGCAGAAAACCCCGAGTAGGGCAGCCAAGAACGGGTGGGGCTCTCAAAGCGGCCACCAGGCAAGCAAGGGGCCTTGCAGGGACCAGCCTGCAGGGTCAGTGTGTTTGCTTCCAATTTAAATACATGGGGGTTTAAAATGCATGACATTGCCTGGCCGGCCTGGCTCAGTGGTTGAGCGTTGACCTATGAACCAGGAAGTCACGGTTCGATTCCCAGTCAGGGCACATGCCCGGGTTGCGGGCTTCATCGCCAGTGTGGGGCATGCAGAAGGCAGCCAATCCATGATTCTCTCCCATCATTGATGTTTCTGTGTCTCCCTCTCCCTTCCTCTCTGAAATCAATAAAAATATATTTTAGAAATATGTCAGTAAAAAATAAATAAAATGGGTGACATTAAGCCGTGGTGATGAGCAGGATCGTGGTGACCCTCGGGGAGAGTCCGTGATAAGAGGTGTCGGGAGAGGGCTGTGGAGGTGCAGGTCCTGGCAGGGAGCCGGCAGCAGGAGCATGTCCCCTGGGTGAAACCATCTCACCGGATGCTGAGGATTTGCGCACGTTTTTGCATGTGATGCTCCAACAAAAAGTTTTCTCAAAACACCTTCAGCTGAGAAAAGTGGGAAAATAAGGTAAAATCAGCTCGTGGGGGATTTTTCTATATAATTTTGCGGTAACGTTAGCACACAGCTTGAAGAAAGAGTAATTTATATATAAACACAAATAACAGAGTAAGATTTTAAAATAATCCAAAGGCCAGATTTAAGTATCTTTCTTCTTAACCCAAACTGCTATCTAAGTCTGCTTACATAACGTTGGCTTTCTTTAATTATCTCCCGGGGCCCACAGGCTGTCTCGGGCCTCTGCACGGCCGTGAGGGACCTGCCTCGGTCTGGCCTATTTTGGGGTGGCCCATCCGCCAGGGCGGTGGCTCTGCTCAGCACCCCCCTGAACCCGGAGTGCTGCCTCCCATCCCCTCTCCTGCGCTAGGCTTCCCTCCGGGGCCTCTCCTCTCCCCCCTGCTTCACAGGCGTCCCACGCTCCTGTGGTGTCTTCTCATCCGCCCGCACACTCACCTGAGGGGAGAGCTTCCCTGACCCCACAGTCCCCTCCAGGAAACATCCCATTTCTCTCTTCCCTTTATTGATTAGAATACGTTTCTATTGATTTCAATCATTGATCAGCTGCCTCCTACATGTCCCACACTGGGAATCAAGCCCACAACCTGGGCATGTGCCCTGACCGAGAATTGAACCATGACCTCCTGGTTCATAGGTCAATGCTCAACCACTAAGCCAGACCAGCCAGGCTTTTTTTTTTAATTCTTCTTCCCTTTAGAGGCAGTGTTTTCTTTTTCTTTTCTTTTATTTATTTTTTTAAATTTTAATTCAATTTATTGGGGTAACATTGGTTAATATTATGTAAGTTTCAGGTGTACAAATTTATAATACAACATCTGTGTATTCCATTGGATGCTCACCACCCAAACTCTAGTCTCCTTCCATTACCGTATATTTGACCCCCTTTATCTTCTTCATCCTCCCCCAGCCCCCTTCCCCTCTGGTAACCACCATACTGTTATCTATGTCTATGCGTTTGTTTTATGTGTTCATTTGTTATTTTCTGTTTTATATCCCACATGAGTGAAATCATACGGTTCTAGTTCTTTTCCATCTGACTTATTTCACTTAGCATGATATTCTCAAAATCCATCCATGTTGCTGCAAAAAGCAATATTTCCTTCTTTTTTATGGCTGAGTAGTATTCCATTGTATATACGTGTGGGACAAAAGTAGGGTTACAGTTGTTCATATGGAAAATAATGCAATAATCTATACATATAAAAGCCAAGCCACTGGACCAACCAGAACAACGGGTCGCTATGACACTCACTGCAGCTGGCCAACCGGCCCAATAGGGGGCGAGCCGGCAGGCCAACCTCCCTCGGCCCCTCCACACCCCACACCCTCGCTCCACCAGCTCAGCCCCATCGGTCCCCCTCACCATGATCAAGGGTGGGGCTGGCCAGCCAACCTCCCGTATTCCCTCCCCCTAGCTAGCCCAACCCCAATCGGCCCCAATCGGGGTAGACTGGCCAAACCCCACCCGTGCACGAATTCGTGCACCAGGCCTCTAATTAAAGGATAAACTCTGTGTTTCACATACTCACAATTGTAAACTACTTTTGCCCCACCTTCTATGTACTACATCTTTTTTTTTTTTTAAGCAAAGTGGTTTTATTTATTTTTTTAAATACTTCTTTATTGTTGAAAGTATTACATATGTCTCCTTTTTTCCCCCATTGACCTCTCCAGGCCACCCCCGCCTCCAGCCCCAGGCCTTCAGCAGCCTATTGTCTGTGTCCATGGGCCATGCATATATGCATACAAGGTCTTTGGTTGATTACCTCCCACCCACCTACCTTCCCCCCGCCCCCCCGACCCCCGCCTTCCCTCTGAGATTCCCACTCTGTTCCACGCTTCCATGTCTCTGGATCCACTCCGCTCATCAGTTTATTCTGTTACTTAGATTCCACATATGAGATCATGTGATACTTGTATTTCTCTGATTGACTTATTTCATTGAACATGATGCTCTCCAGGTCCCTCCATGCTGTCTCAAGGGGTAAGAGATTCTTCTTTTTTACTGCTGCATAGTATTCCATGGTGTAAATGTACCACAGCTTTTTAATCCTCTCATCTCCTAATGGGCACTAGGGCTGTTTCTAGATCTTAGCTATTGTAAATTGTGCTGCTATGAACATAGGGGAGCATACATTCTTTCTGATGGGTGCTTCGGGTTTCTTAGGATATATTCCTAGAAGTGGGATCACTGGGTCAAATGGAAGTTCCATTTTTAATTTTTTGAGAGAACTCTGTTATGTCCCCCAGTTATTTATTGAAAGACCCTTAGCTTGTTTCCAGGTCTTGGCTATTATGAATAAGGTAGAGCCAGTGTTTTCAAAAGAATTATCTCCCCACATGCTATTCTCTGAGGAAACCTAGACAGTGGTTAGCTGTGCAACGAGATTGGTGGGTGACTGAGTCGGGATCAGAGCCCCGGTAGTTACTGATCATTTCCCACCACTGATCTGCTTGTGCAACATCCTGATAGACTAGTGCCGTGGTCGGCAAACTCATTGGCCAACAGAGCCAAATATCAACAGCACAACCATTGAAATTTCTTTTGAGAGCCAAATTTTTTAAACTTAAACTTCTTCTAACGCCACTTCTTCAAAATAGACTCGCCCAGGCCGTGGTATTTTGTGGAAGAGCCACACTCAAGGGGCCAAAGAGCCGCATGTGGCTTGCGAGCCGCAGTTTGCCGACCACTGGACTAGTGGATCTATGAGGACAGGATCCATGCCTCCTTGTTGAATGCATGAATGAATCAGTGAAATTATTTCCATCCCTTCAGACTCCCTGGCCAGAGGGGCCAGGGGGGTGCAGGACCTGCCGTACTGCAGGTCTACATGTCACTGGGGAGACTGCATCCCAGGGGACAGAGGGGCCCTTCTAAGTGACTGTGCCCCAGCACACACTTTCCTCCCAGTCCATCCACAGGTCTTCTGAGAGGGACAGCTGGGCACAAGGCCCTGTGAGGAAAAGCTAGTCTGAGGAGACCCTCCACTCCACTTAGGACTTAGTAAAACCAAACAGTTGCCCCGGGGTTGTGACTAGAGAGCCTCTGGCTACAGAGGTTAGAGGAGGAGGTCAGGGAAGGCTTCTCGGAGGAGGGGGGCTTTGCAATCAGTCTTGAGTGAGCCAGTAAATGGAGCCAAGGTGGGAGAAGGCAGACCCTGCAGAAACAATGAGGAGCAAAAGCTGGAGGTAGATGGGAGCGGATGAATTTGGCTGGACTGCAGATCTGTGGCAGGGAGGGAGAGGGATGTAGGGCCCCGGGCGGGAAGTGGGCCAGGAGCGCCCGAGTGCAGGCTAAGCCCTTTCTCCTCTTGCATCCTGGTGGGCCAAATGCGTGGGGACCTCAGAACACTGACTCGCATGCTCACTCCTTCGAGAAGATCATCTCCACTTAGAAAAAGGGACGCCGCGTGATGAAAAGAGGTGTTCTGCTAAGGAATGGCCCTCGAGCCAAACACACTTCCAGGTGCCAGTTAAATACTCTTATCTCTGCCTTCACCTTGGCAGACAGCACTTACCAAATCCCTCCTGCCCGTCCCCTGGCCGCCCAGGCCCTTTTCTCAGCCCAGGCCGGCCTGCCCCTCTATCGGTGGCTGCTGCTCTGAGGACAAATGCTAATTGTGCCTTCAGCACAGCCCTAGTATTCTCTGCTTCATTGCCCCAAGCCCAGCTGCCCCTGCCCAGATGGCCCCTGGTCACCGCTTTCCACCCAGACTCACCACAGACCCAGCTGAGCGCCCGCAGCCAGGGGACAGACGTCCAGCCCGGCTTTTGTGGTGTGGCCTCAAACTCCACCCTCCACCCGGAGACTGGCACCTGTGCCTCGCCAGCGGGCCATGCAGGCATTTCACAGTCTTCAGTGGGGCATGCCAAGACTACCGTGTTGAAGAGGGCACGGTTTAAGCAAAAGCGTCTTCAGAACGCCATGCTCGGCAGCGCAGTCAGGAGCCAGTGTGCCCCTGTCCCGCTCCCCACAGCCCCTCGGTGGTTACCGAGCCCTCCCCGCTCACACACACTGACTTGGCACACGAGGAGCCTAAGAAGTTTCTTCCCAGGCTCGAGGAAGGTGGGTTGGCACAGCCCTGCGGATAACCACGTGCCCTGATGAGTGAGCAGGGGGCGCCCTGGGCTGTCTGGCTCACCCTCTGGGCTCTGCCCTCCCCAAGTGCCCCCCGAGACTGCGGAGAAGCCCGCCATCGGTCCACAGTGACCTCCCCACCAGCTTCTTCTTTCTAAGGAGGCTTCTGGGCCTGCTTCATGGAAGGAAAGATCTCGCGCCCCCGAGGCGTCCCGTCTGCCCTGAGCTGCCCACCCTGCTCTGATGAACTTAACCACAGGGGAAGGCAGGGAGGCGGTGGGGACGGGGGGGGGGCCTCGTCCAGGGACTCGGGTGGCTGGACAGCGGCTTGGCTGCCCGGGAAAGCTTACCCAGAGGAGGAAAGGACTGTTGCGCAAGCGAGCTGGGTGCTCGGAGCTGGCCCGCAGGCCCCTGGCATGCGCCGGGCCTGTTAGGAAATCAAGGAGCCGCTCTGTCTGCTTTCCAGCAGGCGCCACTTCTTTTTCCACTGCTTTGCTCAACGCACGGCCTGGCTCCGGGGCCAGGCTGGCGGTGGGCGGGCAGGCGGGCATCCTCTGCCACAGGCCTGGTGCCTGCGAGCGCCTGCTCTTGCCTCAGCTCGTGTTGTCACACGCGTCCCGGCCGAGACTGCAGAATCATGCTGATAAGACCGGCCGGCTCGGCGGCCATCTCCCAGACCCTGGGGGAAGGATTCCAGACTACTTCCTCTGGGCTGAGCGTCACTGTCCTTATCTCCTTTCCTGCCAGGCGGGGACTCCTCACTAGTGACACACCAACGAAAACCCCACCCGGGACCCCGACATACAACTCCACATCCTTGCGGAGTCGGGGAGGGCTTGTCCCTGGCTCCGTTCATCCTATCCGTCTATCCGTCGGGGGAGCAGGAAGTGCGCGTTGAGATACTATTATAAATTTGATCCAGAAGCGGGCAGGTTGAGAAGGGCGTCCAAAAATCGGAGTCGCCTTGGTGTCTGCTGGGAAAGCTCTTGGACCTGTCAATCAATGGAGATATTTCTTGGAGGAAAAACAAGCAGGGGGTGGGCCAAAGGCCAATCGCTAGGTTCAAGGGCAGCCGGGATAGCGATGGGGCCCTTCGGGGGCTGAGTGAAGAGGAGTGGGTGGGAACAAGAGTGAGCACAGGCACAGCCCCACCCCTGAGCGCCTTGCAGGCCTGAGAACTGCCATTTCCTGGGACATGGGAGCCGGGGATAGTCGTGGGGATGCGGGGACGTAGAAAACTGAAGCCCTGGCTGGGGGAAGGTCAATGGGGGGGGGGGGGGGGGAGGAGATATATGTACTACTATATGTAAGACTTTAAACAACAAAAAAGAAAGAAAACTGAAGCCCTGAGATGTCAACTGCTGGCCCGGCTTCCGGGGCTCATTGCCGTGAGACCTGAAAGCAGAGCCGGGCCTTGCGACTCCTGACTCCGTCCCAGGCTTGACGTTCCACCTCGGGAGAGCTGTCCGCCCCAGGGCGCAGGCTCGCTTTGGGGGCTGTGCTTCCTGGAGGCAGGGGGCTGGCCCAGTTGGCCCCTCAAGGTCTCAGAGGCCAAGCCCCCGCTGGCTGACTTCTACAGGCCAGTTGCTATGGGGACTCTAACTTTGAATTTCCTGGCTCTGGGGCTGTGAAAATCACAGCCTGAACCTTCCGCCGATGTGGGTTTCTAGATTAATTTCCTGTTTGATTGTTTACTTTAGAGAGCGGAAAATGCCTTTGCAGGCAGCTAGCTCCCTCCACCAAGACGCTTATCACACCCTGCCCCACACCAGCAAGGTCAAGTCCAGGACTCAGGTGGGCGGAGGTGGGGAGGCCAGGGGGTGGGACCGGGGACCAGGGGTGGGGGGCGGCACCTGTAAGAGCAGATGGCAGCCTGGGGCCCCCTCCCCTGCCCTGCCCTCTCCTTGCGCCCGCCGAGGGTCCCAGCCCAGTGACCTGTGAGTTCAGAAACTGCCTGTTGTGGGCCATCTGCCCACCACCTGCGCCCCAGGTCTGGCTCCCAGCCAGCCCAAAGCCCTCCCCTGTCTCAGGGAGCTGTTTTGTGCTGAGTCAGACACAGAATGCAGTCATTCCTTCAGAGGGGTGCCCAGAGGGTGCTGTGAGGGGGCTGCGGGTCCCAGGTGCCCCCCCCCCCCCGACACCCAGTGCCTCCGGGCTGGTCCCGCTGGCCGAGCTCCCCAGGGAAGCTTAGAAAATAGCTGCTCTCCCCGGGCCCCGCTGCTGCAGCTGAGAGCAACAGACAGTGCGCCCGGTACCATAACCGTCCTGTCCCTGGCTCCCGTCCCTGGGGAGCAGTTAACGCTCAGGCTCACGCCAGGCTTGGCGGCAGGTGTCACGGTCTCCTGCCATGTTGACCACCTCTCGCCAGGATCCTAGTAGGGCTGCTTTGTCACCTTCAGAGCCCTCCCACCCCACCCGCTAAGCCCAGCAGAGAGGCAAGAGCACTAACCCACTGCAGACAGAGGGGAGGTGGACCAGGCTGGAGGCCTACCGACCGGTCAGATGGTACCTGGGGTAAGGTCTCCCAACCCCCTCACCGCCCCTCCCCTTGTCGAGGTGACTACATAAATACCACTTTGGGGAGCAAAAGGAACCCTAGTCCTGATCACTTTGGGATGAGGGGTGAAAACCAGAATCGTCCCAGGCAACCCGGGGTGCGTGGTCACCCGCCGTTTTCTGTCCTCTCCCCACTGGCCTTGTTGATATGGGCCTCCCTCGGGAGGCAGAGGTCCTGTCATCTGACTGTGGAGGCAGGTGAGACCTGGGTTCCACTCCTGGTTTTTCTTTCCCGTGTGTCCTTGGGGAAGTCATGTCCCTCCGCCCTCACGCCTGCAGCTGTGGCGTGAAGACCCTACAGTGGCGTCTGACTCAGATGAACTGGTAGAAGGGTGACACGGATCTTGAAGTGTGCACACGAGCTACAGCAAACACTCAGAATGTCAGTCCTCAGGAGACCCCTCTTTTTTAAAAAAAATATTTTATTGATTTCAGAGAGGAAGGGAGAGGGAGAGAGAGAGAAACGTCAATGATGAGAGAGAATCACTGATTGGCTGCCTCCTGCACACCCCCTACTGGGGATCCAGCCTACAACCTGGGCATGTGCCCTGACTGGGAATCGAACTCCTGGTTCATAGGTTGACACTCAACCACTGAGCCACACCAGCTGGGCAGGAGACCCCGAGCCACAGGTAAGGCCTCAGGGCTGCCTCGGGCGTGCTCTGCTCGCCCTCTGGGAGAGGTTCGCGCACACCGGGCACTGGGGCACAGCGCGAGCCCAGACGGGACACGCGGCTCCCGGAAGACTTCCCCAGGGGAGGCCGGGAGGTGTTGACAGTGGTCACGACAACGGCCCCGGGGTTTCAGACCCGCCCCGGGGTCCTGGGAGCTCACAGCTGTGGGGACTCCGTGAACAGAACCGGCCTCCCGTCCAGGCCACGGGCCAGGGCTTGGCCCCGCAGAAGAGCCGCTGGAGCCGGGACCCGTCCTCTGGCTCCGGTATCGGCAGGATTCAGTGTCTTCTCTGATCCCCGGATTACGTTTCCACCACCCCGCCCCCCCCCCCATTCCCCCCCGGGGCCAGCTGTGGGCTGAAGCATTCCCCCATGTGACATTTACTGTGGCCACTTTGTACGCGGCGGTTTGCAAGCTCGGCAGGAAGGAGGCTAATTATTGCCGCCGGGGCGCCTGGTCCGCAGTCAGGGTGCCTGCCCGCCTGCCCGCCCTAGTGAGGAGGGCTGGCAGCCAGGCCACAGGGCACAGCTTGGACCGAAGTCCAGGTCACAGCCATGAATTTCCTTGACATCTGACCATGGCCACCGCACTGGGGCCTATTAGGCTAGTGGAAAAGTGGCATTTGGGGCGGATTTCCCTCTCCTGGGACGTCTGAAATGCAGGCCGGCACGGAGGGATGGTCATAATGAACGTAAAGCAACACTAATTCTGTTGTTCGGCTGCAGGCTGCGCCGCCTGAGCGTTATACATGTGCCGTGTTCACAGCCCCTCCTGGCCATTCCAGGGGCCTCCCCTCTCTGAGGAACCCCCTCTCTCCGGCGTTCTGCCCACTCGTCTCTGCCGCTAGCCTTCAAACTTGCTCAAGTGTCTCCGCTCTAACCACCACGCCCCTTGACCTTTTGCCAGTCTTTCTCCCGGCATCTCACCCTCTTCTCTTCCTTAGGCAAGTTCCCCAAAAAAGAAAGAACAAGAGAGGGAGAAACAGAGAAGAAAGAACAGAAACCCCCAAAGAAAAAGAAAGAAATGGTGGACTCGTTCAGTCTCCATTTGCTGACCGCCCTCGCCCTCCAACCCTACCTCACCCAGGGTTCCACCTGCCCCTCCCCCTGCACTGACGTCCTCCTGGCAAAGGTCACCCGTGGTCTCCTCCTCGCCATATCCAGAGAGCCCTGGTCCTTCTCCATCTCCCTCGACCTCTCTGAGAATTGGTCACTGTTGACCTTGTCCTCCTTAGGACTTCCTTGGTTTCTATGACATCACTTCTTCCTGATCCCCTGAGCTTCCTGACGGTCCTCTTCCACCTCTGGGGGTTCCTCCTCCTCTCCCACCCTTTAGACGTAGCTCTTCCCCGGTTTGGAGCCTTCATCCTCTTCTCTGCCCATGTATTCTGTCTTCCCCAGGACATCTCACTCACATCCATGGCCTTGACTAACGCCTGGGCACTGATGATCACAAACACAGCGTCCCACTCGTCACCTCCCCTGATACCCTGGAGGACCAGAGACTCAGTATTTCTGACACCGAGTTTGTTGGCACTCCTCCAAACCAACGCCCCCTGCCTTCCTAGCATCCTTGGTGGCACCGCCATTTATCCAGTTGACCGAGCCCTAAACCTGGGGGCTGTCCATCTTCAAGGGACCGTCCTTGTCCTCACCCTCGCTTCTGCCCCCTAAACACATCTCCTCCCATTGCGCCTGCCTCGATTCAAGCATCAACTCATAATTTCTCATGGCAGCAGCCTCACTGGTCTCCTTGCCGCCAGTCCCACCTCCACCCTACCGGCTCCAGTCTGTTCTCCGTGCTGGGCAGGAAAGGGTGTTTTGAGAATGCAAATATTATCTTCCTACTCTCCGGTTTAAAATCTTCCCGTGGCTCTCTAGTCCCTTAGGATAAAATTCCAACTAGTAGCACGGCATCTAGAGCCCTTTAGGATGTGGCCCTTGCTTTCTTTACCATCATGTTCTCTCTCCCCGCAGCACCATATATTTCAGCATCTTGAAATACTTGTTATTCACCAGTGCACTCTGCTAGTCCACATTTTTAGCTTTTGTGCATATGCCATATGTTGCTTCTGATGCCTTATGCCTGGCGTGTTCTCCACCACCAGCAGCCCTCCTGTGTTCCAACGCCACATGCCCAGCACACTGTCTTGATTTCCCCCTACTAGACTGTAAGTTGCAAGTCTTATGGTCTTGTTAATCCCTGTAGTTATACAGTATTTAGCACATAGTAGGTGTTGCGTAAATGTTGTTGGAAGGATGGATGGATGAAGTATGTGAATGGATGGATGGATAGCTAGATGGATGAAAGAATGGATGATGAACCCTGGCTGGGTAGCTCAGTTGGTTAGAGCATTGTCCTAATACACCAAAGTTGCAGGTTCGATCCCCGGTCAGAGCACATACAAGGATCAACCAGTGAATGCGTAAATAAGTGGAACAACAAATTGATGTTGCTCTCCTCTCTCTCTCTAAAATAAATCAATAAATAAAATGTGTGTTTTTTTAAAAGAATGGATGGGGGATGGAAGGTTGGATATATGATGTGGGGGTAGACAGAAGGATGGGCAGATAAGTGGATGCATTGGTGGACAAATGGTTGCATGGGTAGGTGAAAAGGTGGATGAATAACTTGGTGAGTATGTGGGTGTACAGATGGGTAGGTGGATAAATGGTGAATGGATAGAGAGATAGTGGCCCGTGCAGACACAAAATAGGTTAAAAAAAAAATCAGTTCACTTTTTTGAAGACCCAGGTTGATTATTGTCAGCAGTCAACACAATTAAGACTTACAAGCTCCAGCCAGGAAAATAGGAATTAGCTAATGTGGGAGAAATGAAAATAATTCTCCAAGAAAGAGGATGCTGACCTGGGACTTCTGTGCACCTTTTAGATCTTCTCAGACTTGCTGTCTGTCCGGCTTGTTCAAGACACTTAACTGCTGAGCCTCGCACTCGCCACGTGATTAAGTAGAGATAGCAGTGCCTGTGGCCTTCCCTGTCTCTGCACGAGTCACGGGGGTGCGCGGGATGGTGCGTACAAAGCGCGGCAAGGCCTTCGGGGAAGATCCGTGCTTATGAAGATACCCATTTAATAACAGTAATCACACCTTGTATTCGAATCAAGCTTTGTACTCTTCAAAGCTCTTTCACATACATTATCTCAAGAGATTCTCAAAACAGTTCTAGGCAGGTATTATCCCCATTCTCAAGCGAGGAGGCTGAGGTGCGGGGCGACTAAGTGGCCTGCCAGGGCCCCTGTCGGTGAGCCCGGGTCTGCTGACTCGGAGCCTGCCGCGCTCTGTGATGACAGCCGCGTTCAGCGAGGCTGCCTACTTCTCCGCCCCCTGAAGAGCCCGGCACTCTGGGCCCTCTTCTTACCGACTCAAGCCCGGTATCGGTTCGGTTCGGTTCCTCTAGGTTTAGCTGTAGACGCCGATCCAGGTCCAGCAGGGGGACAGGGGGGAGGGGCCCGGCTCCTACGTGAGGGCGCTCCTGAGAGGCAGGTGGCCCTGTGCAGCTCCCACCCCAGCCCCCGCCAAACCGCGTGCCATGCGTCGGCCATCTCCTTTGCCTCTGCCGCATTGTCCTCCCTCCCCTTTCTCCCCATCAGCCTTGCTGCCCATGGCTCTGGCCTCCTGGGCCAGTGCCGTCCTCCCCCTCCCACTCCCGTCCCTTCCTTCCCTCTCCTCTTCCTGTGACTTCTTCCACACTCTCAGCTCGTCCTGCCTCAGCCTTGGCCCTTCTGCAGACTCGGCCAGCCAATCAGAACTCTGGATTGTCCCCCAGAAAGCGGCCAATGACATGCACTCTGAAATCTCACTTTTGCGCCTTTGTTGCTGCCCCCAGCCCCCCCCCCCCCCCCCCCCGGCTACCCCCAAAGAGGCAGCAGGCCGAGCCGCGCGTTGACTGTGGCTGTGGTAGGCTGCTTGGACTGGTTCTAAAGGCTGAAGTCATGCTGCTGGTGGGCTGCGTGGTCAGGGCGGGCTCGCCCACCTGCCTCAGGTCAGCACTCACTCCTCACCGGTAAGAGAAGAAGCTGTCGTCTCCAGCGCTCCCTTGCCTCCCACACACGAAGGCAGCCCCGTGGGTCCTTCCGTCAGCACCCTCTTTCCCTCTCCACGGGGTGGCATCCCAAGCAACCAGCCCGGCTCCATCCTGGGCATGCCTTGGGCAGCACGCCCATGCCCTGTGGACCTTCCGTCGGGGACGCTAGGATGCTCCCACCAGGCCGCCTTTCTCCCCCGTTGCTGTCGGGCCTCCCACAGCCTGACTCCAAGCACCTTGGCCTCTCCCCGAGGGAGGATGTGATGGGTGTGCCCACAACAAGTCTCCAGCAGAGACAATGGGACAGGAATGCATTAGCTTCCGAACAAACACTGTGTGGGCTCGCACAATTGCCTTGGATTCCCGTCCAAGAAACACATCTCGCTGTTCGAGGGCGAGGGTGGCTGGCCTGCCCCAGCCCGCCCACACCCCTCTCTGTGCCAGGGACTTGGACAAGTAGCTGCTCCTTCCCCCACCCCAGGGTCCTCAACCCCCAGGGCGGGCAGCCCTGCCTTCCCCATCGGATGGACGGCTTTTCTTCCCGAGAGTGATGGCAGCGGACAGGGCGGCCTGCCCACCCACAGAGTGCCTGCGCCTGCCACCACCTTCTTAAAACGCTTTTTTGTCGTGGTAAAATATACATAACGTAAGATGGGTTGTGTTAGCCGTTCTTACGTGTACCGTTCAGGGGCAGGGAGTACGTTAATATTGTGAGGCAGCCATCACCACCACCCACCTCCAGGGCTTTTTCATCTCCCAACCTGAACCCCTGTGCCCATCGCACAGCAACTCCCATTACTCCTCCCGCCAGCCCCTGGCACCCACCAGTCCCCTTCCTGTCTCCATGAACGTGACACCTCCTGGCGGTGGGACCCTGCGGTAGTTGTTCTTCTGTGACTGGCTTGTTTCACGGACACAATGTCCTCAAGGTTCCCCCAGCGCGGATGAACTTCCACAGCGTGACGTCAAGTGGAAGCCGCCGTCCACAGAAGACTACTCTCTCGTACGATCCCGTTTACCCGAAATGTCCAGAACAGGCAGATCCGTAGAGACCAAGGAGCTTAGCGGTTGCCAGGGGACGGGGGTCAGGGGACTGACTGCTAATGGGCACGGGTTTCTTTTGGGGGCGATGAAGAGATTCTGGACTTAGTGGGGATGGCTGCGGAACTTGATGAATATGCTAAGTCACTGGGTTGTATACTGAAAAATGGTGAATCTGGTGTTATCTGAATTCTACATCAATTAGAAAAGCAGAAGAGAGAGATTGAGAGAAGAGACGAGGCAGTAGTAGAAGGAAGCCTGGGCGGCGGGGGGGGGGGGGGGGGGCATGGCCAGGTCCAGTGCTGGGCTGCCGGCCGTGGCCTTGGCCAGGAAGCAGATCCAGCCTTGGGGGAGCCGGTGGGGCTGTGGTTTGTCAGAAGTCCTCCCGTAGCCAGGGCCCAGGAGCACCCAAGACCACGGCCGAGCCCCCGCTCACCAGTCGGGAAGTCTTTAAGCTAATTTCATCTCTCTGAGGATTCCCACTGACCAGTTGTAACCGCCAGTGATCTGGGCATCCTTGCTGCCTCTTCAAGCCCGCCTGTGCCTTGCTTTGCCGTGGCCTCTGAGCTGGCCGGGGCGCCAGGCTGTGTCCACAGCAGCGGTTTCCTGGTGCCCTCTGACCCTTGGAGATGCTCACTCCGGCTGCCCCGGGCTGGGAGGGGGCCCCTGAGCCATGGTCCCTGGTGCTGGCTTGGGCAGCACGCACTGAGTGGTCTCGCCCCCCGCAGCTCCTGCAGTCCCAGGACGTGAAGGAGGACGCCGTGCTGTGCTGCTCCATGGAGGTAAGCAGCGTGCGTGCGGGCTGGTGGGGCGCGGCTTCCTGTGTGGAATGGGAATGTTCACGGGGAGCCTGCCCACCGCGGGCCGGAGGGGCGGAGAACTGCTGGCCACGGAGAGGGTCCCACCGAGGCAGACACTGTCCCTCCCCCCGTCCCCAAGGCCGCCCTCTCCTCGCACCAGGCACACCACACAAGTGACCACGTAAGAGATTCTGGGTGATCCCTGTCCCCCGATACCACCCTGGGCCTTGGTGCTGAGGAGGTGGGGAAGGCGCCTGAGGCTTGCATCCCCGTGTCGCACGCAGAACAGCCCTCGGGAGGGGCCAGGCCCGTCCCCGAGGTGTGGCCACGGCTCGGGGAAACTCTCCCTCTGGGATCTGTCCGCAGACCCTGGGCTCTGGCCTCATCACGGGGACAGACCTTTGCCCTCGGAAGACAGCCCAAAGCCACTCAGAGCGGAGCACAGTGAGGGGGGGCGTCCATCCTGCCACCGGGACGCGCCAGGCTGGCTGAGCTCACCCCTCAGGTGCTCCGGACCGCAGCCTTAGGTGTCGGGACAGTCACCCCGTTCATTGTCGGGCTCCAGCTGGGGACTACAGGGAGAGCGGGGAGGAGGAGAAGGCATGTTCCCTGCCCGCAGACAGCTTCCGGTGTGGGGAGGCTAGAGCGCACACACACACACACACACACACACACACACACACACGTGTGCACGCACACACCCCGCTGGATGGGCCGTGGGGAAAATAAGTGTGGGTACAGGGCACGCCTCCCGGCAGAGTCCAGGGAGAGCGGTCAGGGTGGGCCCACGAGGTTCAGAAAGCTTCTGTGAAGAAGGTAGGGGCTTGCACACTGGGTGGGATGAGGCTGGGGGTGGGGCAGAGGTGGCGGTTGAGGTTATATGGAGAGAACCGGCAGGGGCTGCTGGCCGGGGGTGCACGGCTCAGAAGGTCGGGGCTCCTCGGTCATTGGGGGCCTCTCTCTGGAGGGGGGGCCCTCTGGCTGGCCTTCTGCCCAGTCGTGTTTCCCTTCCCTCGTGTCACCGGTGTGGGCAGAGGTCAGTGCTGCGGGTGGGGAGGTGGGGCGGGGGCAGCGAGAGGGAGGAGGGAAATAGGAGACATCCTGCTCTCCGCTCTCAGGTTCCGCATGGACACACACAGGTAACAATGACTCAGCTCGTTTCCAGAGAGACAGCCCGGCAAGTGAAAATTAACCCGGTGCAGCCTGGTGGCCTGTGCAGGGAGCGGGTCACAGCCAGCGAGGGTGCGGGCGGCAGTCAGGGAAGGCTTCCTGTAGGAGGAGAGCTCTGGGCTGAAAGGGAGACGTGTTGTGCTCCTGGGAAGGGCTCTTCTCAGCCCTGGGCAGCAGGCAGTATCCCAGTGCCTCTTCCTCCTGCCAACAGATTGGTGGTTAAATGTGGGCTCCCGCAGTTGGCTGTGTCCGCACTCCGCCCTCCCCGTGTCCCAGAGGCCTGGCCTGCACCTTCCTGAGATAATCCAGCTAGTTCTTGTCCCTGCCCCAGCTCACCCACCCAAGGCGGGTCGGGACCACGTCCTGTCCTAACCGCCCCCCTCCTCTGCCCACAGCTGCAGAGCACGGGCCGGCTGCTGGAGGAGCAGCTGCCCGAGATGATGACCGAGCTCCTGGCCAGTGCCCGAGACAAGATGCTGTGCCCCTCGGAGTCGATGCTGACCCGGTCGCTGCTCCTGGAGGTCATCGAGCTCCACGCCAACAGCTGGAACCCCCTGACGCCCCCCATCACGCAGTACTACAACAGAACCATCCAGAAACTGACAGCCTGACAGCCAGGGGCCTGGCGGGCGGCCCGCAGGCAGCTGGGCCCCGGTGCGCAGGCCAGATGGACAGGCAGGCGGACAGAGGTGGCCCTGGAGGAAGAAACCAACGGGAGGAAGGCGGGCAGCGCCGGAGGCCCGTCTGGAGCCTGGCGGGAAGGGATCGGAGCCCAGGATGCCCCCCATCGGAGCCCCAGCCCCAGCATGCGGCAGCGGCACAGTCAGGGGAGCATGCTGCTTTTTCACGGCGGCCCGGCCCTCCCCCCTCACTCCCGCTCCTCCTGCCCCTCCCAGCAAGGAGCCCGAGGGCCTTTGTGCAGGGGTTTCATCTCCCGACTCCTCCTCCAGCGGGCAGCCGGCGCACCAGGGCACCGCGTGGGTCAGGAAGGACCTCAGAGGCTGGAAAGTGGGTCGGAGCGGCGTGCATTGTTCCCGCATGCTGTCAGCCGCCGTCGCCAACTGGCAGCAGGCGACGTGTAGCAGATGTCCCGGAGGACAAAGGCAGACACGGTCCCCACCAGCCGCCCGTCACGGACGGCCTTTGTCCGCACGGTTGAGCTGGGGACAGAGGCGTCCCTTCTCTTCCAGCCTTCGCGCTCCACCCCCCACTCCAACTTCCAAGTCCTTCTTCCAGACCCCACGCCTCGGGCCGGGCTGGGAGCAGGCGGGAGCTGGGGTTTGTCGCTCTACTTGCACTCTTTTGTTTCATTGTGTTACATTTTTCAAAAGTCAGCTGCTTTGAAGTCTCCTCTCTCCATGAAAGAGCCGCTGATGTGATCCCACAGGAGGCCCCCTGATTAGTGGGACATCACCCCCACCCCCTGTGGCTGCAGGCTCCTAGCCACAGACAGCGTGCCCGTCGCCAATTAGGGTGATTGGAAACGTCTGCCCGTGGGGGGGTCCCGCCAGAACCTGGGCACCTCCCTTCTCCCATTCCCGCTGCTCTCAAAGGGCTGACACCTCACGCTGGGGTGCAAGGCCCTGGGCCTGGCGGTGACCCAGGCTCAGCACAGGCTGGCAAACAAAACCAAAACGCTCGGGGACGCTTCCTGCCCCCCACACAGGTCCCGTCCCAACCTCTGGGTGTGTGTCGGGGGGCGGGGGGCTCAGAGTTTAACTGCATGGGCTGTGCGACTGTCCTAACCTCATCCCAGGCAGGGCCCAGGACCCAGCCCTCCCACAGCCCAGGTCCCCGTGCCCAGGAGGCTCGGGCACTGCCGCCCCCGGGCTGCTCACTGAGTCACGAGCAGGACAGTCAGGTGACCGGGCAGGGGTGCCCGGCTGCGAGCAAGGCAGGGCTCCTGCAGGAGTTGGGTCCTGGGAGCTTCCTCTGTGGAGGGAGACGGGGATCGGGCTCTGGGCTGTTGCCGCTGGCACCTGCACAGCGCCCCCCACACACACCTCCGGGGTCCGGAGCTCACACTGTGATGAGCCCCAGAAAACGACCTCAGCCCAGCAGCTTCCTCATTTACTCCTTTGCCGAGGCCAGTCACTCTGGGTCCCTGGAGGCGGCCTGGCTGCCCGGTCCAGTCAGGCGGGCACGAGGTGAGGGCTGGAGGAGGCTCCCCCTTGCCGACCCCGAGTCTGGGAAAGCAGGCAAGCCGGGAGGGGGGCGGAGGGGGCAGGTTCCCCAGTACTCGCTGGCTTCCCCACCAGCTGCAACCTGCCTTCCAGCCGGGATGGGAGCTTGTGAGAGTCCCCCAAAAAGCGCCTGTGGGGGCAGAGGCTTACCTGGAGCAGGCCAGGTGCCTCTGTCAAGGAGCCCGCACCCTCGTGGCCCAGCCTTTGCCTTCTCCTGCTTCCCAAGCTTCCTCCCACTCCTCCTCCCGCCTTTCCGCCTCAGCCCGCACCTTTAGCCCATCCTGGGCCGGGCCGGGACGCCAGAGGCCCCCAGGAGGCCTCGGGGGAAGAACTGGGCTGATGTCGGGCTCAGAGAGGACACGGGGGGGAGTCAGGATCTGGAGGACGCTCCTGCCAGGCCTCAGAGACACACCTGTGCTGAAATGGGCCCTGCTTCCTTTAAGTGTATGTGCATGTGTGCGTGGGTGTGTGCGTGCAGACGTGTGTGTGCACATGGGTATGCGTGTGGGTGCATCTGCCGAGAATAAAACAGGAGGAAGGGAGAGGCCTAGGCGTGGGGGTGCGAGTCTAGAAGGCAGGGGAGTGGGGTCCCCCACCTCCACTCCGGCTCAGAGAGCAAGCTTCATGCAGGCCCCAGATACCATGCGTGCAGGAGCTGGTGTTCCGGGGAAAGCCAGGACGGGGGGCACCGTGGGCACTGCGGGCCTCGTGCCCCTCCTCCTCGGGGCCCTCCCGGCGGTCCTGCCCGAGGGCCACCCCCTCCCTGCCTGTTAGGACCCGAGTGTGACGTGAGCTATGAAGATGTATACATATATAAATATATTTTTAATTACGTGTCGTGTCACGGTGGCTCCAGACGTGGTTTGCCTAGTTTATCCCGTTGCTTGAAAGCGCTTCCTGGCCAATCCGGAAAACAATTTCAGCTGTTTTTCAAAAACAGGTCGCTGCTCCTTGTTCAGACGTGGAAGGAAAACGTTTAAAAAGGAATCATTTTTTTAAGGAAATAACATTAAAGGCTAAAATCTGAGACTCTGAAGCAGCTTCCCATGAGAGAGAATTCAGACGGGAACTGGGGGGCCGCGTGGGCACCCCACAGACCCCCCCCTTTCCAGGCCAGGCCCCCCCTCTGCTGAGTGTGGAAGGCCATATCCAGGTTGACCTCTGAATGTATTTGAAGGGGCCAAACTGGATATTGCATTTCTAGGGCTGGCGTGGTTCTCCCCACTGGCCTGTGGCTCTCCCGGCTGCAGAGGCCGGGTCCGGCCCGCCGGCCGGTGTTGATTCTGTCCGTCTCTCCCCCGCCGTCAAGGCGAGGCCGTCACTGTTCCCCTCTCGGGCAGCCAGCCTGCTCGCCGCAGCGTGCCCGCCGCAGCCTTGCTCCCTAGGCCACGTGGCTTTGCCTGAGCTCCGGGACCGCGGCCCGGAGAAGGCTCCTCACCCCCTGGACACGGTGGAGGCCCACCGTCCTCGGTGAGGAGTGCACCTCCAACCCAGTCCGTCTGTGCGTCCTTCCTGAACCATCTGTAAACCTTCAAGGTTTGGGATCGTCCTGTCCATCCATGTAAATGTAAATGTTGGCCGAATCGGTATTTATTCTAATCTTTATTTTATTTTATTTTATTTTTCTCCGGGGGCATGGGGAGGGGGTGTGGGAAATGTACCACTGATCGCGCCCTCGGCAGCCGCAGGAGGCGGGCCCCGACGGCCAGGCCGCCCGAGGAGCAGCCCCTGGAGGCCGCCCCGGACGCCAAGCCCCAGTCTTCTCTGGCCTCGGAAACCAGCCCGGCTCCTCGGATGGCAGGCTCTCGGGGCCCCGGGGAGGCCTGACTCCCAGCTGCTGGGCAGCCCCTGGCCCGGCCTGTGAGGGTGCAGGCCCGAGAGGAGACGGCTTTCCTCCACTAAGGACAGTTGGCGCAAAGGGCTGCCCGCCTCGTGGGAGCCATGGGAGCCAGCGGGAGCCTGGCGCGGTGCGACCTGCCGCCCTGGAGCGGGGCCTGGGCTTCCGCCAAAGCTGCAGCGGATCCTGCTCACGCAACACCTCCCCTGCCTCGGTGTGTCCTGCTTTCCAGCTGAACCCAAACTACAAGTGGGTTTAAAAAATAAACGACACCAAACAACAAGAACGCCCTGAGTTTGTGTTCTTTGTGAGTTGAGCAAAGGAAATCTCTCCCAAAGGCGTTTGTGCCTCACCTGGTGTTGCCTCTACCCAGGCGGTGAGCTAATGAGAAGGTTCCCCACCGTTCGGCCTCCTCGGGGAGCAGGGGCGGGGTCTGGGGCCTGGGGCCTGGGGAAGACTGTGAAGGAGGGACCTCGGAGAACATGGGGGAGGAGACGAGGGCCCCACACCGGGAACTGTGGCCTGCCTAAGGGGGCAGGAGGAGGCCGGCCCTGCGGAAAACGGCGTGTACGTCAGCGATCTGGTTTGCTGCCTCTCTAACCAGCCCACCCCCAACACCCCCCTTCCTCGGAATGTCCCCGTGCGTTTGGCAGTGGCTTTTTAAGACGAAGACTGGGGACTAGTGGCTAGTGAGAGTCAGCAGCGAGTGGCTCTCCTGTCCCGGGGGGTCAGTGAGTCTTCCATCAACGGGGCCCAGTGGTTGATTTTCCTGTGGGGACATGGCCCTTGTTTTGCACAGCCCCTCTCAGGGTGAGACTGGGGACACTACCGCCTGCTAACACGTCCCCCCTGGGGGTTCCTTCTGGCTACAAGGTGCCAGGCTTTCACCTCCTCAGGTGGCGACCAGAGCCTCTCCCCTTTACAGTTACCTGGCCCAGATGGCGGCCAGGTCAGCCCAGGAGCTGGTGAGGGCACCTTGACATTGGTCTCTGCCCAGCACCGAGTCCCATGACACTGAGCAGAGCCACCGGTTAGGCCCTGGCTGGTGTGGCTCAGCAGATTGGGCTTCACCTGTGAACCAAGAGGTCGCTGGTTTGATTCCTGGTCAGGGCACATACCCAAGTGGTGGGTTCGATCCCCGGGATCATGCAGGAGGCAGACGATTGATATTTCTCTCATCAATGTTTCTCTCCCTCTCCCTCTCGCTCTAAAAAAATCAATTTTTTTTTAAAAAAATGCACAGGTTGGTAGACATTTTTAATTAAACATTTGAGGTATTTTGTCAAGACAGTTTTTTACAAAATGCAAAGGAGGAGCGGAAAGCCATGGTGAAAATGAAAGGTGTTTAAAGGTAAGCGAGAGGGTGGGGAGGGGGAAATCTTACCCAACAGTATTCACCAAAAGAGAGAGGAGGTTTTTCTGGGTGGTTTAGTCCTGGTTCCAGAAGGCTCTAAAGTACTGAAAACGATGAAATGTACCATCCAAATGGCAATGTTTCTATCCTGCCTTTCACTGCCACCTCTGCTGACACGCGTTACCTGTTCTGAGGATGGGTTAGATTTGCACTGGGGTCTGGCGGAGGGAGGGGAAGCATGTTTTGAATGAATAAACTAGAAAGTACACACACGTGTGCTCAAACACATGACATGCAAGGGCCTTCGTCCCACGGCAGAGACGGCAGAAGAAGAAGGGGTTGAGAAAGCGAAGGGAGAGAGCTCCTGCCGAGGATGAACGGCCTCCTCCCCACGGCTCCCCAGTGGCCTCGGGCCTTCCAGACGCTGCCGGTTCCATGGAGGCGATGAGCATCTTTGATTCCCATTTTACAAATGAGAAAACAGACATGGCCGACCCAGAGCCGCAGGCCGGGCCATGGGAGAGTCAGGCCGGACAGCCAAGTGCCCCTTTCCCTAGCCCGGAAGGTGAGCGTGTCCTCGGCCTCTCCCCAGGGAGCCGGCCAGTCCTGCCAGCCAGACGGACGGAGCAGCCAGCTGCCCCCTGAGACCGCCGTGGCCGGCTGCTTGGTGCTCCCCCGAGTCAGTGAAAGGAGGAGCGTGATGAAATACCCCAGTCGAGGGATTTCGGTGGGGTGAGGGAAGGAGCGATGTTGCTAAGTTCCACGCTGTTCTGTAAAAGGATCCGTTGCTGAATGTGCAACTCGGGTGGGGGGGGGAGACCCTCCTAGGGAGACAGATCAGTCAGCATGCAAACTGCACGGGAACCTTTCCTAAGGACATGCCGGAGGAGGGACACATACAGGCAGCAACATGTTCAGCATCCGGGCCTTCGGGAGCCCTCTTCCTGGAGGGTACCCGTGTGCGTGCCTCTGGGTGCTGCCGGAGAAAAGATGGTGGAGGCCGCCACCCAGCACTCCCAGAACATAGCCGCGAAGGGCTTTACTGACACAGAACCGATGTCTGGAGACAGCGGCCGGTTGCTGCGGCTGCTCCTGTGTTTGCGACGTTGGGTTGATGCTGGGATTTGTTGTCCCAGCTGCACTGAGCGGGGAGGGCTCTGGTAAGTTGCTTGAGTGTGGGACAAAACCTATACCATGGCCCTGGCCCGTTTGGCTCAGTGGGTAGAGTGTCAGCCTGTGGACTGAAGGGTTCCAGGATCCATTCTGGTCAAGAACACGTACCTCGGTTGCAGGTTCAATCCCCGGGCCTGGTGGGGCTCGTGCGGGAGGCAACCAATCCGATGTGTCTCCCTCACATCGATATTTCTCTCTCTCTCTCTGTCTCTCCCCCACCCTTCCACTCTCTCCAAAAGTCAATGGAAAAATACCCTCGGGCGATATCTACACCATGGTCTCGACGCAATGTTAAGACTCTCATGGGCATTTACGCCTTTGTAGGCCCTTGCTCCTTAAAATAACAACTGTACGACTACATCGGTATACAGGCAGATATGTTAATATTGCTAATTAAAACGCCTTCAACATAGAAGCTCATTTCCTGGTTCTGACTTTAAAAGAGAGGAATGCATGTTGTGGGCCCCGGAAGTATGGTGTGCCCTGGGTGCTGGGCCCCGGAAGTATGGTGTGCCCTGGGTGCTAGGCCCCGGAAGTATGGTGTGCCCTGGGTGCTAGGCCCCGGAAGTATGGTGTGCCCTGGGTGCTAGGCCCCGGAAGTATGGTGTGCCCTGGGTGCTAGGCCCCGGAAGTATGGTGTGCCCTGGGTGCTAGGCCCCGGAAGTATGGTGTGCCCTGGGTGCTGGGCCCCGGAAGTATGGTGTGCCCTGGGTGCTGGGCCCCGGAAGTATGGTGTGCCCTGGGTGCTGGGCCCCGGAAGTATGCTATGCCCTGGGTGCTGGGCCCCGGAAGTATGGTGTGCCCTGGGTGCTGGGCCCCGGAAGTATGGTGTGCCCTGGGTGCTGGGCCCCGGAAGTATGCTGTGCCCTGGGTGCTGGGCCCCGGAAGTATGGTGTGCCCTGGGTGCTGGGCCCCGGAAGTATGGTGTGCCCTGGGTGCTGGGCCCCGGAAGTATGCTGTGCCCTGGGTGCTGGGCCCCGGAAGTATGCTATGCCCTGGGTGCTGGGCCCCGGAATATGGTGTGCCCTGGGTGCTGGGCCCCGGAAGTATGCTATGCCCTGGGTGCTGGGCCCCGGAAGTATGGTGTGCCCTGGGTGCTGGGCCCCGGAAGTATGGTGTGCCCTGGGTGCTGGGCCCCGGAAGTGTGGTGTGCCCTGGGTGCTGGGCCCCGGAAGTGTGGTGTGCCCTGGGTGCTGGGCCCCAGAAGTGTGGTGTGCCCTGGGTGCTGGGCCCCGGAAGTGTGGTGTGCCCTGGGTGCTGGGCCCCGGAAGTATGGTGTGCCCTGGGTGCTGGGCCCCGGAAGTATGGTGTGCCCTGGGTGCTGGGTCCCGGAAGTATGGTGTGCCCTGGGTGCTGGGCTGGTGGGCTCGTCGGCCTGCATGGGCATGGTACCTGGGCCAGGAAGGAGGCCTGCCTTCCCTGCTGCCCACCTGATCTCGGGGCCACCCAGGGCGGGGGTCCGAGGGGCAGCTCATGCTGCCTCTCCCAGGAAGCAGTTGGCCCACTCTGCAAACAAATGCAGTAGCCACTTCTACCCCGCCCTGGCTGCGGGCCAGGCAGCGGGAGTGCGGCGAGCAGCTGCGTCCGCCTGGCCAGGCACCCTCCGCCCAGAGGGCTCCTCTCACAGCTCGCACACACAGTATCTGGTTAGTCTCCCCAGAGCCCTGGGAAGGAAGTAAATAACATCCTTAGACCCATTTAATATCTGGGGAAACTGAGGTTTAGAGAACCAAGCCATCTGCTTGGGTGGTGCTAATTTTCAAATATATGGTCTTGTTGGACCCTCACAGCAGCCCTGCCAGGTGACAGACATTTTTCACTCCATTGCAAAGATGGAGCCCTAACTGGTTTGGCTCAGTGGATGGAGCGTCAGCCTGCGGACTCAAGGGTCTCAGGTTCGATTCCGGTCAGGAGCATGTATCTTGGTTGCAGGCACATCCCCAGTAGGGGGTGTGCAGGAGGCAGCTGATCGATGTTTCTCTCTCATCGATGTTTCTAACTCTATCCATCTCCCTTCCCCTCTGTAAAAAAAAAATCAATAAAATATATATTTTTTTAAAAAGATGGAGGAAACGGGCTTGGAGAAACAGCGACAAATCCTCCCTTGGTTAGGGGTGTGCTGATGGGTAGGGGTTTGGCGATCTTGGCTGGCTGGCAGGGGACCCAAGCCCAGTCTCTGGACCATGGTTGGAGATTCAGACAAGCACCTTCACTTCCTGCCACTTCCTCTCTCAGGAACCCCTCCCCCTACTCCCCGCCCAGGACCCGGGAGCTGCCACAGACCCCTCAGCTGGGTGTGGGGTTGTGTGCATGTGTGTGTTGGGGGGGGGGCGGTACGTGTGTATATGATGTGTGTGAATTTGTGCTACAGTTTCTAAATCTCCCCGGCTGGCTGGCCTCTGAACAATGAGGGGTGGGAGCAGAGGTGTGAAGGTCCCGCGCCCCAGAGTCAGAAACACAGGGTGTCCTTCAGAGGAGGTCACGGGGGCTGATGCGGGGCCCACGGTGTGCCGGGCACGGGCTGTCAGATCCTGTGGGGGGACCAGGGCCCCTGGCCATGGTGTAGGAGTGCAGCCTCAGGGAGGCCTGATTTGTCTGAGGGAGGGGCATGCTCAGTGGCAGGACAACAAGGGGTGACAAGAGGGCCACCAAGGCCAGAAATCCTCCACCCAGAGCACCCCCTTCACCAGCCACAGGCACCCCCCGACCCCCTCCTGCCAAGCAGAGGCTCGGAGGCCAATATCTCCGGAAACTGAGGCCTCAGAGAAGGAACTGCAAGGCTGTGTCTGGTCTCTCCCAGTGAGGCCCAGGCCTGGCCACGGGGACAGGGGCTTCCCTCACAGGCTCTGCCCCAGCCTGTGGCCAGCTGGGCTCTACACGCCCCGGCTGAGCTGGGTCCCTAACCGACACCGCTAGGGAGACAGGGCTCCTCCAAAAACACCTCGCGGGGAGCGCTTGCTCTACTTTCCGGGGTCTCGCTGCACCAGGAACATCGCATTCCCTTTGGGAACTCAGTTTTCTTAGGCTCCCCGGCAAGGACCCGGAGCAGCCGGAGGGAGCTGGCGCCCGCAGCGAGGAGGTCAGGAGTGCACACCAGTCCTCAGAGGCCCGGCGCGCCTTCACAGAGAAGAAAGGATGGGGCTGGACATGGAGCGTGAACTGCAGGACAATGTGGGGACCAGCCGATGGGGTGGCACCGGGTGCCTGAGGGGCCACACGAGGGAGAGAGACACACACACACACACAGGACAATCCCAGCAGAAGCTGCCCCGCCCCCCCCCCCGCGGTGGTGTCTGAGGAATCCGTGTGGTGCCAGCGTGGGTCAGAAACCCCACAGAGCCCTTCAGCTCAGAGGTCTGCAGGGGAAGCAGGGCCTCCTGGGACAACTCCCTTCCAGGAAATGCATTTGCCCTCAATCCCTGGAAACCACTTGGTCCCTTTCCCCAGCTGACGCTCCAAATGCTCCAGGCTATCCGGGTGTGGGGGGAGGGGGGATTGAGAGCCCACCCTCCCATCTTACCGATAAGGAGACTGAGGCCCTTCCAGGAAAGGGACTTGCCCAAGGTCACCGTGGTAACTTACACTTAGGGGCTATGTTACACCAGGCCCCCAACGGAGCGCTTCCCAGCATCTCAGTACACCTGAGGGCACCATCTCCATTTCAGAGACTGAGAGAGGCTGATTTGCCCCAGGACACACCCCTAGAAGGAGGGGGAGGCGGGGAGACAGCATTCTAACAGGGTCCCCTCTGCCCCCAAAAGCCTTGCAAGAAAACCGGTGAATGATGCAGGTGGGAGACACCTCAGTGGGGGTGGGGACTGACCAGGATCTAAACTGCAGGTTCTGATTTTCACACAAGCCCAGCCCTCCCCCTCCCAGGCTCCCTCCCGGCCGCAGCGTCATGGGGTGCTGTTACCCAGGCATTCGTGTTCTGTAGCTGTCACCTACCTCCTTTAACAGAGGAATCTGTTTGAGCGTTTTGTGATAGAAATCTTCCTGCCAGGGCTCCTTCCTACGCATCCCGCGTTCTCGGGCAGAGGGCAAGGCCGCCTCCCCCTTTGCTGATGACTCGCTCATTCCGACCACACAGGAGCAGGCGGGACTGTAATTCTGGGTTCCCCCCGGGGTTCTCGAGGTGGATCCGGTCCCCTTTGCTTTCTAATTACGGCCTGTGCCTTGTACAGGTTGTCTGCCCCTCTCTTATCACGAAGCTCTTCTCCCTGCCGTCAGCAGGTCAGAGCTGTTCGTCCCCTGCGAGCCAGGAGGCCCTGCGTGAGGGCCCCGGGCATTTTCATAAGCAAAGAGCGTCAACCCTGCCGCATGGCGGACGCTTGCAGCAGCCATTCCACCCGCTCCGGAACCATTGCTGCTGACTTTCTGTCCCCCGATGGCTTCCAAAAGGGGTGCATCCCCGGGAAGTAAGGTTTCTCCGACCTAGAGTGAAAGTCCTGTTAGATCATGTGACCCCGCCCCACCGCTTACCCCCCCAGATGGCCTACGAGGCTGCGGGGCTGGGTCTTAGCCTTGTTTTCCGGGAGGAAAGCTGAGCCTGAGGGCTGGGGTGACCCAAAATCCGTGAGTCAGGATGAGTCTCGCGGCCCCTGGCTTGGGCACCTTGCCTCCAGGCCACCCGGCCCTGCCACCCCCTGAGTGTGGAGAAGGAGAAGCAGAGGCCTGGGCTCCTGGGAAAAGCAGCACCGAGGGAGTCAGCGGGTCCGAATCCGAATCCTGATGCCACCCTCGTCAGCTGGGTGCCTGTGGAGGCATTTCTCCTCCGGGCCTCAGTTTCCCCGTCTGTAAAAGAAGGATGAGTATGTCTGTTCTTAAAGTGGACTCTCTAGGATTGAGTTGTCTTTGCTAATCAACAGCGTCTCTGCCTGGGCCCCGCCTGGGCCCCCCAGATGCCCCCAGCCCCCTGGTTTGATCTCCCTTACGATGCACCCTCTCCCCAATCTAGTTTGTACGGAAGCTGACCCACCAAGAGAGCTTTAAACTTCTGGGAGCGAACCCAGCATCGCTGGGCTCCAGAACCAATGATTCTTCCGCTGCTTTTGTCTTTGGCGCCTTCCACCTGTGCCCTGGGCCAGCGCCTCTGGCTTCCATCCCTGTTCTCTCCCAGGAGCCCAGGAGGGTCCCGGGGAGGGAAGCACCCGTGGCCCCGGCGTGCGGGCCCCTCCCCAGCGGGGCAGGCGCAGGCAGAGGCCGGCCGCTGGCTGGAGCCCCCGCGGTGAGCAGGGCCCCGGCTCCGTTCCCGCAGCCCCTGCCCCACGCTGGGGCCCGGGCTTGGCCGCTTTCCTGGGCGGCCGTATCGATTATTTCGACTCCCTTTTTGCCGGAGATATCAATCTAGCGGGTTCCCGGGATGGCTGCGTTTTAACCTCTCACCCTGGTCTAGACTCCAGCGGCTCCCGCTGTCCTGGGCCGCGGAGCTGGAGGCGGGTCTCTCGGGCGGGCTCCGGAGCCAGTGGGCTTCCAGGAACAGAGGCCGGGATGGCCCCGCGGCTCCGCAGCCCGCCAACCTGCCTCCCTCCAAACCGGCGCGGTGAATTATTAAAGATGCAATTTCCTTTCATCTTTCCAGTAAAGTCGCTCCCTGTGCCGTGAGCCGCTGCCTTCCTGTCACTGGCTGGGCAGGGGCCTTGGCAGGACCCTCGTTCACCGACTCCCGGCCTCCTCCCAGGCCCGCAGTGGCCGCCTCCTCCTGAAGGGCAGGGGCCTGGGGGCCCTGAGAAACTGGGGGGTGGGGGGTGGGGTCAGAGCACACTGGAGCCCGCTGCTTCACAGCCGAGGAGGAGCCAGAGCGGGCGCAGGCGGCCCGGGGCGCACAGCACGCCGCGCAGAGCGGGGCTGGACCGGGCCGGGCTCCCGCTGAGGGCCCGTCTCCAGCGCAGAGCGGCCTCGGAGCCCCAGCAGCGCCGTGCACGCACCTCCCGGCCCGGAGCTGTATCGATTGGGTCTCCGAGTGAGATTTACAGCCCTCACCCGGCCGGCTGGACGTAAAAGACAGTTATTACTGCCCTCCGGTCAGTATCCATCCTTTCGGTTTTACTGTTTACCCCTGTGATCATCCTGGGGGAGGGGGGTGCTGGGAGCAGGCGGCTCCCCGTCATCCCGCCCAAAGCCAGGCGCTGCCGCGTGGTCCTGCACCCAAGTCCTCCTCCTGAGCCTGGCTCTGAATCGACCTCGTCCGAAACCCCTCTCCTGAGGCCCCCAAAGAGGCCCCAACGCTCTTACTCCTCGTCTGTTCCATCCAAGCAGAAGGCCCTCTGGACCCCAGGCCAGGGGAGGCCCGGCCAACCTGAACCAGGAAGGCGCCTGTGACTCCATCCTGTCCACTCTCCATCAGGGAGTCGGGTCTGCTCCTCCTCCTCCTCTTCCTCTTCCTCCTCCTCCTCCTCCTCCTCCCCCCTCCTTCTCCTCCTCCTCCTCCTCCTCTTCCCCCTCGTTCTCCTCTTCCTCCTCCTTCTCCTCTCCCTCCTCCTCCTCCTCCTCTTCCCCTCCTTCTCCTCTTCCTCCTCCTCCTCCTCCTCCTCCTCTCCCTCCCCCTCCCCCCTCTTCCCCCTCCTTCTCCTCTTCTTCCCCTCCTCCTCCCCCTCCCCTCCCCCTCCTCCTCTCCCCCCTCCTCCTCCTCCTCCCCTTCCTCCTCCCCCCTCCTTCTCCTCCCCTCCTCCTCCTCCCCCTCCTCCCCCTCCTCCTCCTCCTCCTCCTCCTCCCCCTCCCCCTCCTCCTCCTCCTCTCCCCTCCTCCTCCCCTCCTCCTCCCCCCTCTTCCTCCTTCTCCCCCTCCCCCTCCCCCCCTCCTCCTCCTCCTCCCCCTCCCCCTCCTCCTATTCCCCCTCCTCCTCCCCCTCCCCTCCCCCTCCCCCTCCTCCCTCCCCTCCTCCTCCCTCCCCCTCCCCCCTCCTCCTATCCTCCTCCTCCTCCTCCCACAGACTTCAAAGTGGTGAGCTGGGCCTGGGAATTCCCACACACCCACCCCGCACCCCCAGCCTCCCAGGGCGGGGGCCTCGGAACCAGGAGCTCAAACATGCCGCTCGGACCGGTGGGACAGCTTTCCTGGCAGAGGAGGCACCTCCATTATTCAGTCCTTTGGCAGTGACCCCCCCCAACCCTGGGGGGTTTGAGGAGGCCACTGGGCACTGCTCTGTCCACCTGCTCAGCTTCCTGTCCTGGCCGTTCCTCCAGTCACCCCAACAATCCGTGGGTGGCTTCAGGAAGCCCCTCCCTGGCAAGGGGTAGAAATGTTGGGGGGCAGACAAGGCCCCAACCTCCGTGCCCAGGAGCTTATGACCCTTTGGGGGCCCTAGCCCTCTCTGAGAATCCGAGGGATACCCGGAATGTCTTTTTCTAGAAAAACAATCACACGCGTCTAGATTTCTGCTCTCATTTCAGAAGTCCTTCAAGCCCATCCCTCCGTGCCCCGTGGGTCCCGGGCCCTGGGGGAGGGCACCAGGCAGCCCCCGTGGTCTCACATGGCAGGGAATCAAGTGCATCTCAACCCAGAGACGGCGCTGGCTACGGCGGTGGAGGAGCACACGCCCCGCCGGGCCGTGAGGGCGGTAGGCATGGTGGACCCGGGTCAGACCTGGAGCTCTGCCTCCACCATGACCAGCGTGGGGACCGGAGGCCTTGTCTCCTCATTCAGGTTTGTGGTCGCCGCCCCACGCTGCCAGCTGCAGCCTGCGGTGCCGAACAGCACCGACACACAGACCAGCTCCCACCCGCCTGTGGCTTAGAGGCTGCGGGGCACGAGGCGCAGAATGAAGGCGTGCTCCCAGGAGGCGGGCACGGTTCTGGCGAGTCCCCTGGAGCTCCGTCTCCTCGTCTGTAGCATGGAGGGAGCTCTAGCTTCTTGCTGGTGTTGCCAAGGGGAAGCAATAAGACAGCCTGTGCCAAACACCGAACGCCGAGCCTGGCCCACGAGGCTCGCTCTCATCTGTGGAGACTTGTGGGTGGCGCTGGTCAGCAGAGAGCAGCAGGCGTGCCTCCTGTGGGGGCAGAGCTCTGCGGGGACCAGACCAGCACCCTCCTGGCAGCCCCGGCAGCCAGCCTGGAGGCAGCCCCTGGTCATGAGCAGCAGGAGGCAGCAGTCAAGCCCCACAGAGAGCCTACATGGGTGTCTAAGCAGCGATTTTCAACAGGTGCCACAGGAATCTCTGAAACACGCAACGCCCGACTATTAGTCAGGGGCACTGGCCTCTTTTCCTTCCGATTGTCAAGTGAAAAAATGACAACAGCCAGCACAACAATATCCGTCCAGTGTGAATGAATCAAATTATACCTATTTTCTAGTTAAATTACTTATACATACATTTTTTCGGTGTGCCCCAGAACTTTCGTTTATGTGTGCCCTGGGACGAAAAAGGTTGAAAATCACTGTTCTGTAGTGTCGTGTTCGTGTGTGTGGGTGACATATATGCTAATGGGCATCATGTAGTAAAGAGTGCACATGTCACTTAGGACATTTACTTGCATGTAAGACAAGAAGCTGGAAGTGCCGTGTGTTAAACAGGACCTTGATGAGACCCCCTGGTGGATCAGCCTTGGCAGAGCCTGGGCTGTGGGGCTGCTGCCTGGACCCCGCCTCTGTCTCTTTCTAACGTGCAGACCCCGGCCACGAGCACCCATCCGCTCTGAGGCTTTGTCACCCATGAAAACGGTGTCGGGCTGCCACGGGGATTAAAGAAGACAGTACTGAGCACGGCACCCAGCAAGCGCTTCCTAAGGAGGGGGCCAGCGGGCTTTGCCTGAAGGTCAGGAGCTGACTTCCCGCGGATCTCTCCCCGCACAGGAGCTGGTGCTGGACTGCACGTCCCCACCCCAGGGCAGTCACAACAAAAACAAAAGCTCTCAGCTCCCCGCCCCCAGAGGCATCTGCTATATTCATTTACACCCCGTAAGGCCATGGAGTGTTTGCTTTCAGAAGGAGCAGCGCCAGGAGGGGATCCGTCCTCATGTTCCTTGACTCACAGCGCGTGGGTGACCTCCCCACCCCCACGTGCGGCTCTCACCTCACCGCCCACTCTGAGCAGTCGCCAGTCTTCGTTCTGTTCTGTACCCTACCGATCTCTTTCCCGCCTCACGGCCCTTGTACACGCTGTTCCACGTGCCGGATGTGCTTATCCACGCTCTTCTCACGTCCTGCTCCTGCTCATCCTTCAGACCCGATAGGGGCCTTCCCGGAGGGTCCTGTCTTACTCAGGTTCCCCTTCATGACGATGACGATATTTAGAAGTCACTTCACTTGTCTATTTTCTTATCTCTTGTCGACAAATTGAGTCTACGGCTTAACACAGTTCCTAAGGAGCCCTGAATCTTACCCGCACTATTCGTTTCAGACTAGGAGGGTCAACCTTCACTCATTCGTTCACAAAATGTTTATTGAGCACCTACTCGGTGCTGGGCACAGAGGTAACAGGATGAACAGCGTCAGACCAAGTCCCTGCCTTCACGGATCTGGGAAGACACAGACACAAACCAACACAGACCCTGTCGGAGTGCCGAGGGCAGGAAGGACAAGACGAAGGGGATGCAGAAAGGGAAGGAGAGATGCCATTCTGTCTGAGAAAGGCACCAAGGCCTTCCTGGCAAGGTGACATTCAGCGAGACGCCGAAGGAAGGATGGTAGACCGGCCGTGGGGCTGTGGGGATGAGCCTCCAGAACTCCGGAGAAGGGTTTGGCTAAGGAGGAGGCTGTGTTTGTGCTTACTTGGTTTCCAAAGCAAATTGTCTCTTGTGAGTGAATAATCCAAATCAAAAGCCTTCAAAGATGCATACCCTCTGACCCACAAGTCCACTTAGGAATTCAGCCACAGGAAAAAGAATGAATACATATAGTTATGTATAAGGACACTAACTAGGGAAAAGAAGAAATGTGGAAGTAATGTGAACGCTCAGCGCCGGGGGAGTGGGGAAGTGAATGGAGGCCATCCATCCACGGAACACTGTGCGGTCACTAAGACACTCAGAGGGCATGGGGAGACGCCGGTGGTGCTCATCACCACGTGTCGACTCATCGGCGACAGCTATTCAAGGGCCATGTTGTGAAGGAAAAAAGTGCAGAAACCTTCAAAGGCCTAAGTACCAAAATGTTGACAGCATTTGTTAATGAATGAGAGAATTATGGTCGTTTTTTCTTCCTTTTACTTTCCTACTGCCTCGAGTTTTGTTGCATTGAGTGCATTCCATACTAATTTTGTCCTTTGAAAATGGTATTAGGTCCACCTAACTCTCCCGAATACATATTTGTGCCTCGATAGGTACTGACGCCCGCTTTGTGCCAGGCATTCTGAGGGTAGCTCCCTAGCACTGTGGTCGGCAAACTGCGGCTCGTGAGCCACATGTGGCTCTTTGGCCCCTTGAGTGTGGCTCTTCCACAAAATACCACGGCCTGGGCGAATCTATTTTGAAGAAGTGGCGTTAGAAGAAGTTGAAGTTTAAAAAATTTGGCTCTCGCCCTAACCGGTTTGGCTCAGTGGATAGAGTGTCGGCCTGTGGACTCAAGGGTCACAGGTTCGATTCCGGTCAAGGGCATGTACCTTGGTTGTGGGCACATCCCCAAGTAGGGGGTCTGCAGGAGGCAGCTGATCGATGTTTCTCTCTCATCGATGTTTCTAACTCTCTATCCCTCCCTTCCTCTCTGTAAAAAATCAATAAAATATATTTAAAATAAAAAATGTGGCTCTCAAAAGAAATTTCAATCGTTGTATTGTTGATATTTGACTCTGTGGACTAATGAGTTTGCTGACCACTGCCCTCGCAGAAACGGACGAATAGGTAACAAGTCAGCGCCGACCCGTCCCGTACTGGGGTGAGTGCCAGGAGGGTGCGCGGAGGGTGGAAGAGCCCATGACCTCCACTGGCCGCCGGGCGGGAAGACAGAAACCGGGGCTTTGAGTGAGGAGGCTGTGGAGGCAAGAAGGTGCCGCTTCTCTTTCCCGCAGGACGGTGAGGCCCAGTCATCCGAGAGTGGGCAGGGGTGGGAGGCCTGAGGAAGTACGAAGCCTCGGGGGGCAGCACATTTCCCGGGAAGCGCCCTGGGCTTTCCAGGCCGCGATGAGGCCCCTGGGGGTCTGTGAGCCCAGAGAGCCCGGCTCTGGCCTCTTCTCGGCCAAGTTCCACTCCGGTGGAAACAGTGGGTTCAGCTAAGGTTGGGATTCTGCAGACAGACAGGAGAAAGGGAGAGAGAAGCTAGACACGATGGTGGAGGATGAGGGTCCGTGGGTAGGCACAGGCCCGGGGGAGGGGAGGGGTGAGAGAGAGAGATCCTTAGGACCAGGTCTCCGTCTTTGGTGGTGGCCAGAGCCAGCCTGTGCCATCGGGGGCGGGTGAGAGCTGATGGAACCGAGACTCGGGCAGTGGTCACCCACATGGGAAGTCCCAGAGGCTGGTGACGGAGCCAGCATCCCCAGGAATGAAAGGGAGCGACCAGGACCCGGCAGTCCACGGGGCACAGGCAGGAGGTGGCAGAGAGAGTGTGTGGCCCAGGAGGTGAGCGTCAGGAAGAGCTGGGTTTCAGGAGGAGGAGGAGGAGGAGGAGGAGGAGGAGGAGGAGGAGGAGGAGGAGGAGGAGGAGATGGGGGCGAACCCGGCACCTCTGAGACGGATGCGGAGGAGAGAGAAGCTGAGCCCCCTGGGGGTCTGTGAGGCGCCCCGCGAGCCCCGCTCTGGGAAGCAGAGCCCCAGGGAGCCGGGAGAGCCGCGTGGTGGAGGCTCGGCGACGCAGGGGTGTGCGCAGAGGCCTCGAGTGGCAGGGGCTTCAGGTCAGGGGTGACAGCAGACCGAGAGTCCTGGTGGACATGCTAGTCCTGGAGGGCTGGCCTGCTTTCAGGGTGGAGAGAGAGGGGTGCGAGGAAATGGGAGGGAAGGAGCCCCAACTCAGGTCCCAAGGTCCCAACCCGAGTACAGGTCCAGCGCAGGGACGGGGTCGTGAGGGCCGGCTGCCGGGGGGGGGGGGTGGGCAGCCTGAGTCGGCGCCCCTCCCAGGCCACGGAGGCCTCAGGGCACAGGAGCAGGAGGACGGGAGGCCTGCAGCAGCCCCGGGGAGCACGGCCCGGGGCCCGGAAGCAGGGCAGGGCCCCCCTCCCCGAGGAGGAGGCAGAGTGGGGGGCCTCCCCTCTCTCCAGGAGGCTCGGTTGGCCCCAAGAAGACTGCGCATGGCGGTCCTGACTCACTGGCCCCGGACCGCACCCCCCTTCCCCAGCATTCCACGTCCTTTACTGCAGCGCTGGACTTGTTAAAAGAGTAAATTTAGCTTTTACAAGGAGAAGCAGCCGGGCTTGGTCAGGGAGGCTGAGGCGGGGCTGGGCTCCATGGAAACCCCAGCCTCCTGGACCCTCCCTCAGCTGCCACTCCCCCTCCCCCCACGTGAGAGCCGAGGGCAGGGAGGTGAGGGAGAGAGGACCGTGAGAGGGCCCCTCCCCAGGTCCAATAGCTGGGCATCTGCCCGGGGACAGCCCTCAGTTCCTCTCCTGCCTCCTCTGTGAAAGGGGCAGAGCGTGTGGTGCCAGCAGGGAGGCCAGGCGTGTCCTTCAGTGACTGGAGAGAGCCGGAGGCCAGGCCCATCTCCCCAGCGGTGAGTCACTGTCCCAGGGTCCGTCCGCCACAGGATGGTGCATAAGCAGAAAGGGGAAGAAGGCGGGCTGTGTGGGAGCCCGTGGGTCAGGGGCTCGAGCGCGGACCCCCCGGGAAATGCGAGGAAGGGTTGGGTGGCAGCGTCCACGGGAAGGTCAGCCAGGCCGCCCAGGGTCCCAGAGCCAAAGCCACCCCTGGGAGTCCCAGACCTCCCAGCACCCGGCCTGCCTCGGGTCCCTGCCTGGCTGGGAGCAGCCCCCGGCGCCTGGGTCGGGCCAGCTCCCGTGGTCCGAGGCCTGGCGTCAGAGGCCCGCGTCCATCCCGACCCCCTCCTCGTCCCTGGGGGGCCCAGGCACACGGCGCGGCTTCTCTGCACCTGCGTGTCCTTGGCTGTCGAGCACCCACCTCGGAAAGCGGTGCGAGCGTTACTCCTGGGCAGTAACTAGCCGGCCTGGTCGTGAGCACGGGGTACCCCTCACCCCGGAAGCTGACACAGGGGTTCCCTGGGGAAAGAAACCAGCCCACCAGGGTCCGCTCCTGCTGGCAAGACACACAGACCCTCCCTCATTCTCTCCCCTTCCTCCCCTCCCTCCTTCCTACCCATCCTTGCCACTTCCTATCAGAGCATCCCTGACCTGGCAGCCAACCACACAGCCCTCTCCCTCCTCCTGGAAACTCCATCGCCTCTTAGACTCCCACCCCCCAGAAAGACCCGAATGGTTCAGGGTCTCCTCATGGAGCTCCCGGGAGGCCCGTCCTGCCCCCGCCTCCGTCAGCACCGGCTGAGCACCAGGCGTCCCTGGATGGGTGAGCAATTCCCCAGAATGCCGAGCTGCCCTCGCACAGCCTGCTGCCGTGGGGGCGGGGAGACTATTTGTGTGTCCTGATTCTATTAATTAAGCTTATCGCCCGTCTGCTCGGCCTCGGGAGCCTGCGTAAGTGTTCCCGGCTGCTCTCTGCACGCACGTTCACGCAGGTGAGCAGGGCCGGGCGGCCATCTGAGGCCTGGGCACCGCCGGGGACACGGGGCA